>NW_008238358.1:2984035-3021605 GCF_000691975.1 Corvus brachyrhynchos
CCTGGCTCTCAAGCTTCCTGAAGATGAATAACAGCTTTTCCAGCACAGTGTTAAGAGCATTCAAGTGGATGCAGCAGCATTCACACCAGCAAGAAGCCTGTTAGACTCCCGATGCAGTAGTCACAGAAATCCAAGTTCAGCTTTTGTTACAATTCATTAAATCAAAATGCATTGAAGCTGCCCATATGGAACTAACTGCAGGACAAGAAATTTCCAATTTACATGATGTTGGTATCATTTTGCTTTCTGCACTTGCTAAATGCACTGCTGTCAACAGCACTCCTCTAAAACACAGGGCTCTAAATTTGGCTATGGAATGCAACTTCATAGTACTGAGACTGTGCTAATTGAGAAGAAAAAGGATGAAGACAAATGTAATTTGGTTAGATTTGTTGTTAACTCTGTGTAATGCTTTATTATGATATAGAATTTGGGTTTGCAATAGCATACAATTGGGGCTGGGTGTGTTTGTTTTTAGAAAGCTTCCAACAGTGAAGTCTGCTAGACTCTAGAACAGTCTTACCAGAAATGTCTTTGGTATCATAAAACTAAAGGTACTGCTCTACACCTCTACATGGCACAGATTTAAGTGGTAGAATATTTTCACACATTCTCTCCTCAAAGGCTCCACCCTCAGGTGTGCGACCCAAGCAGGCAGAATCATAGAACTGTAAAGGCTGGAAAGATCTCTACTGATGATCACACAGGCAGCAGCTAACAAACCAAATGGGGCACCTGGGGTGAGAATCAAGTAAGGAAAGAACTGCCTCCATCCTTCCTAAATGTTTATTTCAAAATGAGATTCAGCAAAATTTACTCTTGAAGTTCTTCACAGACTGCTTAACCACTGCTCTGTCACTATGTAATTTTTACAGCAGTGTAAGTGAAGTCAGTGCTCTAAGAGAGGAACAAGATATCATTTTTGGATTTTTCTTATTTCAATTGAAGGTACTAAGTAAAGAAAGAAAAATGCCCTCAAGCATGTTCCACAAACTTGTGCTTGAAAAATCCACTTCATAATGCTACAGTATAGTGAAGTTCTGCAACATCTTCAACACAGCTTTGGAAATTGACAAAAAAAAACACAATCCCTGCTGGAACAAAGGCATACAGGATGTTACCACCACAAAAGGCTGTGTTTTGGACACCAACGTCTCAGCTACAGCTGTTGGATGATCTAGTTCAGTGCAACACCACGAAATGCTAAAGGGGCAGAACAGATCCCATCAGCATATACAATTCAGGCAAATACACAGATCCCATCTGGAGGGGGTCTGTCTGCTTCACCATCTCAGCTTCTGAGCTTGATGAACACATTTCCAGCGAAAGAAAAATGCCCTAGGCTCAAGGAACACCAACTTATCACAGAGGTGGAGATTCATATCTACTATGCAGGATATCTAGTGTGGATGCTGACATTTGCCCCTCAGACTACCCCGACAATCAGGGTAGAGAGAAGAGTGACGGCAGCACAAAGAACATCCAAATACTCCCTAACACCAATGTTTTCCATCTCCCTCCGGTGACACCTACTTTTCACCAGCAGCATGGGGAGCCTGGCTCCTAATTCAAGCTGCTAAGCTCAGCACTTGAGAAAATCCTCCTCACCCCTCCATGCAGTGAGAAAGTGAGTGAAAACAGAGCTAGACAATGCTATCTTGTAGCACACTACCTTTTTATCTAGCTACAGATACACACTGTCATGCTGCTGGTAATCAAAGAACAAAAAATAATCTCACAAGCAACCAAAGGATCTTATCTGGTGCAAGCTGTCTGAGAGTAGCTCAGTGAAGCCTGGAGAAAGCACAAATCACTTACCAGTAGTTATGTTTTAATGTTAAGCATGGGAATAGAAAGATGCTCAAATTATTTTCTTGCTTTGATATTTTCAACATTTTGAAGAAAATTTGTCCTCTACCTTTTTTTCTTAATTCTCTTTTTCAAGTGTGGAGGCACTCTTGTGGTTTTGGTTAGAGGGCAAGAAAGGAAGCAAACTTTAATTTTAAAAATGTTTGTGGGTGGCTTTCAGTTCTGTGACCTGTGACAAGCATGGATAACAATTTCCATTTTCTTTATTTCTCAATGCCTTGTTTACAAGGCTCTCTGGAGTGCTTATTCTCAGCATTCATATTATCAGTACCAGTGCCTAAGCACCTCTACTTACAGAATCTGGGAACTACATTCTCTAGACACAGAAAGCATACTGGTTTCACTGGCAAGAGCTACAAATATAGCCCTAATGTTAGGACTGAAACATTTTTCTAAGGTTGGACACATGAGGGCTGCCTATAGCAATGTATCAAACCCATCCAGAAAGCACTTTTTGATAAGGTGCTCACGGTTGTTAAAGTTTACATGTTATGTGCAGTTTTTTTACAACAAAAAGTTTCAGTCTATTGTCTTCTTTATATAGCTACTTATTACTACTGTTCTTATTTTACCTGCCACCGAACTACCTGCTACATTTGTTTGCTGGAAAAGGTTATTTTCTGCTTCTAGCAGATCCACAGAGGTTCTGTGGAAATGAGGACACAAGGATCTAGTTCAGTGTACAGGTCTTTCCTTCTGCCACTTCCCTAAAGTCTATCATGTCCTTATGAAATCTAGAAATCTTATGAAATCTAGAAATTAGTGTTAAAAAAACCCCAGCCAACCTACTTTTAACTCATAGAGCCCCTGATAACTCAGCCAGTTGTAAAGCAGTGCAGGACTTGTGCCAAGGACATGGTTCGGTGCAAAGCAAATGCAACTCGAGAGCTCCTTAAAAGCAGTGTGGCTACTCAAAGCAAAGTGCTGATCCAGCCTAAACTAACTTGGCCAAACCATACACATTCAGAAAGCAAGTGCCATTTGCCCTCCTGCAGCCAGAGTAGGGCATGAACTTTAGTTTGCTTGCTCTGTTTTGTCTGTAAATGTAACCATGTAACATGTGGCTGTACTTGGGTCACGTCACGCTGTACCATCAGGGGATCCAAGCCAGTGCAGATCTGCTGTTAATCACCCTAAAGGGAAAGATGCGTTTCAGACCAGTAGAACCTCCAGTGCTAAACTTGCCATTAGTAGAAGAATATACACTGTTATTACCAAAGGAAGCTGAGTAACAAATCATTTGCTAATTCCAACAAAGGTGTAATATGTAGAAAACCCAAGCAATGTATTTTGGAAAGCTGACAGTTTTTCCAATGCCTAAATTGGTTCATTGCTACAACAGCTTCTTCCTCCTTGCATTCCTAGTTCCTAGCACCTTTGTTGCTGCTGTTAGAAGTTTGTGCAGGTCCTTTCCATCTTCCAGAACAACCCTAGCCAATTACAGAGGCAGAATTCCTGTAATTTTTCTTCTGAAAAAATAACTAAATACCAGAACACAGTCTGGTAAATTACAACAGAAATACTTAATTTAAACCATGCAACAAAACCTATCAGATTGTCTATGCCTATGCTCTTGACAGAGGAGTTGTACCCAGGCAATACACATAAAAGTTTACCAAACAGAAGTTGTTTCTGAAAACAGAAATCCCAGGACACACAGGCATGAAGAAATTTAAAATCAACCAAATGACCAGCAGGAACTACCTTGAAATATGCACAGAAGTCCCTCTCATATGCTTACACTGGAGAAATTATCCATACTACCTAATAAAACACAGAGCAGAACAGTCAGTAAAGGGAAACACTTCCTGCTATTCCGCCATGTGTTCATAATAACAAAGCTTTAATTTAGCATAAACTAAAAGATCAGCTCCCTTTCATCAGTGTTGAAAGACCAGTAGTAATAGTGTCAAAATACTATTTTCTTGCTGTTGATATAAAGCTCAATTTGTGCTAGGCCAAATCACTTCATTGAAGAAATTTGTCTAGCAGGTACACAGTTCCCATTTTCCTTCCACTCAAAATTACTGATGAACCTGGGTTTAGCAAACATGGAAAATTTTGCTTTTCTTCTTTGAGAAAGGATCCTTCTCAACTCCCTAACACAAACAAAACTCATTTGGGATACAAGCATATTTTATCCATCAGTATGTTTAGCCTCCATACTGATTCTAGCAATTCACACTGAAAGAATCACATGGTACCTGAGAAGTTTTGCATCCTTAGTTTAAGGTGTCCGCCTACGAATACATCCAGAAAATGTGTGCTGTGGAGTATGACTTGCAATGCAAATCTCCCAAATCCCAGACCATCACCTTACCCTGTAGACTGGACTGAGATTACACTATTAGTAAGTCATTCAGTTGTTCTGTGGCAACAAGGTGTTTCAGACATCAGTCACCTCCACCCTTCACTGCAAAATCTTCATGTTGAAAAGCTATGTGACACTGAGAAATCCACTTTAAGATTTCCTACCAATATTTTCAATGACACTTCTAATGTCAAGAGAGGTTATGATTCCCTATGATTCCCAACATCCCTTATGCACACCTTTCAGATGGAGGAAGAAAGAACAGTTAAAACAAAAGGACCTAATTAAACTAAAAATACAGCTGTCTTTAAAAATGTACTAAACTTACAAAGACTCATGCCTATGAACAGTAAGTGGGCAATTTTCAACAGACTAAGCCTGCAAGTTAACTAATGAAATGAAATTAAATGAAATCCCCAGCTATCAACTTACATCAAATACCTAAACACTAGGCAATTCCAAATGTATTAAAAATGTGACCAGTGTATTTAAAAAATCTCCTACTGCTCTGCAGATTATATTTTCTGAGGCAGGTACCTTCATCCAAAAATTGAAAGGAACACCTATGAACACTGTTTTTAAAGATGGAAAGCACATTGGTGAATTAGAGAATCAGCACCGTCTGACAATTCAAGCCTAAAGGCAGCCTCTGATTAAACTTGTGACCAGTGTTAATGTTGTGGAAAAATTTGATTCTAATATCATAAAAGAATAAAGTGCAATTTATAGACCATAATTTATTCAGGTACTTCATGAAGGACCAAGAAAGATAGAATTGCTGGGAAGTCACCTTCACTGAAATGTGTGTACCCACCTGTCAAGAAGATGAACACCCAACATGCCTGGTGCTCCCCCCAGTGGAACCTCCTCCTCTGCCTCCAGGATCTCCAGGACTGGGCTTCTTCACAGCTTCACAGCAATATAGCTAGAAGTTGCCTTTTCCCCTTCCTCTAAAAAACCAGCTTTCAACTTCAGCAAAAAAGTTCTAGCTTGCCCACACAGAAGTAAAGACAAAACCAGTCAGCCAGATAACCCTGCCTCCATTACCACACATTAAAACTCTGACAGAGAAGCACCTATGGAGGATTTAATGACCTCTAATACATGTGTATCAGTTCTGTACTTAGAGTTGTTTCATACTAACTTCCTGAACGTTAACCTGTAGCAAGCACTGAATATTTTCGTTCAAAAGAAGTCTGTATTTTCATCATCTAAGTCAGTTCTTGGTCCAGTCTTCCTAACCTTCTAGCTTTCTCCCAAGTGTAATTCTCTTACTACTTTTAAATACTTTCTTCCTCTTGCCTCTATCCACTTCCACATCAGATTGTATGGCCTAACAAACCAAAAATGCTGTGCCATAGCTCCCTGTGTCGGATGCTTACCTTGAAGCCATAAAAGTCTGATGGAAATCTCTGTAACTAGGAAAAAGCTGTATTTTTCAAAAAAAGAATTGTCCTTTCCCAGTTCATACATCAAGACCTTCCCCACCTTGCATGCAATAGGGACACCTTCTCAAGTCCAGCTCCTTTCCAAACACGCTTGGGGTCACCATGTGGGCTATCTGAATTGAAAGTAGTTACCAGTTTTAAAAGGGCATGAATCTGTTTAGCCAAAACTCAAGAACCTTGTTCAGCACGACAGTTCAATGTTCAGAGGTTTATCTTTAGTTCTGTCTCCACACTGGCTAGCAAAATTTCCTACACTGAGGGTTGATTAAATGAGCTTCTCACTTTTTTTCTTTTTCTGCAAGACTCATGATCTGAAACAAACACCGGAACTCTGGCTGTGAGCTTTAAACTCTGCTTAGAGCAAAATGATGGCATTCAGCACAGAGGACAAGTTTATCATTGCTGACAATTTCTATATATCTAATTTATTATTTAATATTAATTGCTCTGTGGTGCTGAGCAGGTTGGGAAGTAAACAGTGATTGCTGCCAGGACTCCTGGAAGCAGCAGCTGGCTGCAGACTGGCTTGGATGCCAGCACCAGAACAAGAATTGCAGCAATGGGGAGGAGGGCAAAAGTGGGGGCTGCAGCAGCTCAACCCGAACTGGCTTAAAACATGCTGGAATTATATTCTGCAAGTGCAATTCCAGAGCTACAGTAGGGATAAAGTAGGGGCTCAGGATCCTCTCTCTGACACCATTCTACAACGTTCATTTAGTACATAAGTTGTAGAGTGACCCAACATTATGAGCATTAACTGCCCTGTACCAAGACAGGGCAGGCTTGACTTGGGTTCTGAAACATTAGCCCAACAATGTCCACTTCACTGGTTAAATGTGAGTGTTGGAGAGTTTCAAAACAAAAGCAGTTGAGGATAAGAATCTGCTTTGTGTAATGTAGAGCTGGAAACAGCTGAAGCAACACTTGGTACAGAGAATACATAAGTGTAATTTATGGATAAAAAGCATTAAAACATCCTGGGAATACCAACTCTAGTTCCAAAAGCACAGCAATTCAAAGGAATACAGAAAGCATAATGCATAAAAATACACAGAAATCAATGTCTGATATGAGTTCATTTTACTCCACAAAGGTGTACTACACTACAGAAAAATGTGAAAATAATAATAATTTCAGGGGAAAGACGGGTCAATAAACATCTGAGTGAAACAAGTCTCACCTAGTAAAATCTGTTTATTGAAAAGCCAGATCCAGCCCGACTATTGCTTCCTCTACCAATAATAATTTAATATTCAAAGCAAATGTTCTCTGTGGAGATAGCTGCAGTGTAAGGAGCAAAAGCTGTTTGGGTTAGCCTTGGGAGCAACGCTTTGTACCCCTCCTCTAAGGGAGCTACCACGGCTCAGGACAAGCTAAGGAATCTGTGACACCCACAGAAGTCTGCTGTTGAGCTTGGACCACTGGTACCACTAGACTAAGAAATGCTCAACTCCATTTTAAGAAAAGTCATTTTCTCCCACAGCCCAGATTCAAGGCAGCTGTTGGAAAGTGACAGTTTACTGCCTGCAGTAGGATACAGCAGCTCAGACCCTGAGCAAATCAAAAGCACATGGACAGCACCAACACTGGGTGCTAAATTCCTCTTTCCATAGCTCAGGTAACTGCACCAGTTGCACAGCATTCAGGAATCAGATACTGCCACAACACATACATGGAATGGCTGTGAACTTAGGAAGAAAAGGCTCACACTGTGTATGGTTTTTATTTGAGGCTATAAGCATGATTTATCAGTGGAGAGAAAAGCTTAATGTCTACTGCTGCAAAATTCATCAGGTTATATACAAATTAAGTATAATCTCTTCCAACATGTCCTAATATTATATATTCATACATAACTCTACTTCCTTCGTATTCTCAGTCAGTATAATTTAGTGAACACCATTAACCACACATTGGCTTACATTTGCAGTCTAGGAAAAATAATTTTCTTTCTGATAACAAATCTCAATAAAGCTTTTTCTCTGCTGCAAGTGCCTAATTTTGAAGTAGTGCACTGCTATAAAAATTAACTTAAGACAGGCTGTCTGCTCATTGCACTTAATAGACTCAGAGCTGAAAAGATAAACATTTTTACTAGTAACTACTGCGCTGGGACTGATTACTGATGTTTAGGTGGTAAAATAGTTGTAACAAAAAAAAAGAACTAGTAAATATATCATTTTGTTCTTAACCATTTTTAGTGCAGATATCTAAGACAAGATCAATATTCTGTTTTATACACAAAATAATAAACATGACAGGTCAATGACTTGATAAAAGTGACTGCACAGGTAAGGGGCAGAACAGGGTACAGAAGCAGTCTCCCAAGTCTCTGCCAAGTAAGCAAAGCACCAGGTCTCAGCAATTCTTCCCATTCAGCGCTTGAAGGTTTATACACCTGAACTTGAGAAACCCCAGAAACACAACTTATCCTATAACCAGGGTGTAGATAAGTGCTCCCAAGAGACAGCTTATAAAAATAACTCAAATGGCAAGTTTTCTTTCTTCCTTAAATCTTCCTTAATGAAACTAAAAAACACCAGTGCTGGAAAATAACAATAGTAGTAGTAATAATGATAGCAACAACAACAATGATAATAATTACCAAAGGATCAAGCTCTGGCCTGGCTCTGGGTCCCTTGCACCCGAGTGTGCTACCTTACTTCCGTGGAGAAGGTTGCCAGGTGCCAGCTCTGACAGCAGTGCCAAGCCTCTCTGGCATTTTGGGCCAGGCAGGGGAGGTAACCAGTCAGTCATGCTCCACCAACTCCCAGCTGTGGTGCAGCCCCTGGGGAGCGCAGCAAGCTGCTGTGGGGCAGACTGGCACATTGGCTCAGGCAGGAAAAGCCAAAAAGAGCTCTTTGACAGCTTCTTCCCTCTCCCCATCACACAAAGCAAATGCCAGAACAAAAGACAATCCTGCAAAGGGAGAAATGCTGGACTTTTTTTTGTAGGAGTTGATTTTCCAAAGGGGTACTCAGACATTCTTCAATAGCCCACTGATAATTTGCGAACACAAAGATCCAGCTTTTCAGAGTTATGCTTCATCTCACCCCTGTTTCCCCCTCATCACAAGCAGCAGCAGCATTCACAGGGCAGGACTCCATAAGAACTGGAAGCTAATTACCAGATATCTTGGAAATCTTTCCAATCTGCACAACTTCATCCAGTTTCCAATGCTTAGCATTAGCTCTTTTGGAACCTCTTCATCCTTATTTTTGTGTAACAAATTTTCAACAAGGCAGGAGTTCTTTGTTCTCCCCTAATAAAACAACCTAAAATGTTAACACTTCAGCATGAAACTAATGAACTAAATGCACTTTTCTGGAGATCTGAGCAGACGTACGGGCATTTCCAGATTTATGTGAAAACATACTAATTCTGGAAGAAGTCCTTTAGGCTGGGTTTTTAAAAGAACTTCAGAACTACAAAAATGAATACAAACAACAGTTGTAAATTATCTATGTGTTTTGCCAAGCATATGGCCACTCAATTGCTGCACTTATTGAGGATAATCTAAAATAAAATCTTATAGGGGGATGAAAAGAGAAGTGGACCAAGTCAGACATTTACTTAGATGCAACAACTTTGTCCATAACATTTTATTCCATATCAACGCTAGTGGCAATGTAGAGATACACTCTGCAGAGTATTGAGCGTCCAAGTCTGCAATTTACAAGGACGGAAATGATTTTCAAATGTCTCCTCTTGGGGGATATAGTGAAAAAGATGAAGAGTTGGTTGAGTATTTCTGCTCCTGCAGTACTGCTGACATGGGAGACTGTCAGTCTGATACAACCTGTTTCAGTGGGATACTTACCAAGTACCTGTATGGATTTAGTATGAAGCGGGAATATAGACCCCAATATAGACCCCATTCACATGAATCCTCCAGCTGGCAGAGTTGGGGGGGGGGGTTGAAACACCACAGAAGACAGCTGGTAGCATCTCTGTATGTGCAGCTGATTGCAAAGCAAATGCCTGATGATGCTCTGACTGCACTATGGAAGGGAAGACAGCCCTGAACTACCTAGGAAATATATCCTATGCCCAGGGCCAAGAGGAATGGGTGACATACGGATTTTTGGTAGCTGTGCAGTGGGAATGTCCTGTTTAACATCAGCATTGCTTTATTTAAACCTCTTTGGACAAAAGAATTTTCACTTTGGGCAAAACACCAAGACTGCTGGATGCCACCTGCTCTGGAAAGACTGTCATGACTAAAACTGGAAGCAGTACTTTCACTTTCATTTTGTACAAATTCTACCCTGTGGATGTTGTCGATTTCGTGCTATAAAAATAAGTAACTTTTATCAGCACTCATTTTTAAATGTATTTAGATGCATGCATTTTAGGTAATAAGCCTAAAATACTCTGTACTCCTTGCTAGTTGGAGGTCATCTGTTACAAGTATCATCTTACCTCCCTTCTCCAAAATACTAACTTAAGTACCTAAAATATAGTTCTCATTAGATGACATTCGAAAGCATTCAGGAACATCAATTTTATAAGAACTGACACTACAGAAGGAACATGTCCCAAACCAAGTGACATCTAAATCACAGACTTCACTCGAGCTGCTTTTTCAAGCAAACACTAGTATTCACTACAGAACCTCCGTGGCTAAAAATAAAAGTGGCAAACACAGAATTAGTGGCTGTGTTCACACGTGGATGACTGTCCAGGAAGACTGTGGTGACATGAAGCTGCCCTTTTAGAAGGCACAGAATGACATGATCCCTCTGTTGCTGGTACGGCCACAGCTCTCAAGCAGCAAAACTTGGAAATGACTGGCCCCTTCTACTACAGGTTACATCCCCTGTGCCTTTGGAAGAAAGGCAGCAAGAAACCTCATTCATTCAAGGCAGTGCTGCTCCTGAACTGCATGGCTGTGATGAACTTGGGGCCCACACGGGCTTGCCACATGGGAGACAAAAGTGTAATGCTAAGGCAGCAACACTGGTTTTTTTTTTTACAGTCAGACTAAAAGTAAAAAACTGTTCAGAATATATTCTAAGAAGCAAAGTACTGCAAAATGTGGTACCATTCTCCTGCTGACAGTCAATGCTGAACTGATCTATAAGTCATTTCTGACTTTTTCCAGAAGCTTTCCTTGTCACTCTTAGCAGCACTAGGGAGCCCACCCTAAGTTTTTGTGTATTAAAGATAAAGAAAATATTTACTCTGTTTTCCTCCAGGGCACTTGGCTCCCCATGCTATCCTGAATGCCTTAAACACTTACGAGTCTTCTTTTCTTTAAATGTTAACAAATTTCAGTCATTACTAAGGCAGTTTATGAGTGTGGCTTTTTGAAAAGATAGATCATCTAACATGTTCTGAAGCAGTCAACCTATAAGACTTTCAACATGCCTCCCAAACACTTCAGAGCTGGCACCTCCCTTTCTCTCTGCCCTGGAGAGACCTCCAGCACCCAGCATGACCTCATTAACCACTGACTCAGCTGAGCCATGGAAGATGCAGCAATCCACGTCTCATACAAGGCACTAAACCACTCAAGGTATAAAGACAGCGACTAGCAATATGAAGTTAAACAGATAATGATTATATATTTTTGATGATTATGATATATTTTTGATGTTGTTTCTTTGCTTTCCTCTGTTTTGAAAGCTTTATATATACTCTGCAGATTGGCATTTCTGTGCTTCTCGGATCAACTAAGTGGTTATGCCAAGCCTTCCTACGAACAAGAATTACATTAGTCACTTAAAAATCAACTGCCTACACAGTCATAAACTAATCCACTTGGCTCAATCATATTGGAGCTACAAATCCTGACCAGACCTGCCGTGTGATGTAGGAAGAACTTTGTGGAGCACTGAAAAGGGTGAACCTGCCAGACTCTGGAGAGACAGTGCCATTGGGATGCCTCCTGGAAACCCTACCCAGACAGCATGTATGGTGCAACAAGGACCCACCTTGCAAATATCCCAGCCTTGAAAATCTCTAATGCTCTGAAGGTCAAGCTCCACCCTCAAACCCATATAAAAGCCAGGAGGCAATTTTGCTGGCATTTCCAATAAAGTGCTGCCTAAAAAACAGGCACAGGCTGGATTTTAGCTTCTGAATGGTCTCTGGGCTCAGCTCCAAGCAGCAGATCAGAGATTCAAGGAACAAGGTGAAGCTGGAATGGCTAAGGGGTGTATCCAAACACGGTACATTTGATATGCCAAGCACAAATAAACTAAACATAGCTGTCTATTTGGCATCAGAAAGCAGCCAACAGAAAAATAAATCCCAGCTTTCAAACTCTGACTTCCCTCCAGCTTTATCTAGTTGTTGTTTGATTAATTTTGACAAGTGTGGTCCACAAAACTAATGTACCACTTCTGCAGACCGTACATTTCCAGCCTCCTTACAGTTCAAATTTTCAACCTCTTTACACCTTCCCACTCCATTCACAGCCTTCTTAACCTCCCTTAGAAACACAAGAAAAGTACGTCTTCACTAAAAACTCATCCAGCAGAGACTGACTGCGGTTCTCCCAAATGTGCATACGTTTGCTCTACCTCTCTTCCTCCATCTGGCTCAGTTAAATGCCACCCATCCCTTCTCAAAGAGATCTTCTTCCCCTTCCTCGAATATGCCCCTAGTAATCCTTCTGTTACTCTTCTCACAATGAAGGCAATCCTCATCCCATGAAGACAAAATTCCTTTTCCTAGACAATCCCTCAGATTCAAGGATGAAATATTAATTATAAATTACATTTGTCATTCCTATCTGTTGAAAATACATATCAGACACACAGAAATACTGAAGTGTCATTCACCATCACTGATTCCAACTCACTTGAATTACTCACCTTAGACTCATAATCAAACTGGAGGAGTTTCGTTTACAAAACTTTACTTCTGAGCATGCCATATAACTAACAGCAACTACTGAAAACTAGAGGGTTTTTTCTTCCTGAATTTCTAGTCAAATGACCCTCTTTTTATGTGGTTGTGTGAATCAACATGCACAGCTGATTGAGGACAACCAAAAAAACCACAGCTGAAATGCAAAGAGTAAACTTATTTTGTTACCTCGCTGACTGGAGTATCCCAAAACCACATTGGGCTGCAGACACCCAAAATGAGAGCACAGGCACTGTCCAGCTCAGCCCAGTCCCAGGCAGGGCATCGGGGCTGCTGTTTGCACCCATTTATCAAAGGGCCACGCACACGTGGTATAACACCATGCTGTGATTTTCCTCTGGGCTTTTTATGATCTCTGCTTTGATCTCTCTCTCTCCCAAGACAGGGAGCACAAGCATGTCTGGGAGAGGGACTCCAAGTTTTAGTAAACACCTCTGTTATCTCTACACAGAAATTCTACTTCTCAAACAGACAAAGGATAAACAGCAGTAGGCATAATAAATGGTTTCCCACACTGTTATTCTCCAGGCCTTGGAATTCGCAGCTGCAAGGTCACTTGATGGAATCTACCATCCTCCTCACCATTCTTCTGCTTTCAACCCTTCCCTCCCCACACTGGCAAAATACTTCTTAGTTGGTTTATGTCTGTTGCATAATAATATAAAAATAATAATGTTTTTACTATAAATTAAGTCTAAAGAGGATGATACACTGTCTCTAGCTGTTTGCATCTTAATCTCAAAACTGTATCAATGCAAATCTGCTGTAGTTACCTGAAATACTTTGATCTGCTAACAGTGCTTATATTCCTCCTGTCAACATTTATTTCTCCTTAAAAATCTTTCTTTTTAATCTAGAAATATTTCAATAGTAAGGAATAGAAAAGTAAAAGGAAAATGACAAGGAAATATTAGAGGAGATGATTAAATATTCATAAACTAGGTAATGCTAAATTCAAAGTTACACATGACAACTTTAATTCTAAACTCTCCTATAAGTTCCTGACATTCCCTTTAACTACCTGTCTATACACTCTGTCTTAAATAATTTTTCACAACTTCAGAGACACCACGTTTTAGTTAGGCAAATATTTTGTATCTATAACCCATACATTTTGTATCTATAACTGTCTATACCCAGCTTCCTGCCAGTCAAAATACTAAAATACCAGAGAACATCTATGGCTCACATGCTGAGTTGAGTTCATCACTAACATACTTGAGAGAGTTACAAGGATGACAGTTCCACTGCTAAAAGGAGTTACATGTTATACAACCATTAACTTTGATAAGGAAGAAAACGTCTTGAAAAATAGTGGGGCTTTTTTTCTACAAAAGACTTCAAACTCATGCCAGTGTCATAACACTGCAAATTAGGCAAATATACAAGAAATTAAACATTACAGGATATATTAAGTGCACATGAAAATAGGCAAAACCAGCATCCTCAATTTGAGAAACAAACAAATTTAAAGCAACTGTACAGTACAGTACAGCTGTACGTACAATTTTAGAGACACCGCAATTAGTCTGTTTACCATGAAAATACATACGTGTATTCAGATTTGCAATTGTTTTACACTTGGGTATTCGTAAAGTTATCCAAGCAGCAGCAGCAGCTGCATTCCTTCTGAGCTCAGTACTCCAAATCTGCATTTTTTGTAAGAAATCCTAAAAATGGTAAGGCATAAAAAATCCTGATTTCTTCACAGTCAGTTCTCAGCCAAATATGTTGAGAGCTTCCCTGCTTGCTCTCAGTGCCCTGGCCATGACATCTTGTACACTTGCCACGCACAAGGCCGTTTCCCTGCCTCCTGCTTTCTTTCAGCTACAAGACACTGAGGTTACATTTCTGCAGCTTGTATCTAAATCAGAGTTTAAGATGATACTCAGATGTTAATATTCAAATATTCACAAAAAAGACAAAGGATCGAATAATTTATTCTGCAGACCCCCATGTGTATAAATGGCTTTCATCTGTAAAGATATTATCTCATTCACCCTCTATCTCAATAAATAAAACTGTAAACAGTTCTTTTTTTTTTAAACACATAACCAACGTTTTATTTATTTTGATTTTGTTTTCTCAAATACCTTACTTTTACTTTAGCTGAGGACTTAGACTCAAAATATACCTGCATTACTGAAGAAGACAAAAAATGATCCCAGCAGCAGCACATCTGAACTAAACCAGCTCTCCCTGAAGGACAAAAAAAGTTCTTTACCAGCCTGAGGCTGGATATCCCAGTCTTGCAGCACAGACACACACACAGAAGACACACTGGCAAAAGCACACACAACACAGTCAAAACCTACAGAAACATTCTCAGGGATTTCTGCACAGCTACTGAATCATGACCAGATTCTTCAAGAACCATCAGGCTTCAGCAGCAGAAACAAGCAACCAGAGTAAGGAGGAAAGAGCAGCAGGAAAACTCCACCAGCGTGTGGTGCACACAAATAATACAGAAAAATATTAAAGCTGCTTTTCCCAAAACTCACCTCAGTGCCACACTCTGCTCTGGGAATATATGACACACCAGTGCTGAGGGAGGCAGGAGCCGGCCTTGTTCATGGTGACTCCATGAATGAAGCCTGGAAACATGCCAGCTGAGTGCGGCATCAATCCATTTCCCTGCCTGGCATAAGACAGGTAATGCTGAGAAGTTAAAATTATCTGTATGACTTTTATTGGCCTCTGGGCTGTGCCCTACTCTGTAACTGAGAGGTGTTTTCCAGGTCAAATGCCACCTCCAGACTTCAACAGGTCCCATGGGTGTTGTAACAACAACAAACCAGACAGCCCCAATGCCCAAAAACTAAACCTTCAAACTCTATGTGGTTGGTTTTTTTTAATCACAGAAACACCAAAAATAAACTCTGCTAAGGTAGAGACTAATTTGGTTATTTTTTGAAGTAAACTAGACTCTATCAGCTAACTCACTGCATTCCAAGGAACTGTCATCAAATGAAGGTAGTCACACAGGATTTTAAGGAAAGAAAGTCTGGCTGGAAAGGGGTCAGTACTGTTCCCTCAGCATTTGAGGGCCCACCTCTGTATGTCCTGCAGCAAAAGGATGGACAAGATGCCCTACACTAGATCTGTTACTGGTCTTAGATGGGAATACCTGTTGAAGAAGAAGTTACAGAAGTCATTGTCCTGGTAGATGTACCACCCACACAGGAACTAGCGACACCAAGTCTGAAATTTGACTCCATGGCAACATACAACTTCTCTTCTGTATGCTGACACAACGTTAACTTTTGAAGCCTAATTATGATCATTGAGATTTCAATAAACTTACTCTGCTGTTGAACAACAAACAGAAACATGTTATCAGGCAGGATTTGTTCAGAGCTGCCAAGGAGACACTTGGCATGTCCCACTCCTCTGTTCCTTTCAGTGGGGCTGTTCCAGGACAAACATGCTTTCAGAAAAATTTAAATAAGCTGGAGTAGCTGGATGCAATCTTGATTCTTACTTAGAGGAGCAGCATATAAAGGCATGTCCAAAAATGAAACAAAAGCTGTGTGCTCAGGTTCAGACTTGGAGGGAGAACTCACGAGTGCTGAAGAGCTGTCAGCAGAGGGTCTGCTGGAGTGCAGTGGAGTGAAGCGGAGAGGACCCTTTTCCCAGTGGTTACAGAAAGTCAGACAGGCTCAGTTTTATTATCTGGGAAATGCAACAAATGCCAGCAGCAAGAAGTCAATTAAACAGAGCCTTGAAATGATAAATGAGATCAGCAAAATACACAGTATTATCTTCTGTTCCTAGAGAGGTAAGAGTTTATGTTGGCTGGAACAATTTTAGAAACATTCCATGCAGAACAACACTACAGGAGGAGATCGTACCGTCCCCTTTCCTGAAGATTTACCAGAGACCTCAACTAGCCTCAGGGAACTGTGGGGATCTAGGTAGAAGAGCTGATTTCTCAGCCTGAAGCTGGACTAGTCACTGCCTGTGTCAGTGTGATGAGCAGGTTTAGCTCTTGAGCTGCTAATGGCTTTTAGTGGCAAATCCAGGAAACATGCAACAGGACAGGAGACAGGGAGGCAATAAAGGCCAATAAAGATCCAAAACTGAGGACATTTTCCTATTTAAAGGCTTTCTGGGTAGATGCTCCTCCCAAATTTAATGGAGGAGGTTGAAAAGATTTCAGCAGAGCTATTTTAATCTGTAGCTTTTCACAGGACACATGCAGGGTACATAATGGTTGGTATATTTAGTTGGCATGGAAATATTTTGCTGGCATTGGCTATGCACAGCATTATTAAAATGAACAAGTGTATTCAGTCCCTTTGATCAAACTCTGTTCTCAGTCTTGTCTGAGGCTTGACTAATATTACTGATGTCAGTGGAGTTGCTTTAAACCAATACACTGTATTACACTTCAGACACTAAGAAATGCTAGTAAGAATTAATTTACTTAATTCAGAATTCATTGTGCTTTTATCTAAAGCATAAAGTATATTTTAATGTATAGCTAATGCATTAACAATAATTAACATTTAACAACAATTATTAATATTAATAATGTATAACTAAAGAATTAGTCAATGAATTAATGAAAAATGTAGAAAGAAACAAAACTGAAAGTGAAACCAATCTCCAGTGCTTTAGATAAAAATCTATTTATAATTTCTTCAGATTTAATATTTGTTTTACAAAAAAAAATCTGTCAGAACCTCTACAATCTCTCCAAATAAGATACAAGTCTCTTAATATAAGATACAATTCCTTGGCATAAGAAACGAAATCTCTTCAGGTTAATTCACTGTTGTTCTGAGCAAGGGCAAACCCCACAATCTTTTTATTTGCTTTCTTGGTAAACAGATTAGATCCATATTCAGCTACAGTGTTACATATGCATGTGACAATCACTGGCATATTGCTCTGCCAGCGCTCAGGAACATTTCTCTACCAGTTAAACAATCTTTCCCGAAATAAACACATCTTTTCCATTATCACAAGCTATAAAGCAGTTCAAGAGCCCTGAAATGATCTTTTCATTAGTTTGAGATGCTTAAGCATCTCAGTACTGAAACATCCCTTATAAGCCTTATGAGACAGGAAGTGAATAAATCCTGCTCTCCCATTCCCTTAATGAGAATGCCTAATAAAAATGTAAACTAATTCTCTTGACTGCCACTATCCTGTCTACTGAATGAAATCTTCCTTTGCCTTATCATATATTTCTATAACTTTAAAGCTACAATATATTTATGGCTGTTTGAGATTACTCAGCCAATGCCACCAGTTGGCACTAGTTTCTTAACTTCCCTCATTTTTTTTTCCTTGGCTGAGGCCAGACAAGATCACCCGCCCTGTTAGCAAATCCATCCTCTTCAAGTCAATACTATAATAACTTCACCAAAGTCCATCCTCCATCAACAAAGCAATCACAAAGCCCTTAGCTTGCAATATTTCCTTGTTGAAGGTATACTTCAAGTAAATTTGAATTATCTACTTGATTATAAACATCTATGGGCTTTTAAGCTCAAATGAATATTAAATATACTTAAACTGTGCTTTCCTTCCCCTCTCTGTAAATGTCTCCTTGTCCTCCTAATGCAAACACAGACAGTGCTTCTCCCCACAACATTTGTCACTGTTAGCAGCTGGGTGGACACTTCTGTTCCCTGTTCTACCTAGACAGAGGTCCTTGCTCAGCCCTTTTCCTGCATCTCCAGGGTCTCTGCAGGGAAATAAGAGCTCAGGCAAGCAACAATCTGCCTGTCCAGCAACAAAAAGAAAAGAGCAGAGAATATGGGTATTTCAGCTCATTTTTATGACAGACCTGAAAACCAGCCAAGAATTCCAGCAGGATCTCTGGACAATCTGAAAAGCTATAAAGGAAAAAATAATCCTAAAGCCCACAGCTAAAAGCCAGGGGTTATAAGAGAGATTCCAGAAACCCTGGGATGATGCAGAAAAGCAAGTTGTCTGGAGAATGGGTCAGGAAAGAGCTGAAACATGGGCTATTCTCAGATGTGGCCAGTAACTGCAGGTAACTGCAGAGCAGAGCCATGCCACCTGCACCAGCCTTTTACCACTCTCCGGTCAAAAGCAGGATCACAAGGTGTGTTTCAAGGCAGAGGCACCACGGTGGTAGCTGCCAGACAGAACATGAAGAAGATGAGACTGTTGGAGAGGTGGGCTGCCTTTCACCACACAGTGATGGAAAAAAAAGCAGGTTCATTTGGTCCTGATTAGCCATTTAAATTGCTGTCAAGCCTTCTGCTAGGGAAGCATTTCTCCAAGCTCACTCCTGAAAGCACTGATCTTGCCAAAGGCCAAACAGGGAGAAGGCTGCCAATTTGCTCTTTCCTTCTGCAGTAGATGGCTGCTCCTGCAGCGTGGTCAGCACATGAAAAGAAGTGCTTGGGCCTCAGCTAGCCATGGACACAGAGGACACAGCTGGACAAACTGATCTTTCAGGTGTGCTTCTCCACACTCTTGTTGGGTGCTCTCCCTCCTCCTGCCTCACATTTGCCAAATCACAGGTTCAGAATGGACTGGCAGGTACCCAAGCTTTTTCCTGGCTCTCACAGGTAAACACTCACTGCCAAACGTACTTTCCCTGGAAACAATGATCCTGCCCCTCCTTGTCTCACATCTAACAAGAGTGAGTGTCTCCCTGGCCACAGAGAAGGCTTCAAGGCAGAGAAGATGCTTGGGAGACAGGTCCTGTGAACATCAAGGAAAAGCAGGAAGTGAACACCACTACTCCTTTGTGGGTTTGTACAATAGGAATTAGACCACTTAGGAGAAAGCCTCCAGCTTATTTGTTTACTGTAAGGGGCCTAATGCATAAATAGGCAGAGGGCCCTGTCCTTCAAAGTCCCTCTTTTTTCAGCCTGTGCTCTAACCTTTAGATGAAAAACACACAGAAGAAGGGAAATGAGCATGTTTTGCCCATGTAATATAAACAGGTCTGGTGGCATGCTGATACTTCCCTGTCTCCAAGGAGAGGATAGCAGCTGTCTTGCTGCTTCAACCTCCTGCTCCTGAGTTGACTCACACAGAGTCTGAAAAAAATAAAGCTACAACACAGTGGGTCCGAGCTGGGAGACAGGCAGAGCATCTTGTGCAACTGCCATTACACCATTCTACACACAAAATGTCCTGCACCAACTTCTCTGTCCCTGCATAGCTCAAGTGTTTCCTCCTGACAAGCTCCAGTTGAACCTTCTGTTTTAAGGAACACTTTTTTTTTTTATGAAAAAAAGAAAAATAAAAATAGAAAAAGAAAATTTACTTGAGTATTGATGTTTTCCTGGAGCACTGGAAGATACAAGGCAAGGGAAGAGCTTCTTCTGAGAAACACTCTGCCAGTCTTCCTGCTCCAGGATGCTCCTGTTGTCTTCTCCACACAAGTGCAGGGTGGAGGGGTCCCTCTCAGGGGCACTGGCCATCTTGCCTTTGCTGTGTTAGACTTTGTTGTATTCACACAGCTCCTCACAGGATCCAGTGGCAGCCTTCAAGATGAAGTTAGGCCAGCTGATGCTCCCTACAGTGTTCATGTCTCTGTGGAGCTCTGCCTTTTGGCACTCTCTGTCAGGCGTGGCAGCTCACCTGTGCCTCACGCTCCTCACCTTCCTCCCAGCATCACAGCAAGGGGAGCTCACTGCAGCACCGCCTCAGTCCCGCTGTGTTTCCTAATGCTGCCAGCCACACCCCCCAGTCCATGTGGAGAGCAGCTCCCAGAGGAGGCAGGAAATCAAGACAGAGCCCCGGTAGATGCCCACTGCCTGCAAGTCTGGTCTATACTTTTCAAATATGCACATGACTGCACGTAACAGCTCGCTGACACCACAGTGACCCTCAACACAGCCCTGCCTGCACAAGGGCTGAGGCCTTTCTCAGCTCCCAGCTTCTGGCACTTAGCATGACTTTCTTCCATGTTCACAGAACAGACACAACAAAAGTCATCCAAACTTTTTGATCTGAAAAAACACAAATGGGATGAAATCACCTACAATCATAAAGGTGAGTTTCAGGTGCTGAGGACAAGCCAAAGTGTTTTTCTATTATTGCAACTGATTTAAAGCAAACAGAGAAATTTGCATGTCTGGCACTGAGGTACAACATCAGATCTACTTTATATGATTTCCTGCAATGCTGACTTTACACTGGGAAGCTCAGCTCTGTACAGAAGAAGACAACTTCTGCAGTGATGGCAGCCATGTGTAACACAGACCCTCAAGTCTGCTTCTCACAACCAATAAAAACTACATTTGCTTCCATCTGGCATTTTTCCCACCTTCCTGGAAATGCCATGGTTAAACAGTTGGGTTTTCTTCCAAAAAGTTGTGATTTAAAATAAACACACACAGTTTCTTTAAGAAATGAGAACCTAATCCCGATTTCAGCAATCACACAACTGCTAGAGGAACAGCACTCAGCACCCAGGCCCAGCAGACAGACAGACACACAGAACAGTGGCAGCTGGGTAGCCACCTCCAGACACTGCCCATTCCTGCCTGGTGCCTGCAAGGGACTGAGGATCTTCTGATGTGAGACACCCTAATTCTCATCTCCTCCCATCACCACAGATATGCAGACATTGCCTATTCAAACACAGGAGCTGCCAAGGAAGGGAGTGGATGAGGAGGATCTGCAGCAGCAGCGGTTATAACCTGCTCCTGTGACGGAAGAGGACAGCTCAGAAAGACACTGACTCCTGCGCTGACTTTTTATTCTACCACCCATCCAGATTACAGCCCAAAGCATTCACAGTGTACTGTGAATTTGAACCCCCTTTGGGTCATTTCCCATTTATGTGCACTGCTAATGAATTCAACAGCTGCAAATCAGGGAGGGGAAAAGGGGGTTTGAGATCTATGACTGCTTCATCTGGCCTACACCTGCATTTCTGGCACATGTGCAAAGTGCATCCAGATCATGCTCTCTTCACTGTAGATAGGGAGCACAGGAATTGCCTGCATCATGTGGAAAATGTACTTAATTGACTTCTACCAAGGACAAAGTTCCTCTATAAGACACTGAAAGGGGTATGTGCCACCTCCCTATGCAGAGTAGCACCCTGAGCTCTGTTTCCTAATTATGTCTGACCTGGAGGACATCAAGACAAGCTATCCAGATCTCTTTTTCAACCAAGCAGGAGAACCATTAGCTATTGCAGATAAACTGTTCAGTGCAAAAACTGTCCTTCTGGACTTGTCTTTGTCAGGATTAGCACAACAGAGCCCCTAAGAAGTATCCCAAGTAAAAAACCAAAAGGAAGTATCTGTAGTGTTGAGGAAGCCTGTACAAACAGACAGTGCAAATGAACAAGAGCCCATGATGCCTTTCAACCCTCTTACTTACTGGGTAGTGCTAGGGTTTGCCCATCCTTCTCCCACATGTGAGCCCAGAGACACTCCTGCCCTGAGCATTACACCCTTCAGCACTTACTGATGACAAAAGAAGGCGCAGTTTACACTTACTTTTACAGCTCCATTAAAAGGTGACCTGCAAATAAAAAAAAATCAAGCACATTTAGTATTATGTGCTGAATGCCCCCAAATAAACAGGATTAAATGAGCATTCAGCCCTCATGTAAAATTTAGGTGAAAAGACTGGCACTGAATGTGTACTTTGATTTTATGCTCATGAAACAGAGTCCTTCCTAACAGCAATGTTCTGAGCAGTTCCTCACAACTACTGGCTCCAGATTTCTGCCTCTCCCTGCTTGCAGGCAGCACACTGGGATGGAAGTGAGGCAGAAATATTATTCCTCTGAACGGCATATTTCTGAAACTGCCACAAGAAAGCTGGCAAATCAAGGGGACAGCAGGCAGGCCCCAGTTCCCCTGCTTTCTCTCTCCTCACCCTGCTCAGGCACCAAAGCCTGTGCTTTCCAAATGCACTGACCTGACACTGGGCTACACCCTGTGCGGACGCACTGGGGGATCAGACATATTTGAAGACGAGGTTTAGAGATTTGGTACAAATATTAGCAGTGAATTGCACAGCTACAGGTAGAGCTTTTTCCTGTGAAATAATGAACATGATAGCTATTTCCCACTTGCAGTCACCACACTGTTTTCCCCTCTTCTTTCTGTATTTGGCCCTGCTAAACTGACTCCCCTCCCTCAGACCCAGCTCAGGAAAGTGTTTCTGCATGTGCTTAAAACCCAGTGACTTCAATGGGAGACAAGCATGTGCTTCAGTCTTTTACTGGCTGGGGTGTTCAAATGAATGTATACCTTTCCCACCAGAGCTCTTTTGCACCAAATTTTGTACCTTTATTATCAATTACCTGGTATAAAGTGATGAAAAATTAGCCCATTAGTGATTTGATCACTTTATAGCTACTCACATTATTCTGATTCAAAAACATATGGACATGTAAAAGAAGACTAAAAGTTTTCCTGTCCTAACTTACACCACTTCCCCAGCACATGAGGAGGCTGTTAAGCATTGTGCTGCACTTCTCAAACAACCTTGCTCTCTCCCCAGATCTTATTTCCCATTTCTCTGAAGTGAGGCTTTGCAAAGAACTATCTTAACCTACAGAAATACACTGCAGAGGTTTCCAGATAGTTGTTCAAATAAGGTCTAGCACTTAATTTTAAATCTCTTTTATAAACAGAAGTGACCAACTTGCATCAAAATAGAGCCTGGTACATGCTTACTCTTTGTTGGCTTCTTTACCTTGGCTTTTTTATTCCTCATTCTTTTGTGAAATGTGATACTGCTTTTATAGGTGTCCAAATGGTTAATATAAATCCTCAACATTATCCTACAACTAAGATTCCACCATAAAGTCTTTAAAAATACTGCTTTGTAAATACAAGTGCTAAAACAACTAGAGGTGTGCACACTCTCTACATCTAAATGTATAATTACAGGCAAACTGATTGACATTATCTAGAAATATTATTTAAACTAAGAAACTAAACAAATGAGTTATACCAATTCCTGCCAACAACAATTCTTTGATTTTTAGTAGACTGATAAAGACAGCTGCAATGGGTTAAGAAAGAATTTAAAAATAACTATAATATCAAGCAGGAGATCTTTGAAATTAAAGTGCTAGTGAACTAAGAAAAGGGAGTAGGTTATGCCAAATTCTCACTTACAGTTTAAAAGAGGGAGATGATGGAGCTGAACTGAAAGCACTGAACAAAAGCTGCTTGGTTCATCATTTCTCCTTACCATCATCCCTAAATAAACCCACCTACCTGATGTCTTTTTGCTTTCAGCTAAAAACACTACTGATATGGTAGGCAGGTTTCCTCTAGCCTTGCCTGGGAAAAAGCACACCAGACAACAGTGTGCAGGCATAGTTATGCCCCACGTGCAGGCACAGCAGTGTCATGCCAGTGCTGCTGCCAGAGCATGACTGACCATTGACAAAATAGAGGAAACCAGCCAGGAAAAAAAAAATGGCACGGTGTCTAAACAACAAAATAAACAACAGAATAAAACCCCCAAACAACACCTTTGTTTTATTTCATGTCATCTGTAATAACACTGCCCATCATACTTTAGAAAAACCTGCCATACCAGGAGCCTTCTATAAAGTAATAATGGCAGAGTTTTTTGTTGCCTGTCTGCTCTAGCATCCTCCAAGCACCTTCTGCTAATATATCAGCATACCATTAAAAGAGGCTAATTGTGTACAGAGAGAACTGTGCATGAAACAGCAGCACAAGCTCTGGCTGAGCTTGGTCCTTCAGCACACCACTTCAAGGAGTGTTCGAGCAAGCCAAGGAAGAGCAGAACCACAGCAGAAACTACAGCACACTCACTATTTGCTAAAGAGCTGCAACAGGCAGAAGCAATACTTAAATGCAACACCCTCTCTTGAACAATTAGAAACATGATTGAAAAGGAAAAAAATACCTAAAACATACACACTGAAAGATTTAAATGTTTTTAATTCTCTATAGATTTACATTAATTTCATCTACTTTCAGACTCTCAGCTGTTAGACTACTAGGCAACGCCATCTAGTGATCCTAGCTGAAAAAAAATCATGCTCCATTCTTTGTTGAAAGGTTCACTCTTGAAAAGGTTCACTCTTGCAAAATTTGTTTTTGTGGAACCACAGTGTCAGGAGGTGCAAATATTTCAGTACCTATGAGCATTTTCAAACCTGCAGCATTAACTTAGCAAAAAGGTCTGAGCCATTTTAGTTATCCTGAAGTAATTTACAGAACTGACAACACAGAAAGCGAGCTGGGTTAATCACGTCTAATCACATCACAGTTTAAAACTGCACACACCATGTAGTGTTGAAATGATATAGGGATACAGTGCAAAGCCCAATAAATGACCTCCAGATTGGGAAAGACCCAGAGATAGTATTTTTACGATGAAATAATTTACCTAATTTTTGAAGATTTCTGTTTGCATGTGTAAAATACCCGCTTGAAAAATGTTACACCAGTCTTACAATTTCAAGGAAAAAGAAACCCTGTGCAGGTTTAAAGTTTCTTTTTTGAGAGGTGGAACCAGTCAGTCATCTGCTGGTGATAGCTGTGAGATGTAATTAGCTTCTGGTGGAAATTGCCAGCAGATGCAACTAAAAGTTTAAGTCAATTGGCTCTGCTTCCTCCTTACAAGAAAACTGGAGTTTCAGGGCTGCATTCCAGCATGATGGATCTACGAAACCAAAGCTAATTTGACAAGAAAGGGAAGCGTCCCTTTTCCTGGTCTGCTTTAACCCTGAACATGCTGCATGTTCCTGCCAAGGATGTGTAATTTTTTCTTTTCTTTCTTTTTCTTTTTTTTTTTTTAATCCCCGAAGAAAGTAACTATGATTATAAAAGAGATACTCCACAGAAGAAAGGCCAGTGTTTAGTCCCGATTATTGAAATGACAGCTGAGGAGATGGGAGAGGGAGAAGATGTAAAAGTTAGAAATGGTGAACAAAGGCAGCATGTGAAACAGGAGTTGGAATAGGAAGCACAGCAAGCTTAGGTGCATGAAAAGTCAAGCAAAACCTTGAAGCACCAGTACTGCAGCTGGTTAACACTCAGTCTGAACCATTGGCTTGTGACAGTTCTGCACTCTGGCTGCACCACACTGCACCCTTCAATAGTTCCACAGCAAATGCAGCACAGGTATCACTTTGCTCTCACCCTGCTCTGCTGCACAGATCTGCAAATTTTCTGCATTTGATCAATATTTGATTATTTCAACATTCAGGGCTTGATCAGCCTGTAGTGGTGTATGGGCTATGCATTCTTGTGACCTGTCCTGATCACGTCCTTCATATCTGTTGTTGAGTAGATAGTGAATGTCCAGCCATGACAAGTAAGTGGCATCATTGTTTTTCCAGCTGGGCTTTGTACAAGCCTTGCCGGGATTTAACTTCCTTGTATCTAACTCCCAGGGATATTTGAAGACCTCAAACAGTAAAGAAACTTCACTTCCCCAAAGCTACCATTAATTTGTAACGACCACATCTGACACGAAAGCGTTTTTCAGTGAGAGGGCATCTATTAACTGAGTGTTTAATTACTCTTCAGAAATAACAAGTTCTTAACAAATCAAGTAAACATCTACAGCTCCACGTCAACAGCACATGTGCACACCTGCCTTATCGAACCAGGCAGCATGAAGAGCAGAAGGGTTTCTGGCAAGCTGCCTTTCAGCACCCACTTTATCTGTACACTACAAAACTCATTTGATGATGTCTTCAGACTCACCAGAAAGTAAAGTGATTTGAGATATGTAAGAAACTCACGCATAAAACATACTAAATACAGCACTTACACAAAAGCTTAATGGAACAATGAGGAGTTTTGTCAAGCAGAAACTCAAGTAAAGTGGCCTTTGTTTTTGACACTGGATAGACTAGTCACATTGTAAACTACTGGAATTATGCAGATCTTGCTACAAAAAAATCATACTAGCAACTGTTTCGATGCATTTCCTGAAGAGACACCCAGTGACAGCACAGCAGAACTGCCACAACCACTCTCACTCCAGCTGCCCCATATATGTATAACTCTCTCCTAAATACCTTTGAATCCTCACTTTGTAACCCTACTTTAACAGGTCAGCTTCTCAAAAATATATGTTAAAAGGGGGTTATTTACCACAATTTTTCTAGCAGATTAACCAGAAAAAAACGTATGTGCACATGGTTGAGCATATTATCCTCACACAGTATTGGATTTTTCAGAAGGTTTAAGAGCAATCTTAATGATTTTATTTCCTTTTTAAAAAGCCTGTTTTAATAGCAAACCTCTTTCAGCATGCTAGATGGCTTTAGCTAGATGGGAGCCTTTCCCCTCCAATTAAGAAGAAAAGAATCCTGTAGATCTAATCCTGCCTACAGGATATTTTGTTCTTTCTCCTTTTTTAAAGCTAATCCTTACAACTTAATTATAAATTTAGTGTTTTGCACAAAAGTGGAATCTTTCTTAAGCACTCTCCGTCTTCCTCTGAACTGCTTGGGAAAGCTTCCCAAGACTTTTATCATGTCTTTCTTGTTAAACAGTTATTCTTCCTATTAAACAAGCAATAGAACAAATCCCGACTTCCTCTTAAAGCAGTGGAAAGCAAAGTTTCTTCCAAAATATCTACATAGCCAAGATTGTTAGCTAATGACCTTCACTGCTCTTAAGGCTAAAGCAGTTTGCACCACATAGGAATGTCATCCAGGAGCTGAAACAAAGATAGGAGCTCTGCAGAGAAAAAATGAGCAAGATATTAAAATCTGTACAAAGAGAAGCAGGTAAACCTGGACTCAGGCTTAGCCCAAGGATTCCTCACACACTTAAGTGCTGTGGAGTGCTTAGCCCTCCAATATCCTGGTTTCACACTGTATGGCTCTATCCCCCAGGTGGGGTGAGGTGGCAGGATACAGATCCAGCCCTGCCTTAGGTCTTTCCCGATGGAAAGCAGGTGACTGCCAAATCAAATGTGCTGTGTACAACACCTGCACCATTCTCTGCCTCTCTGAGACACCATTCACTCAAACCCCAACATCATCTTCACCCAAAGTATCTATTTGGGCAGAAATATGGCTCACAGGCTTTGCTATTCCTTTTGAGATCTCAGCTCAGTTTCTGTATGCTTGCTCTTTTCTAAAGGCAGAACAAAGAGAATATTTGGCTTTAAAAACGTCTTGGAAACTACAAATGAAAAATTGCATGACAAGTGTACAGCTTTAATTACATCTCTCAAGGGGACGAGATAGCATTTCTGCATCCCCATCTTGTCTTCTCTGCCCTGGAAATTCGTAAGATGATCGGAGGCACAAATGTTCGTATTTGTAGGGGGAAAAATGACCTACATTACAGTCCTAGCAGATCATGTAAATAGCAGGATGTAAAGTCTCACAGAATTAGTTTACATTTGAAACATTTTCAAAATATTGTTTTAGCTGGGTATAATAGACCACCATAAGATGTGACACACAGCAAACACAGGGCTGCAATTAAACAGCTGGCAAACAGCCAGAAAGAGATAAAGGCCCAGGCTGTCACTTGCTAGACAATATACATGGGTATTTTGGCAGCCAAAATGAATGTGATAATTGAGCCATGACACATTAAAAAGGCACACAATTTCCAAGGAAAGAGTTCCTGAGCACTAAACAGGGAGCATCTATAGTGTGCTTACAGTGAGCCAAGGTTTATGAGTAATAACAAGACCGGACTGATGACAATTCAGCGGTGCCAAGCCAACCTTGTCTCGTGCACTGCACCACGGTGTGCACTTATTTACCACCAGACACAGAAATACAGAAGTGAAGCCCACAGTGGCCATCAAAAATAAAGGGAATCTGAAAAGTGTGTGGCACTGACTTAAATTGTTTCTCTGCATGTTTTTTTATATTAATAAAAAATTTTATACAGTAGCATTTCTATCTCCAGAAGGCACAGTACACTTGATTTGACTTCCAACTTCCAGAAAAGGCCCAATCTATATAATTCAGTTTTAAAATAAAAATACACAGTAACACAAGAAGAGTAAATAACTCTTCAAAATCATAATTTTGCTATAAAGAAAAACTACACTTTTGTTTAAGACATGAAGAACTTTAACACTGACAAGAATAGCTGTTTGGAAGACAAAGTCTAGGTTTTCTAGTGTTTCACTGCACGTTTTATTAAATAACCTAAGGACACAACAAACAAAACAAATGTAGCAAACGAAGACATGGTTTTAAATTAACACCCAACAGCTATATAAAGGCTCCTATAAATGCACTCCATCAAATCAACATGCTGACATCAATTGCATTTCCTTCATTTCCTTCTTCAGTAAAGGACTTGAAAGCCAATACACTGTCAGCCCTCAGTCCATTCATTCCCTAACCTCCCACAAAGTGTAGGTACTTCATGATCTAAAATTACGCTTATATAAAAGAAGGCGAGCTTTAGGCTCTGTTACAGGAAAACCCCTAAGAAGAGTTTACTTCCTAATCTTAGTCTAAACTCAACCACATTAAAGACATATTCAAATAAAGAAATTGCATGTGTAGCTTCCCCAATCAGAAGGTGCAGTGCATCAAGAGAGCTTACAAAAAGTGTAAGAAGCCACTTGTAGATCCATTCGCACCAGTGATATCTAGAAGACAATTGCACAGCTCTCCATAACATCAGTACCAGTGAACCACAACTGACTTGAGGGATACTTTTGTAAATGATCCCCTGTACTAAGTATCAAAGAAACAGAGGAAGAACTTTCAAGACATTAAAACAGGATCTCTTAAATGTAAATAATTTCTTTTCTCAAACAGAAGTATCAAAGTGCTCTAAACACGCAGATTTCCCCAGAACAAACTCCCTATCCACCTCAAACAACCAACACAGACTTCCAAATCCAACAACCAGAGCAAACAGGCATTACCATACTGGGTCAAAATGAAGATTCAGCATCAATACTTGACTTCATACTAAAACCAGTACAACTGCAATAATTACATAATCTACTTTTACAGTATTATCTTTAATGGCAGTGATAGTAACTTCATTAAGTGTCAGTAAAGGAAATGGAAACGCTTAAAGATGAGGTCAAAACATGCACTTTTGGCTGCTTCCTCAGAAGATGCATCAAATATGTTATTCATGTCTCAGGAAGAGCATACTCTTGAGGGTAGCTGCAGCCCCCAAAAGAAAAACGAAATCATGACATGCATTTTTCTGACCCACAAATTAGAAGACGCATAAGGGGACAATTGCAAGAATAAATTAGTTGACCCTCATCTGAAAATTTCATACAATTGCATGAATAAATGGCAACATTAGTGAAATATATTAAAGAAGTATAGTCTTTAATTTTTTTTGTTCCCAATATTGCAGCAGACACACAGGCATATTATTCCATAGGCTCTGTCAAGTGGTATTTTAGGGGCAGCTGAAACAAAGTCAATTCACACTCCCTTCAGAAAAGCATTTAATCACACACACAGTTTCCTGAGAAAGGTGAGAAAGGTGTGCTTTCTCTGACTCAGGGCCACAAAGCAGAAAAGCAGTAATTAAAAATGTAGAAACAAAAGAGTAATGAAGAGAAGTAAGTCCCAGTTACTTAATATACCTCATATACTTGTCCCTTGCCCAAATACCCTACGCAATCTCAGCAAAAATAGGGTTTTTTCATGGATCTTGTAACTGGCCTGACTGTGCACAGACAGTTATGAAAAGAGTTTTATGGAATTAAATTGCAATGAAAAAGTAAATTTTCATATAGATTAGGAGAAAGTAGGATGGAAAACTGGTTTAGGACAAGAAACAAACACACTTAAGTAGCTTTGCAGTATGAGAACAAAACTGTCAGGAAGAAAAGGAAAGACTGAGTAACACAGATGCAGAGGAATACTACAAGTAGGTAGTTTATTTACACCTACCAGGGAATCAGAGAGTGTTTCTCATTATGGCTATATTAACTCCAATCAACCTTTGGCCACTAGTAATCAGCTGTAATTGCAAAAGAAAATTTGGAAATAAAAGGAATGATAGTAAAACTTTTTAATCTTCTGCTGCATGGAGTAGTAGCTGTAAAAAGGTGTATCCCAGTATAATGCAGAGCACTAATCCTCCCCACAAAGCAGAATACCCTGAAGTAGATAATAACATTCTCTGCAAAGTAAATCCTCTCTTTATTTATACCCTTGCACAGTTTCCAAGTGTTTACATTTATTCAGTAAGCCAAAAAATTACTCACTTATTTTTTCACTATATTTAACATATAGAAGAACAGCAAAGCTCTGAGCACCTGGACCATAATTAAATCTATAATTCATACAGCAGCATGAAGACTAATACATAAATTAACTCTTCTTGCCAGAAGAATTAATAATATCAGGAGCAATTTACTGCAGATTCCAAAAATGAGAATAGAAAGGTTTTATAGTAAAGCTTCCATCTTTCAAACTTCCCTTAGGAAAATCTTTTTCCCCAATTTTCTATTCCAGTGGTGATCCAGACTCCAACATTAAAACTTTAGAGGCTAGAAAAAAGTTCAGAGAAGCTACAGAGAGATTGAGAGGTGCAGTGCCCATCAGCACGGTCACTGGAGCTCCAGGCAGAGCACGGCCGCACCAGCAGCACACTGGGCCCAGCACTGTTCCTTGCCAGGAGAAAGAGGTGCCCTGGCTTAGTGCTGCACTGCTGGCTCTGGAGCACAGCCGGGGTGCCCTAGGAACACGTTCACTCCTAATGGAGCCTTCAGCCTCTCGAGAGCACATGCAGCTAGTGCAATTTCAAACTGCACCCAACATACTGCAGTTTATCCACCCACCCTAAGACAGAACGGCACAATGGGATGTTTCTGTGTCCTGCTATGCATCCAGACTGGATAAAAGCCAGTCTCTGGCTTGCACCTAGCTAAGAGACTGTAGTTACACACTCCAGCAGTGCCAGGATGACTCATGGTGCTTTGCACCCTGCCAGATGACTTTGAAGGGAACAGAGAGCTGCATATGGAAAGCACAAGCAGACGTAGCACAGCATCTCTCAGGCGCTCTTGTCAAGCATTCATTGCTTATGGCATCTACTGCAAAGCTAACCAGAACTGACCCCTCAGTTTGTGATCAGCAACCGACTTCAGAAAAAGATCAACAGAATTACTTTCAGAAATAATATTCAGTGCACTGCATGGACTGCTACTACACAATTTATTGCTGCTTTTTTTTTTTTTTTTTTTTTTTTTTTTTTTTTTTTTTTTTTTTTTCATTCAGGCTTCAAAAGTCAATGCTCTTTCAAAGTTAACAAACATGGAACTCTTCCATGCATAAATGGATTTGGACTAAGACCTGGGGCAATACAGTGTCTCATGATTACCTGCTCTTCACACACTTTCAAGAAGCAGAAAACCAAAGTGATATTTCTATTGGTGCAGCAATTTTTTTTCAAAGAGCACTCTTATCTTCCCACCTCCTGAAACCAGCTGCTATCACACTGGGGGGAACGTGTCATCTTTACTGGAAAGATCCCCAGCCTGGATGGATGATTTTAGTGGGGAGGTATCCAGCTTATCTCAGGTATAGGGAGAGATGTGTTCACTGTCATTCCTGTCTCCTTACTCCCATGTTTGAAAACAAAAAGAGAGTGCAAGCACAGCTGAGTCTGACAATCCAGATAAGAGATTTTATTTATATTTATTTTTCCAAGGTCAGAATCTGGGAGTAAAGAAAAATTAAGCACACCAACTTGCATTTGTCAGAAAAAAAGCAGAGTTACCAAAACCTCTCTTACAGTCCTTCCTGAATGAAAACTAGGCAGTAGCTGTCTACAGCACAAATGTACGGCCCGCAGAGAAATTCAGAGGCAATGGAAACAGCATAAATAGCATCCAGAAGGATGAAAAGTCATTTATCAGAGTAGTATACAGCTCACATCTCTATTTCCTCCATCCCTGACCCCCTCCTCTCTAATTTCTAGTAAGGCACACTGGTCATTGTAAAGAATTTTGCCCAGAATGCCCTTTATATCTGGGAGACCCACATGGTGCTCAGCCTACAGTAGCTGTTTTAGTATCAACAGCCACCACTGTTTGCCTTCTAACTGATAGGAAATTATTTCGCTCCTTCTATTCTTAAAACAAAAAAACCCAAGCAGGTTTAACAGAAAACAAAGACTTTAAATAATGCTAGTCTGTGGTATTACCATGAAAAATAAACCAAACAAAATACTTTAAAGTCAAATGCTTTCACTGCATTTGTTTTCAGAGAACCTCAAAAGTAACTGATTTCTCCACATATGGATCTATTTAAGGTTTGTTACTCTGTATTATCAAACAAATCACTGCTTTGTTTTGATGATGTCCCTTTCACTTCAGACACTTGATTCTCTTCTAAAAAAGCAAGTTGTGGTGTGCTTGTTCTGGTATGACCAAGTACACCACCTGGAATTCTGGCTTATAAAAAAAAAAGGAAGAAGCAAACCAAACTCGAAATACACAGCAGCCAGGTTGCTACTGCAACTCTTCCCACTACCTCAGCAATCCAAGACTCTGCAGAGGAAGGGGAATGTGGAGCTAGGCACCACCTGGCTGTATAAAACTTGTATGGGTACCGTACAAAATCTCTACTCCAGACAAGAAACACTTTTGCAGCCACTGACTGTGCCTCAAATAGTTTATCATGTGAAGACCACTCTCTCAGATTAATGTTTAATCATACTTGTAGAATTTTAGGTTCTATAGTATTTCTACCTTTTACATAAGAATCTGTATCACTCAAGCAATGCTTAAGGTGCAGTAGGCTGTGCTGTGTAACTTAGATCATTTGGATTTGCTTCCATATGAATATAGTCTTAGAGTGTTCAGTGCAAGTTGATTTCAGACTCTTAAGACCTCTCTTTGCATTAGCTTTATAGAAATCAAACCAAAACTCATAATATTCCTTTTAAGTCCAAAGCTCTGAACAGAAAACCAGGTATTTGCATATGGGTGTTGTTTCTCTGAGCCCTCAGGGTGTCTGTAGAGGGAGAGGTTGCTAAATCTGTAATGTCCAACCACAGCTTCTGCCATTGGTATTAATGAAGTAGATACAGATAAGCCCTAGGTTATCTAAGAGCAAGTTAGGACAAGCACTATGCACAATGACAACACAGAGCTCTGTGTCAACTAACCATCACTGCACCACTTCACTTGCCCCTCAGATCCTCCAGCCTGGATGAAGTCTTTGATGTTAGGATACCAGGGGGAAGGACAAACACCAGCTAAAGTATTAGCAAAGCCCAGGCAGTGAACACACAGTAGACAGGTCCTTTGTCAGAAAAGGTGTATTTGGGCAGGAATCTGCCCAGTCTGCCACAAAAGCAGCCTTCACAGCAAGAACCACCATCTCAGCTGAACATCTCTCATATTGCATAGCTACTGATATATTGAAACACTTCCCCGCCCCCCAAAACCCACTCTGCTCAAAGCATTTACTGTGTAAACGCTTTACTGAAATCGCAAACAAAAATAGCTTTCTCCTGCTAACCTTCCCTTACAGAAAGGAAAACACCCATGTTTCCATTTGTCCAATGAAATCTGACCAGCTCTACTGATTCACTCTGTCACATTTTGGTGACTTTCATGTCTCAGCTTCAGAGTGAAGTGATAACCTGCGTTCAAACCTAAACCACCTCACTGCAGCTCCAAGCTCAATGAACTGAGCCAGCACTGCTCGAGAACCCTTGGCTTTCTACAGCACCATACTGCTAATCCAGTCACAGGGTGGCCTGCATGCTGGGCACAGCTACCTTTGCTCAAGCTATGTTAAACAAGCACCCAAAAGGCAGGCTGGCTGTGCACTGAATGAGTACCTTAATTTGCTTACTGATTTCCAGCCCTGCCACTGAAGCTACATGAAGGGTTTCTGGCAAGGGAGGAACTCACCTCCAAGACAATTTGTTGTGAATCCCTGAGGCTGGCCTTCAGCTTTGCCGTCTGTTCTTTGACTTTGCTGGCTACTTTCCCAGTGCCCGCACCCTTCTTCATGCCTCAGAGAGGAACTACTCAAGTTTATAGCAGCATTAACTCATCAGCTGGAAACCTGCCAGGCTGCTTACATTTTCACTACAATCGTCTGAGCTCTGATTCTAGAGGGTGCTTCGAGACAGGATCCATGGTCACAGACAGTACTATGCAACTGCTTTCTGATGTGCTTGGATCCATTTGGGGCGCTGTGCAAGATGCATTAGTGCTTGCATATCTACTGCAAACTGCCTCTGTGAAAGGAAAAAAAATGCCCCTTGCTTTTGTTTAGCTCAGAGTTGGAGATACTCATATGCCTGTGGAACAAACACAGAGAATCCAAGCACAGAGCACATGAATTATCAAAAATCAAGATCTACTGCACAGCCAGTGCTATTTGTTTCTCACAAAGGTGACACACTTCTGGAGAACTGAAGACATGTGACTAGTTTATTTCTAGTTGGCAGAAGGTGACAACTTTGTGCAATTAAAGTAGGATTAGGTAAAAAATTAAAACAAAGCCAAAATTGGGGGGAGGGAGGGAGGGGAGAGGAGGGGGGACAAAGTGGAATAATAAATCAACAGAAAAATCACAAGACATTTGCTTTTTTTGACTGACAACAGGACAAAATCTGTGCACCTCCAGTGACTTTTTTAATAAATGTTGCTGCTGCTTGGAATCATAGTACCTGTGTATGCTCCAGGATGATCACACTACAAAACCCTGACTAAAATACAGTCTTTAAATGAAGTGAAAATCACTTCCCCACAAGCTTTCCTTTAGCATTATCATTTAAATCCAGTATAAAAGCTAGTTTGGTCAAACTGATCTTTAAGAGGTCACTTAGTCTATTTCCTGCTTGAAGTAGAATCAACTGTATCTAAACTGCTCCTGTCAGCCATTTGTTTCTTAAAAACCTCTGGCAAAGCAGACCCACCACCTTTTGCATGTTGTCTTTATGTCTGGGTACATCGATATTAGGTCTTCATTATGGCAAGTGAAGTTGCTTTCCTTAACTACCAACTCTGGACTAGCAACAATCACCTTATTTCCTTTGCAGCAACTTTCTTCTATATCCAAAGATCTTTTCCTTTCTTTCCTCCTTCCTTCAAAGCACATAATCCTCAAAGTGGTTACATCTATTGTGAGGAACTGCTCCTCATCCAGTCTTTTTTTCCCCACGGATTTGTGCAGCTGATTATGCCTACTAAAGCGCTGTACCTTGCAGTTCTCATTATTAAATTATATGGTATTTTTAAGGTCACTTCCCATATTTGCCCCCATCATTTAGCAATCTACTCCTGTCCTCCAATGTGCCTACAACCCCTTCCTCCCCACTGTTAACTCCAAATGCAGTATTTATATGCTCTAGGCCAGTATCCTCATCAATAAGGAAAAGATCAATTACTAGGGACTGTCAGATGGTCCTCTACAGATTCTTCCAGCCTGAAAGTGACTCACTGCTAACTACAGGTCACTTCGGTGTTTCATCAAAAAAATCCTTTCTTTTTTTACCCCTCCTTTGTTTCTGAAAGCAATGCTTACAATGGTAGTTTAATCATTGTCAACTAAACTTGTATCTGAGCTCCTAAAAGGTCTGGCCAGTCTGTTTTACAGTAAGTGCTATAAAATTAACAACTGCTTCAGCCACAGTTCTGAACTAGGTAACAGTATAGTGCACTCTCTGCACAGGGAAAATTAATCCAAATTAACACAAGCAGGCTAGGACTCATTTATCACCAGCAGTTACTGGCTCAAAGTAAGGCATCAAGGTAAAGTAACAGCATAGTTTCTGGTACACATGCCCCTGTCCGAGATTGCAGCTAGATATCCTTGCTCCTGCCTACCCAGCCCTGAACTCAGAAGATATGCTCAAGGTATTTTTCATGATCTGTGTATTACCTGTCTCAGAATGTTCCATATCTATGCAAACCCGAGTTACACCAGCTCCAGGAAATCTGCACACATGAGTTTTATAGGAAGTAGTTAATTTTACAGAGAGGGTTTAGTGCAGTTTAGCTGATTCTCTTGTATTTACGCTTTGTTAAATTGAATTTGAAATAGGTGTCCCAAGTCTGTAATAGTAAAGAAACTGATATACAGAGACAAGTCAGTCTGAGGGGGAAGCATTTAGTGCTAGGACCTTGCCACACATACTGTTCACCACAAACTAAGTATGACAGGCTGGCAGTGGTGAGCAATGCACAGTTTGAATGTAAAAAGAAAAAAATATATATACGTGGCATATTTTAGTCAGTTTTATCACAGAGCCTGAAGGGCCTGTACAGTTATACAAATGGATATCCAAAAAGCAGATTTGTCCTTAAGTCTAAGAGCCATTACTTGGCATTTTTTTACAAATTTCTGCACAACAATGCCTAAAGAATTGTTTAAAAAACTGGTCTGTCAGGCTTTTCTATTGTTCCCAGATAAAACTTAAGACATAATGGGCATCAGTTCTTTAACACCAGCAGCTGAATCAAAAATGTTTGAACTATTTCTGCAACTTTAAAGTAGATAGACAACCATAATTTTTTTTTTTAAATTTTGACAGTAGTGCTATTGAAAACTAGTGAAATATCTATATAATCTTTGGACTAGCACACAGACACTTCAGAGCAGGTAGGACAGTACTGTGGACACTGCTCACACAGTGTCAAACCTGCAAATCTGCAGGCATGAAAACTTACTCCCATAAGTAGGTATGTTGATTTGTGTTGCATAACCCTCTCTTAATTATGCCACTGAGAATACTTGCATGAGAAATTCACTGTGTGGGGGCTGATAAAAAACCTTGGTTTATAGCTTCCAAGAGGTCAATACTAGCAGAGGGGAAAAAACCCCAAAACTTGAGGCATTTTGAGTTAGTGGATCTGTCATCTAGTCTCAACTGAAAATAAAGTAATTTAAATATTCTCACAATTCAAAATGCTCAGGAGTTACACAATCTTTCACTATTGCATTTGTTTAATAAAATTAAATTAAATAACAGGGCACTCTAGCTCTACTTAACACTTAAACGTTTTACTGAAATGCCTTTCTAAATTTGCATCCTCCCTCTTCCTTAAGCAGCTTCACTGACTGCCAGCAAATTAGGTAAAAGCCATTCTGCAACATAAAGGTTATTACTACACCTGGACAGAAATACAAAAATACCAAGACTTCTGACTGCTGTGCTAATTTATACCA
>NW_008238358.1:3021638-3031056 GCF_000691975.1 Corvus brachyrhynchos
ACTCTTTCCTACTCTGACCTGGACTACAGCCTCCTGGTTAGAAAAAAGGAGGGAAGAACAAAAATGGAAGAAAACGCTTAGGAGAAATGATTCTAGGTAAATGAGAGATGGACAATAGTAACAAGTAGAATTTCAATATTCATTTGAGAATTACTTCAAGCATGTTTTTACAGAAGCCATGAACCCTCTTCATTGTATTTTTTTAACAGTAAACTTCTATATAGAGAAGGAAGTGTTAAAAATAATAGTGTGGGTTTGTATTCATGGAACCATTCTGCAAACTTCAGCTTTCTTTTCATATAGAATGCATTTATTGCACTCAGTGGTGACAAAGTGCTGGGCAGGGAGAGACAATAAAACGCATAATGTCAGTGTCAGAAGATACATTATCAAGTAGAGTTTGGGTGACTTTTTAAAAATTTTGCTCATTCAGCTTCACCACAAGCACTTATGTACATACTCTTAACGTAACTATCTTTTACATACCTTAATCAACTTCTCTTCTATAGGGAACCATTTAGTGTTCACAACTGGGTTTTCACTGCAGAGGTGAAAACCAGAAAAACTGACCATTTTATTTTGTCACTGAGATTCAGTACTTAGTAACATGAAGACATTTGCCCAACAAGAAACTAACAGAATAAACACAGAACTGGAGAACTTACACTGATCTGAAAAGTCAACAGCTTGAGTGGAAAAAAAAAAACATACACATGTGAAGATGGGCACACACTTGTGAAACTGTGTAGAGGCCTGCTATTTGACTGCATGCAAAATATTCTTTCTCCTCCTGATTTCATAAAAGCAACAGAATGCCTGGTTTTGACAAAGGGGAGATGGAAACTTACTACATTTGAGAGACAAAGGAATGGATTGACTTATTCATGTCCTGGTGCGTGTGGCAAAAAGCTTTGTGTGAACAATGCCTACTCTGAGAGGAGAGAGGAAAAATCCAGCAGAGTTCATTTGAATCACCTATTTAAACCATTTAAACGAATTTGGATGATGTTTTCTCCTTTTTTTTTTTTTTTAACACCCCTCCCTGGGGAGCATGACAGAGTAATCACATGAATGTGCTTCACTTTCTGACTGGAGTAGTCACCTCCGTGGCAGAACTGGAGCAAACCACAGCTGTGCAGTAACATCTTCAACAGGCACAACTGTTTGCAGAGTAAACATTTGCCTATAACCTTACTGTAGACAGAGTATGTTAACAAAAGGAATGCTCCCACAAGCTCAACTGCAGCACCTTCCTCACAAACACAAGGCTGCATTAGCTCAAATCCTGCACTACCTCTGCACGTGGACGAGCCTGCACCACCAGCACAATTGTTCATTGCTCCTCATTGTTTCAGACAGCTCAACTGAAAGAGCTTAAATTGCTGCTCTGAAGAATAACTTCACAATATTGCTTTAAACACACACTGCAGTGCTTCCACACTGATGGAATAACAAGCACAGTCTGACAGTTACAAACATCTGGATTCATGGGTCCATAACTGAAGCAGTAATAGTGTTCACCTGCCGGGGCTTTGCAGGCATTCTTCTTTGTGTCAAACTCCAGACCCTGGCATTGGCAACACTGCAGTGTAGAATTAGCCCAAGATGTGGCAGTAATGAAAGGGACAAATGCAGTTCTTAGGAAGCAGAAGAATCCTGTATTAAAACAAACCCCCTACATGTCTTGCTTTCATTTGTTCTTAGTCCCCATACTTTGGAGTGTTATTTTAAAATAAATAATTTCAAAATGAGCTACTCATAAACCATCAACCTCCTTGCAAGTCTAAGAGAGGCTACAAACAGCAAAATCATCAACTGCTACCTTTTGTTGTACTGCTCAAGAAATCACATTAGTACATATTAGCATACCAGGCCTAAAAATAAATAGGAATCAATACAGTAATCCCTATTAAGGAAAATTATTCCAACAGACCTATAAAGTCAGGCACTCACTGGCTACAGGATGAGAGAGCAGGGAGCTTTTGGGATGATCCAAACAGCTCTCCCTTAGTAATAAGCCCCATTTCCCAGAAGGTACGAAGAAAGCAAGTTGTTTCTCTGACCAGTACTCCAAGGCATGTGTTTTGTCTGGCCTTTCCTCTTTACTTTTTTCTTTTTAACCACTTGCTTTCAAATATCTACTTTTTAATTTAACAAAGAGAAGAGTTTAAAGCCAATTTACAGTACAGAATACAAAAGACTTACATTCTCCCGCCTGCCTGGGAAAGATACACTATTTCAACTCACCACTTTTTAAACCACATGAATTAAGCTCTGAGTGAATACACTATATCTGGTGTTTGCGTTCATTTTCTGCAAAGTTTATACTAAAGTGGATTTGTTGTAAAATGGGCTGTAAACTATAAACTAAGCTGACATGAGTCTTATTAAATTGTACTTCAAAAACTTTTCCACAAAGAAGAACAATGATCAGTTTAGGAATGGAAATGAGGAAAAGGGAGCAAAGAAAACTGGTACACATTTTTGTTATTGTAGATCATCAGGGCAACCAGGAACAGCTAAAGGAAGCTGCTATAAATCACAGCACCCCTGGGAACAGCCCCACTTGTGCCAGCCCTAAAATCCAGGAAATACAATGAGCATTGGAGCTAGCAGTGCTCTGCTCCACCTGAGCTGCAGCCTCCAAGTTGGGCAGGTCACAACAGCAGCCTCAGACATAACCTTAACTACAGAGCAGTGACCTCTGATCCAAACAGTTTTATGCTATGAGCTGAAAACAGTTATTCCAGATATGTCAAACCTATTTAAGAGCATCTCTGCGGCCCAGACTTACCATGCACTACATGCAAAATCTTTGCAGCATTTACCTGAGAGTCTGTAACAGTGGGGTTTGGCACACTTCCATACCTTGAAGTATGTATAAGTGCTTGGCCATGGCTTGAAACTGAGCTGCCTAGGAGCAATAGGGCCAAGATCTTTTTAGCTTTGCTTTATGCTATTAAAAGCACAAAAGAAATTAAATACAGCACGCTGCACCAAGTAGCACAGCTTTGAGTTAAGCCAGCAAAAGCAAGAAAAAATGGAATCAGATACCTGTGTCCTCAGTTTACCTATGTATCCTAGTGCTATGGTGTATGTTGGACAGAAATTGACTTGTTTCAGGCTTTTCTGTTGAACAGGAGAAAACCTGAGTAGAAAGCAGCACTTAATTTTTCTCCAACATCTTTAGTGGCCTAAGACTGAATTTAATTTTATTGCTTTTGATGTTTTATCTTTCTTGACGATCACACCAAAATCACAGGAATTTAGTACTATTGCATGTTAAAGAGTAAAGCTATCAGCACGAACATATTAAGTTCTATAGTTGGTACCCCCAAGATGCAGCTCATATTCACTGCTCACAAACATGAGAGCATGATACGTGACAACATGATTTTTTCAACAGTTCATTGTCCAATTAACAGAATCAGAAATCAATCTTTACTGTTGAGACAGGCAAGCAAAAAACTACCGTTTAGTCAGTTTTACTGTGCCTGTCATCCTGCCATCCCAGTGCCTAAAACAGAAGTTAACGTGCAGCCCAGGCCTGCTCAGCACACCCAGGAAGGGGGCTTTCTTTGGGGCTCTGGGATTTTTATAAAGCAGGTGTTATAGCAATAGATGTGACTGGAGGAAAAATAACTGCTGGGGCAATCTACACTTCTTTTGCATGAGAATCACAGTGCAGCCAGTCAGTGTCATTTTAGAGTAGCTAAATCAGCCTTCGGTCACTCCCATGGGGTGACTCTGGGCAGTTGCACTGGCAGGTGAGAAGTGGCAGTGTTTAACATGATATGAGAGAGGTCAACATAATCTTCAGTATCTGTACTCTATCCTGGTAATGTTTAATGTTTTACATGTGCCATTACTGCATTTTAAAAATTGCTAATTTTTCATTACTTATGTAACTGAGTAATCAGAAGGACTATCAGCATCCAAGAGCATTAGTTGCCAGATGTATTCTTGTGAAGCTTGCAACATGTGGACTGCAAATGATAAGGGTGGGCTCTAGAACTGGAGGAGAAACAACTGTGCACGAAAAACTGTTTTTGGGAGAACACAGACACAAGGCTTTTATTTTTAAAGCACATACTAATATGTCTAAGTTATACACGCTTTTAAATGTTTTGGGGTTTTTTTTACAAATTCTTTTTCTTTCACAAGAAATGTAGTAAGTAGAATTCTGCTGCTTGTTGCATGACGAGCAATGCAGAGGTATCATCAGTCTGCTGTGTTGGTCTGTAGCCTAATCTGTGCTACTACACCCTACTGTCAACTGTTTCTGCACATAACACACAGCTGCATTTACCTCTTCTACCAGAAAGGTTACTTCTAACAAGTCAGTTTCAGCAGAACAGTAAATACTTTGGGCACTGAAACTCTGTTCAAATTGTTCTTTATGAAAACCCAGATCTTCTGTTACAGAAGCTTCTCTTTAAATATTTTTTTTTATTTTGCAAAAGGTAAAAATGTGAGTAAATGCACTCATTTACTGAGTAAATCCACTAAATTCCTCTTAAAAATACCTATGGGAACAGAAGCATTGACTTCCTCACTGGCAAAAAATAACCTATTTTCCTACTCTCTGTAGGAAAGAAACTTGAATAATTTTAGACACATTGGGGTGTTTTCATCATTCTCAACAGAATTCCTGGCATCGGACTGCACCAGCTCACAAGCAAAATGATCTCTTGCGCTAATATGAGAGGAACATGATTTCCCAAGGAGCCGAGTATCAGACAGTACTGCAGAGTGTGAACGGGGAAGCTTCTCTTTCTAAAAGCTGTAACTTGCTGTACCCGAAACTGCTACAATTATCTTTTTGGCAACTGTAAGCAGTGTCAGTGTTCTATTTCATTTAAATACTTTCTCTTCTACCATGCCCCTTTGATGGTCCAAATATAAAGTGCAGGACTAACACAGAACTAGATCGCAGTGATTTATTAAAACTTATCTAAAGCAGTTATTTAAAACCAAACCAAAACCACCTCCCCACAAAAAAACCCCTCAAACAAACAAAAAACCAAAAGAAACAGACTGCTCTCTCAAAAGAGCTCCCCTTTACTGAAGGGGGAGAGCCACCGACCAACCCTGCATGCAAATACATCACACTGCCATAGGCAATCTACAGCACAGTCCTCAGGACAAGACGCCTTCACCACAAATTCAATAAAACACTGCTCTGGTTTAGCCCCTGCACTCATGGATTAGTGAGATAGAAGAAAGCTCATATTTTATCAAATTCCCAAAACACCCACCAAACCTTTCCAACTATTCAAAAGCCAAACAACTCCAACACAGAAAGCATTTCCAGCATTTCTTTAAAAACGTACATGGCTCACTGTTACACGAGTTATTAAGATACCCTCCAGTCAGAAATCTTACTGAGACGCCTCAAATGAAAGCAACATTATTTAAATTTAGCTTTACTGCAAATGTGAACACTGGATGCACATAGCTAATGAGAATTTTTATGCATCCTTTAAACAAAAGTAAAACATGCAAAAAATATAGAGAAATCAACTAACTGTGCTACTGTCTAACTTTTTTACAGATCCAGTGCTCCAGTTCCAAACCATCACTTTAAGACTAAATCACTCAGTCTTCCACGCTTAACATTTCATTTTCTAAAACCTAACAGAAGTACCTCCCAAGCTGGGAACTTCCCTAAAAATATTCTTTATCAAGAGACTACAACTTTGACCAACAGACACGTAAATTTAGAGGCAATACTTCAGTTTATGTGTTAAACAACACACTAAGAGAAAGCATATAAAAATCACACACGGTTCTTTACTTCAGCATGAAAAGATCACTCTATAAACTCAGCACTCAAAAACCCAGTTCAAACTACATGCAGACGTTCAGTTGAAAGCTTCAGCGTATTTTGACGTTCATATAATTAATGTTTCGCAAAGGCAGTGACCTGCTATGAACAACAAACTGAATAGATTTTACTGTGTACATCAATCACTAATGACTACACCTCCAACATGCAGACAAAATATCAAACTTCAGTTTCAAACGTTTTTTATGCTTGTTCAATCTGCTGTATGCAATTTCTGTCTAACAGTCACCTGTCGTAAACACTAAGTTTCCCTTTTGTTAACCTGAGCACATTAATTTCCTACCACCGAACACAATTTAAGAAGCCATTACATACCTGCAGTTAGGAGGAGGATCAAGGGTTATTTCAGCTAGCTCCTTCTGGATTCTGTTGGTGAAATGAGAACAGACACAAAGCATTTGAGATAGTCTATAGAATAAATCAGGGAATTACACTGCCCTCTACCACCATGCAGTTAAATGCAAGATTGGCTTTGCCTTCAGTAATGCTAACATGGCTGCTTCCTCTTTGTTCTCAGAGGCATAACCCAAATCCCACAGCTGAGAAACTTTGCAGCTTTTTTCCTGCTCCACACTGTATGTAAACAGAACACTTACAGCTGAGTTGGGTAGAAATTTCCCACAACTATTCAGAAAAGTAACTCTTTTTCACATCCGAGCACTTTTTACTAGGGAGATTTTCTTTTCAAGCTAATATGCAAATGAGGCTGGGGGGGGGGGAGCCTGCACAGGCAGATTTGACAATGACTTTAAACCAGAGCTACAGGACCTGTGACTGAGGCTCAAGTGAACTGCGCTGGCAGCAGACACACTCTTTTCACAATATTTTACCTACTACTTTGCAGTATGTTTAAAAAGTGGATTTGCAGATCTGCCAGGCTGTCTCTGTTACTGGAATAATCTCTCTGGATCAACTTTGCTTCTCTCCATACCTTCTGCTGCCTTTCTCCCGCAACCTTATACAGTAGCTGTATTTACATGATAAAAAGTGATACAATAACTTGAAATAATCTGTGCTTAGCTTTACTCTATCCCAGCCATTCACAAGGAGTTAAGATCTGAAAAATGAGTACTGAAAACTTCCTGTCAATTTAAGTTTATTCAGGTATATGAGAGGTGCAATTTCAAAATACACATGTTAAACTTCTCTTAAAAATATCAAGTAAGACTTCTCTTCACAAAAGGACCCATATGAGCAATACTGTGAATTTCATGCAAAATAGCAGGTGTTAACATATGAGCTAGCAGAAACTGCTCTGGAGGTCCTTGCACGAATATCAATAAGTTCAGTCAGCCTACTGAACTATCTGAGATGCATGGAATTAGACTTGCAACTATTAAGGGAAATAAAGACAAGATGGGAAAACTCAGTTCCAAAACCCCGTATCTCAGGCTTGTCAAATAAAGACAAGTAACAACAAATTACAAAGGCTACATAGCAAAACTTTTTTTTCTTTAGCCAGTCCTATTTCAAAGGATTTCCTTATCAATCTCAAAAGTCACCAAAGCCACCCAGTCATTCTCTGCAACAATTTTAACATATTTCAAAAAGAATTTACTTATTTCAAGTCAAATACAAAATTACTAAAGTGTTCCTAAAAGTGAGAGCTACAGCACTCACGCTGAATAAGCAATATTTGAAGCTACTACAGCTATTTTACAACTTTTCTTGCTACAGGATACTTGTAAATATTTGCAAAGAAAAGCAACTCCAAAGAAAGGACTGGAAAGTTATGCTTCATCTCCAAAGACTGATGGAATTAAAGACTTTAAAGTTTGAGTATTTCACACAGCTGATCTTTGAGAAATTTACCAGAGTACACATCTTGAGAGTCAGACTGCCAATAACCTTATATGCAAATGAAAGTGCAACCAATGTAACTAAACAAGGTTTCTGAAGATTCTCATATTTAAAGGTAGAGGCTACCTGTAGAACGTGATGGTTTAAATCCACAGATCCTAAGGGAGAAAACTCACCTAAGTTTCTCCCAAGAGAATTGCAGAATGAACCCATTCCTTTGGGGTGTGTAAGGCTCTCCTGTGCAGCATCATGAAAAGCTCTCATAAGGCCCAGAGAAGCCACTGGGGTTTTTATGACTTCTTTAATTAGACAGCATTGCCTGTCATCAGTCTACAGACCATAATAAAATACTCCAGGAGGACTCCACCCTATACCCTAATCAGACTTGGAAACCAAACTCAGAAAAAAAGCGCCAAAGCTGTCTCACGCATTTTTGCAAATACAAAACGTATCTAGGTGTCCCCCTCCCAGTCAGCCTGTAAGTTACCAAACTCTGTAACAACTCCTCAAAAGACATAGGACGTGTCTGTGTAAGTGTTACCCCAACAAACCTTGGATTAATTAAGGCACTGCTTCTGCTTAGCAGGCCCCTGTATTACCAAAGTTTATCATTCACTCCCTTCCACACAGCTTTACAAGCAGAATCCCTCTGCCCTGACAAGTGCAGTGCAGGTACGGTGACTCCAAACACTGTGTAAAAATACCGCAGGATGTTTCACTCTTCCCTTTACCTTTTTGCACTAGTAGATAGCTTAGCAGTAGTTTTGCTGGATAGTTTGGTGTTTTTCTTCTGCTGGGTGGCAGAGGGTTTTCGCTCTTCTTGCTCTTCAGGTTCAGGTGCAGGCGGATCCCTCTGATCAGCATCTGAACTACCACTGCTGGTACTTGGACTTTCATCGTCTGACCTCTGCCTATCACTGGACATCGTGGGGAACTTTTTGGGGAAGAAAAAAGAGGCAGAGTTAATACAACAGGAAGGACTCTCTCTGGTCATTCCCCAAGTTCCACTGACCTCTGCCTATCACTGGACATCATGCAGAACTTTTCTGGGGAAGAGGCAGAGTTCGTACAACAGGCAGGACTCTCTCTTGGCATTCCCCAAGTTCCAGAAAACTTTGAATAGGTGACAAGTCGGTTTCACTGAGAAATTAATCAAAATATACTCCTTTGTCTCATACCCAAGGGCTGGAGTTTGACAGCTACAAAGCAATATTTACACTTCTGAAAATACAGATATTTCCAATTTTTAAACCCACTCGCATTTTTTTCATACTTTAAACAATATGCCAATTGTCGACTTTGTTCTAAGGCATGAGACAGATTTAGCAGGGTACTTAGGCAATGAACATTAATAACTTATGACACATTGTAAATAACAGACCTCACTGAAAATGTTTTTTAAAAAGTCACTAATAACCTGTAAATATTTACACTGGAGCAGAGCATTTTATTGGGTCCAAACGCCAGATCCCCCCTCTTCTCCTCTCTCCGTGAAAATACATTGCCAGTAACACTTGGGTTGATTTCAGATGGAAATGTACACTTGCTCTGAGCATTTAAAGGGCTGGCACGGGGGGGGAACGAGGTTCGGTTTTTTGTTGGTGGTAGGGCTTTTTGTAGGAAGAGGAAAAGCCCCGCGATGCATTTAAAGCCACTGGGGTAGCAGCAGCCCCGGTTATTTACATGGCCAGCAGCGAGAACTGCATTTGGCCACCACAGAGCTGCCGGAGGGGGAAGAAGCATAATTCAAACTGCACCTTCTGCACAGCT
>NW_008238358.1:3032101-3047035 GCF_000691975.1 Corvus brachyrhynchos
GGCTCGGGGGGCCCCCCGCCCCCCACCCCGCCGCGGGACTCCCCGGGCCGGTGCTCAGCAACGCTGATGCCCGGTGGGTCGTGGGGTCTCCACAGCCCTCGGCCTCGTCAGCCTCACACCTCACACGCCTCGGCTCGTGCCTTGCGCCCGGTGTCAGGGCAGGGACACGCAGGAATGGGACCCTTGGTGATTTCTTACCCCGCCATCACAAATGCCTACCCTTGTTACCCCATGGAGCTGGAGTAACGCCGGCCACCCTGCAGCCCCACCACTCGGAATAGGAGTATTCAGCATCCAACCCGGAGTTAGTTGTTCCACAAGCAGCCAGCTTGCCAAATCATAAATGTTTTAAAGAGGAAAGGAGATAAGTGATAGCAACTGTGGTAGGTGCCACAGGAAGGTGATACAGCATGGAGATGTAGTTTATTTTCTGGCCCGTCACAAATGCACGGTGGTGGTGTGCACTGGAACAGCTTCTCACACCATCTGCCCAAAGCAATCCACCAATTTAGAGAATGTAAACATTCCAATCTTAGAGCCTGATCATACTGGCAGTAAAATCCAGTTTCTTTATAGAAGACCTTGTCTATCTGTGAAAAGTAAATGAGGTTGAGGTGGTGGTTAACTGGCTTCTGCAGAGAAGTTAACAATTACTAAAAATGTTTGTGCAATTTACATGAAATCTCAAGACTAACAGTTGCTGTCCAGCACAAGGGCTTTCGCCTAGATGGCTTTTACCTGAAGGGCTTTCATTATCAACAGCCTAATGACTTAAAACTACTGTGTTTTCTTAGTTTGTGCAAGATCAAGGGGTCAGAGAGCATTTACCGTGCTCTAGACGTACCAATAAACAACTGGTGTGTCAAGGTCTACCCTTCTTTGGGTAGTTGAAGTTAGCTCAGTTGAAAAGTATGCTGAAGATTCGGCAGGAAAGTTGAATGATATGGAGGAATACTGGAGGTTTGTTTGTTAAAGTAGGCTATAGAGAATTCCCAGCTCACCACTACAAGCAATTTGCCCCTGAGGTATGCTGTAGAAAATTCCTAGCATAAACAGTATCTGGCACGATGAGCAATCTGGGCATAATTAGTAAAAGGGAAGCACGGCATTATCAAAAATCTATCAGTCAGCACTGTGAGTCTTTCCCCCTTTCCCCCCTCTCATTCTGTTGATGATGCTCAAGATGAAGCTTGCTGGAACTTTGAAAGTCAGGATTAAGTCTTTACAAATTTATTTTATTTCAGGTGAAAATTTGCAGTCATCCCAAAAAAGTAGTAGAAGAATGTGCATCTACAGAATGAAAGTAACTAGATTGGCCAAGAGGTGCACACCACATCAGCTACTACGTGTGGCTTTTGTGGCTTTCAGAATACAAAGAGAAAGTTAAGAAAGCTCATTTAATGGAAACTAATAGAAAAAATATTCTAGATTTTATTTTTTCCCAGTATTTTGTACTGTATTAAAATGAATTTAGTACAGCAATGTGGATATAACAGATATGTATTTGATTGAATATTCATTCGACATCAGGTCTCAAAGGATGACACTTTATTTTTGTGAGGTTTTATATTCCTTAGGTATGTTTGTTATGTTGTCATCCACAGAAAGAGGGCTGCACTGGAAGGTACAGTACAGTTTGAAGGAGAGGGAGAAATGCCAATTTTAATAGCCATTGTTACAAATCTATGTATAATCATCTCTGTGACTTTTCGTATCCTCATAATTTGACTTCAGTGTAATTTTAACTGATGTACCCATCATGAATGGTTTTTCTCTGTCAGTTTATTGTGTGCTCAAATTGTGGAAGTGCAGCTGGCCTTGCAGAGCCTTCCTAAGGAAGTCCTGGACACTTAGGGTGAGGCCTACATTTTTTTCCCAATCAGTTGCCTTTGTTGTTGTTTGTGTTTTATTGCTTTTGTGTTCTTTGGGGTTGTTTTTTTTTTTTTGGAAGCCCTGTTTGCAAAGGTGGTAGATTGGTAGATTTTTTTGAGAAGCCCTGTGTCTTTTTGGGTCTGTCTCCCTCCCTGTTCTGTCAGAGCACAGGTATGAAATATCTGTTAGCACACCAAAGTGAACAGCTGCCTTGGGGTGCACAGACATCTGAAAATATTTTTCTGGGTTTAGGAGCTCACAGTTGAGTCTCCTCCATCTGCCATGAAGTCCTTAGACAGCAAACAAAGCAATGCCTGGGACCAGAACTAGGTGAAAAGCATTTTGATCTCCTGGCCCCTATCATTTTAAGGGTGTACAGATGGTAAAATAAGGCCAGCAAAAAATTTTCATGATTAAGGAGCAGCTCAACTGAAAATACTACTTAATGTTTACAGTTGTATACTTCATCTTCTTTATCCCAAAATCATTGTTTCCTGACAGTAAATTCACGTCCACCTAGCAGTGCATCTCTCTGTCCTAAGTGTATTCCCATTCTGGGTTGTGTTAAAGCCCCTGTTGGAGCCCTACTACAGCTCCCTCCTACAGTGCTACAGATAGATTGGCACAAGCTGCAGAACCAGGAAATTAACAAAAAGGGGTTTTTTTAAAAAAAAGTGGATGGGGTAAAATTTAGATTGTGTTTTATTAGTAATTAGTGTCATAGTAGCAACTAGTGCTCCTTGTAAGGTAGCTCTTGTACAAACATCCTGTGTATCTTTTCCAAGATAATTACCAGTTTTAACAGAGTTCTAGGAAAGCAGATTAGGCAGAAATCTTGGGCCAAGAAGGGATGTAGTGACTTACAGAAGGGAGTACAGGAAGCCTGCAGTAGCTGCAGCTCATCCTGTTGTGCCTTCGCCATAAATGGAATTATTCTTACGTTGTGATGCTGTGGATTCTTTGGGGTTTATGAAGGAAAGATAATCCCCTAAAGAACAATGTTTCATTTGTATTCTCAAGAATTCACAAGAAGAGTGGAGGTAATTTTTTCTGAGAAATAAAGTCAGTGTGGCAGTGGACAGGAACCAGCCATTAGGAAACCACCTCCAGGTCCCTTTGTCACCTAGTGTTTGGCCCATCTGTTGGTTTTGTGTTGCCACCTTACAAGTTTTGGCATGGGAATATGGTGGAGGAAGGATGGGAAGGGGGCTGGGAGGAAGAGATGAAGCCAAGAGCCAGAACACTGCTGTGCTTCAATTGTTCTTGTTTGAAGGATGACTTTTTGGAGGCTGCTGCAGCTCAGCACTAATCTTGAGACTGCTGTAATGCAGCCTGTCACGAGGCCTGGAACTTGGGATGCTTAGAGGACTCTTCAGGATATCTTTCCTTCTCTGAATCCTTATGTGCTTCAATAGTATCAGGAGGAGAATTTTACCAACTGTTTTAACACAGGAGTTAGCTGTTTAGCTAGGATTCTGTATAATGTTGAACACTGGTGTATCTAAATCCATAGAAAAATACTTAGCATGCACTAAAGCACTACAGATATGAATTAATTTTCATCATAATCCTAAGAAGTGGACAGTAAGTCCTACTGTTTGGTATACGTTGTATTTGACAGCTGTATTTTACACACTGAAAGACTAAATGGTCAGTTGGGTACTGGTTTTTAATGGACAGATTAGCATTAAGTACTTGAAAACATAACAGATAAATGCATGTTTTCGAAGCACAAAGTCATGTGGAGATGTTTGTATTACAGTGTTCCCATGGAGTTCTTGTGTTCTATTGTGTAAATTCTTTCCTTGTGTGTGGATTATTGATGCAAGAAAAAAATACAGTGGCCCCTTTGGATTTACTGTAGTCATTCATATGAATCCAGTGTCAGTGCATTTCAAATGAGTATCAGTGCTTTAAAATATCCATACTTTACTTTTTGTTGAAAGCAGCTTTTACTGACCAGCTTTTAATCGCTATAGTTTTCATTTTACTTGGAAAGATTTAGGAGAAACAAGAAAAATTAGAGAAAATTCATGTGGAATTGGTCTTGGCTGCTGGACAATAGTAATTCATATTTTATAAGGATATTTCCCTCAATAAATAAGCATTATTTTATCTGTAACCAGAGGATTTTCTTCCCTTGAAATTTTAATTGTAAATTTCTCCTTGATGTATAGATATGTGTAGTTACAGTTGTTTTAATGAATTAAAGTTTTAGTACAGTGTCTTGAATATTTGACTACAGTAGCGTAAAATGTAAATACTGGCAGACTTTTACCTGTACCAAAGTGAGAGAACAATAGGTCTATAAGCAACTTCATAATTTCCATAAAATGATTCTGTGGTATACATTCAGCAGTATAGTGTGTAAGTCATAAGTTAGGGAGAACATGACTCTACAGATACAACCCTGGCAGACCAGCATTTCTGGAAAACTTTCAGTATGAAATCTGCCCCTTTTCTGCACACGAGGTGTAGTAAAATAGTGTTGTCATTCTCGTTGTGTGTGATAATCTCCTATGAAAACTGTTATAGTTAATAATGTTGAAGACCTAGTAAAAATTACATTTCCCTGTTACAAATAGATACATTCCACCCCTAAACCGTCTCAGATTGAACTATCTGAAAGTCTACACACAAGCATATCTCTTAGCGCTATCCGCAGACTGCTTAGATTGGAAACCTTTGGCTCCATAAAAGCTCTGGCTCCAAAAGACCAAAGTCTGAGTGAAAGCAGAAAGTGAATAGGCTGGTGGTAATCGAGCTGATATCCTCATTCATGCTGGCCAAGGGAAGGCAAGGTAATTATAAAGCCAAATTCGCTTGACCAAGTTGAGGTCAGAAAGAAACATACACATGAGGCAGATATTATTCATAAGCTGATGGATGTTTTTATTAAAAAGTAATAATTAAAAAGTACATGACTAAATTGGTCCATCCTGAGTGTGTTATTAAGAAAAAGGATCCTGGACAGCTCCTTACTGCCTCAGTCTGACTAACCTATTTATTTCCCTGGGGTTAGGTGAGTAAAAGATTTCCTTCATAGCCTTTAGGGCTGGTGACAATTGGCACAAAGAGCTTTATCTGGCTTATCAGCATTTTGACACTTCAGTCCCCATCAGGCTCTTCAAATTCTGACATCCCATCAAAGAAAGAACCTGTCAGCATTTAAAGAAAATCTTACAAATTTCCCGAGAGCCATCACACCTTCTAGTGATGAGTCACAGTGCTTTACATTTGCCTGCCTGGAAAGCCAGGGACACTTCTGAATGCACCCTAATTATAGGGTAAGGCCCGTACATATTTCCCATTATCATGTCTGCGCTGGATAAAGACTGGCTTGACTGATGCTGTTTTGCAATAAAGAAAATCAATACCTTTTTTAGTTTATGAAGATCAGGATTACCAAAAACTCCTGTGGAGTAGCTTTGTGGCATCCTGCTTTTTGACTAGGAACAAAAAATTAGCTGCATTTATCCACTCCCTTCATGTCCAGGAGCCCTAACCTCCAGGAGCCCTAACCTCCCACAAAGGGACAGGAAAGTCAAGTCAGGGCCCTATCATGGTAAATCACCTCTGCAAATAACTGGGCAGGACTGACTCTAGGCAGTCTCTACAATAGAAGGTGTTGCAACTCCCAGCAGTTTCTTTTGTGCCCTGGTCAGTGGGACTTGTGTCCAGTGTTTCCAGCTGCAGGGGGAGAACAGACCTCCACCCACAGTGGTGGTGAGGGTTGAGAGGGGAGGAGCCCCAGTTTAAGACCTTCCACATATTTGATCTGTTATCTCCTATGCTGGAGCAGTCACATCCAAGTGGCAAGCCCGAGTGGTGAGGTCTTAAATAATTGCAGCTAAAGCCATCTAAGATGAAAAGTCAGGCCCTGGAAATACACTGGCAAAACTTGAGAGCAAGAAAGGATTGAATCCTCAGGGCAAGTGGAGGCCTTCTGTTTATCATTCAGCATGTTGAAATGTTTCTCTGAAGCATTTGAGTGGTGAAGTGGTGCAAACTTAGAAATGAGCTGCTTTAATGTTACAGTCATTTTTATCACCCCCATCTGTGTGGTGTCAAGATGTGACTATCTTCAAGTAGCTCATTTAGTATCACCAGCCAGAAATTTTTGCACAGGAAAGAAGTTATGGTTAGCAGGTGTGAGACTAGTCTGATTTTAGTCTTGTCCCATGGTTTCAAGAGCAAACTCTTCTTTGAGCTTTTGTTTCCTTTTGTAATGAGAATTTCTGTTTTACAGTTTGGAGCAGCATTCTCTTTCTGAGAGAGAACTGAACCAGGCTCTCTCTGGAGTCCCTCATTACTGCTCAGCTGGCTGGGTAGCAACTGATGGATGAATGTCCTTCCTGGCCAGCCATTGTGCTGTTTCTCCTGCACTCCCAGCAGAGAATGAGACCAAGGATGTCCTCTGTGCCCGTGCAGAGCACAGCTGCACTGCCAAACGAAGTTATTTTTGAAATGTTTTTTGTCTTAAATGCCCATTGTGTCATTTCCCTACCTTTATGCACATGTATGTCAACGGACTGACTGTTGTGTGTTTTCCAGTGCAGCAATCTCAACTGCCACTGGAGCCCTCCTTCACAATGCAGTGTGGCACTACAGTTTGTGCTTTTACTTACAGTGTTTAATAAATATGTAAATTAACCTACTCCATCTCTTCAGGTAGGAGACTTGTATGACTGCACTTGTGTATCACAGAATATGCCATCCATGAAGATGGCACAGTGGGGCAGGAGCTTGAGGTGGAATTTTAAAATATAATTAGCACAATGAAAGTGTCAGTTCAAGCCTAAGTTTAAAGTGTTTTAATGTCTCCAACTGGAGTTGAGCTGAAATGATGCTCCTGTGTTCTGTGCAACACTGGTGAGAAAGTGCAGGAAATGCAAGCTTAATTCATGCCAGTTCTGCTTGGATCAGACTAACTACAGTATTGCCTATTCATACTGGAATTTCTAACAGCTATCATTTACTACCATTTACTGTGTTTTCAGTAATATTTAATGTGAATATTAACACAGTGTGGTTTTAAGAGTGCTTTTTGGCTAAATAAAAATAGAGAGGACTGCTATGACAGAACAAATAAGAACATGGTGCTAACTTCAAAACAGCAGAAAAAAATATGCCAGTGAAGCTGCTTCCACTCATCTAACATCAAAAGATGACTTTACTTTGTACTGTATCCACGATCTTGAAAGCCACGAAAAAAATCTCTCAGGGGTATTCTTATTCCTAAGTTACCTTACGTTGTTTTAATTAATTAGCTAAATGGAGATCATTATTCCTGAGGTCTGCTTATTTTTGTCTCTCTTTCAGCTATGTGTGAGAATGAACTTCTGGCCTTTGCTGTCAGGCTGATCATGATTTTAAATAGTAATGTTCTTGCTAGTAGACTATATTAATCCTACTGGTGGAAATGTTAAGAGAGAACATCTTGATCAATCAAATTAATCGAATTTAATGTTGAACTGGAACACAGGTTAAAAGTAAGTGTTTAAATGCCAACATATAAACAGATGGCAAGGTTGTTATGAAAAAAGCTAGTCACTCCCATCAATGTTTTACAGATGGTATCTCCTAATATCCAGTATATAGATATCTGATGTATTGGTGTGGTACTTTACTGTCTCAGCATCTAATCAAGGATAAAGAAGATATAGAACCAAAATGGTTCAATTAATCAGATGTATCTTCATATCCATTTAATAATTTTGCAATGTTCATTTTAAGTCTCCAGAAAATAAAGATTTTTTTTCTATTTACTTATCTTTCTCAATCTTCACATTGATGTATTATGGTAATAGTATAGCTCTGGCTAAAACACTTCTTTGAGATCTCCTTCAATGAAGAAATCCTGAAACAAACAAAACTCTTTTTATTATACATTATTTTTCACTGGTTTCTTGTACCAAGGAAGCAGTCAAGTCAGTCTTTACATTCACAAATTCATCTTCCACAGAATTCCACCCAACAAGTAAACATGTACATGGAAAAAGAGTTAAAAGTGCAATGCACCTTCTTTTCATTGCATTATTTCTTAGCAGTTACTATGCTACTGATGGGGTCATTCTGAGCTATCGAAAAGCACAGTCCATACAAGTAATGTCCAGCAGAATAGGAAGTGCTTTTGGGCCTGAGTCTCAGGGCTAACAAGTGATGATCTCTGGTTCTGCCCCCTTTAAAACAAAAATGAGAAATGAATGGGAGAACTTGCAGTGAATGTGGAAGGACTGTACTGCAAGGAGACCTGAGCATATTTACCACAATAGGTCAACCTTCTTTGGTGGGCAGCAACCATGCAGCAGTCACAGGGCTTAATGTCTTTCAAAGAAATTGACAGATTTCTGGGAAAAGGCACTCTCTAGAAATGTACAAAATGCCTATTTCTGATCTGGGGTGGTGCCTGTCCACCTTTGCTACAGAATGCTTCAGCACCTGGCAAAGAAGCTGAGAGATTGCCAAGATCACATCTGAAGAAGCAAACATGTATTTTGTTCAGAACTGTGCTCAAGTTAGAAATATTTCCTCATACAACAGAACTTCCAACTAAAAAATAAATAGCTCTTTTCTGCCAAGCATTAGAAAGGGGAGATTTCTGCTCTGCCTTCAGGTGTACCTGTCCACTAATAGTTACTCTGCTGCTTGGAATCTAAGAGGTTTGCTTCCCTCTGTAAGCTGGCCCTCCAAAGAATTTGGGTCAGTTTCAGAATATCGTTATTCAATTTAAAAGCTTTGTTTTCTAGTCACTGCCTGGAACAGCTTATTTTCAGACAATGTTCTCTCCTGCCATCTACTTTACATTATGAACAGTGTTTCTCCTAAACTCAAGGGTAAGTCTCAAGACAGTAGAAGACATAGAAGGCTTCTGAGCCCCTTGCAGGAACAGAGAGGAATGATCACAACATTCAAACCTTTCAGGGTAAAGTATAACGTTATTTTAGCTCTGCTATCCCCACAATGTACTCAGCTTAAAGCATCAATGAAGAAAAGAGGGAAGCAGAAAAGGTCAGAATGGAGAGTGAGAAGAGGAAATAAGTCAGGTAAACCCTGTCTGGGGAAAGGAAAGAGCAAATTTAGAATTGTCGCCTGTTGTAATATTGGTTATTAATTTGTGAGAGAAGATCATATACTGTGGGAAAGGGCAGCAGAGACTGACAGATGAGATAGATAGCATTGCTACACTCTGACCCCAGAGTCACAGAACTGTTCTGTGTCTGAGTTTCCTCATCTGTAAAATGAAAATTGTTCCTATTTATGTTTCAGGGTCCTTGGAACCATTAATCATATCGTTAAGGCTTATTGAGACCACCAGTTGGAAATACAGAATAACCTGTGTCTTCTGGGCTGTCTTTTCCATGGCTATATAATCTAGCCAAAGTAATTTAAAAAACAGGTACTGTCAATTCAGAGTGTGTTGGAAAATAATCAGTTTTAAAAATTAGGAGAAGAAAGGGCTGTACAACTGTTCAATAGCAGCTACTATAGGAAAGGTCAAACTATGGCATTTTTTTCTGGAAAAGATGCAATAGAGAAATTGAGAGATCTCAGCTCTGTAGGGGTAGATGATGCAAATAGAGCTGTAGCCCTTGTGCTCCTCTCTTGATGTCTGCCTTTCCACATTTATGCAGGATGGGATTTGCACCAGCAACGTGTTTGTGAGAGTGTGGTGGGCATGGGCAGTTATGGAGAGGATTGCTTTTACATCATGTTCAGCACTACTCATCACAATGCTCTTAATAGCAAGGAGAGTACAAGAGCTGATGAGATGGCCTGGCCCTCATTAAACCAATGTCAGGAAGGAATTAAAATCATTCGGTTGCATTTTTAGGTTTTAAATTAACATTAAACTCACAATAAATTGCTAAATAAAACCAAAGACCTTTTCATCCTCAGATCAGGTTAATTGTAATCTTTAAAATTATTCCCATTTTTATAACATTTCCAAACTAGTTATAGTGTCAGTGACTACATACATTTACTGATTATTAGTTACTCATTGGCTGTCACAGAGCTCCGTAACTTCTCTCACCATGATCTCTTTCCCAAGGCAATCCTGGAGCATGAGCCTTCTTTTACTGGAGATTATTTTCCAGCATCATTCATATATCTATTCTGAACAGCTTCTCATTCTTGTAGCTTCAGTATGCAACATTCTTTCTTTTTGCCCTCTCTGCTCCATCTTGGAGAATATCAATGACATCCAGAGCCTCTGATCACTGCCATCTCTTATGTCACCTGAAATATATAGATTTTTCTTCCTTTTGTAGGTTCCATTGCTTGCATCATTCCTCTGTGCTCCCACAATAGCTATTCTCCACAGGAGCATTCTTCAAACTGTTTGTTACAGCCCCCAACAAGCTTCCAGTGGATCACAGGAGCTGTGAATTTTTAGATTCTTGAAGAAGCAATGAACTACTTTGACTTCCTGGCAGTCTACATCTGCAGCTGTTATACAAAGCTAGTTTTCACTTCCTTGCCTTGGAAGTGCTGAGCAGATGCTGTTTCCTCAGAGAAGTGGAAGGACTGAGTGAATAACATCTCCTCTGAGATGCCCTCCTCTTTTTCCTCACATAATTTGTGTAAAGATGAATGAATGTTCTTGCAAATAATTTGAGATAGTATCGTCCAGAGGGTTAGTTGTTAAGTAGTGTCAGTCTTTACTCTCCCAAAAGCTAGTTTTTAATCTCCATATTCTCATCCATTCTCTATTTATTTCTTTTCCTCGTCTCTATTTTTTTTTTCCTCTTTCTTTCTTTCCTTCTCTTTGTTTGCTTTCATGCTCTTAAGTTCTCATGTGTCAGGTTGGCCACCCACCTCACTGCCTCATTTGACCTTTCATTCCAGATTAGCTCTTCCCATTTGAATGCCTGCCTGTCCAGCCTTGTCACCTCTCACCATAATAAACCAACTGCTCCTTGTTAGCTCTTCTGTCATCTGGTTTTAGGACTGCTTTCTTGAGGAAACAAAATGTCTGTGATTATACCGTACAAGTGCTTTTTAAGCCTTTGGCAAAACGTGGAAGAGGAGTAAAGGATTTAAAGTGTCTTTAAGTTTTATCAAAGAAGATGGCCACACAGAAAAAAAAGGAATTTATTTTGTATTCATCTGAAAAGAAAGAATGCAGTCTGATCTTATTTTTACTAGACAGTAGAAAATCCCTGCAGAGAACTGACGGACTCGAGGTATTAGGTATTACAGAGATTACATTCTTAGTCTGGGTTTCTCTCCTCTGTGGCCTCTCCATAAGCAAAGTTTGATTTTAGGTTTTCCCACAGGTGCAGACTTGAAATTATTTTTCTCCTGTGTGTATTCTTTGGTGTCCAAGAAGAAGTGAACTTATGGTATATCATTAATGTTATTGAGTATGAAAACCAGTCAGTCATAATGTGCAACTCTAATAGAAAGAAGACTTCATGGGCTCAGATATTCATAGAATTGCTGGAACTTGTTTCTTAACCTATTGTATTGTTAAGACAATAAATATCTTGGATAAGGCATCATCTCTGGGGGTTTTTGACCACTATATTGTACTGGAATAGTAAGCAATGGTTATAGTTAGAAAAATGTTTTGAAACATTTCTATATGTTACATATGTTTTAGGAAGATTAAAGAAAACACATGCTTTCAGTTGCACTGCCTTTTGACAGTAGTAAATTGAAGATTCCTTAACACATTCTTGGAATATTTCAGTCTTAACTTAGTACTATGAAATTCTTAATACAGGCATTTCGCAGGAATAAAGAACTTACAAGTGTGAAACGTTTTAAGAAATAATGAGCAAAGATAAGTAATATACCAGTCGAAATCAAAGCAGAAAATACCTAAATAATTTGAAAAGACATAAATTGCAATAAAGTATCTGTGCAGTGTATAATGATGAGAAATGACTGTGGTCTACAGTAGAATGGACTCATCTTGCAGTGAATGAGCCCAGGTCCTACAAAAATGGCAGGGAATCACTCCTGGCCAGGAATGTGTACTGGACAAGACCAGAAAACATGTTAAAAAATAAAAATCTGGGGTTTTTAAAGATAATTTTTTACAAATATTCCTGGGGGACTCTTGATGCACCTGTGAAAGTCACCCTATTTTGCTTGATGTGTATAGGAGCAGTGAGTACATGTGAGATATTTTCACACACAGACACACAAACTAAACTAAACCCAAGGATATGGAAATAATGAAAATTGTACTTAGGTGGATTTAGTGACAGTTAAATATTAATCTGAGTAAAAATGGGAACTTATTTTGCATCCTGTGCAGTCTGTTGTACACTCTGTGTCCTGCGTGTAATTATTCATTTACACCTGTGTGGAATGTCACAGTTCTTATTTCGTAACATTTTACACTGGCTTAAGTTGTACCATTGCTGTGGGGGGTTGGCAAATAAATGACTTTTCTTATTTAGTTATTTGTTTTCCTCATATAGAATATATTAAACATGTTTCAGACCTGATCTGGTTCCAAATATGAATAGGTTTTCAGTAGCAACATCATATATCTCGAAGGAGTGAAAAAAGGGAAGAAATGAAAATGTTTTAACTCCAGTGCACTGTTTTCATGCTTCAGCATACTTGTGTTCCCTAGGTGTCATGCAAGTGATAAATTAACACTTATGGCAGCAAGCATTTTTCTATATAACCTTCTTCACAATAAGTGACTAGTTATTAATTTTAACTGCTATCTGTTCTCTGACTTTGCAAAAATTCTTCAACGCCCTAGAATTTCATGGACAGCTTTGCAGGGAAAAAGGCCTGACTAGATCCTAAGAGGGGGACAACAGTGAGTTGTATTTTGAGTCAGTGTTAACTAAGTGGTTAATAAAAATCTTTTCAATTAAAACCAGTTTGTTTTTACAAACATGCCCCTTGTCAGCCAACATCTTCAGTCATTAATTTGCTTTTCCTTTGAAGATTCTTTCTCTAGGTAAAAAGCTGTATGAAATATTCCATGACGAAAATTAACCCAGAACATACTCCTGTTTTATGGAGCTCTGTATAGATTACTGTGAAAGCTGAATCCCTAGAACTTTTCATTTTAGCCAGGAAAAAATAGTAATGATCATATCAGTTGACTCACCAGCTGATGATCTGAGGGCTGGAGCTCCTGTCCTTTAAAGACAAGCTGAGAGATTTGGGGTTGTTCACCCTGGAGAAGAGAAGGCTCCAAGCAGGCCTTAGAGCACCTTCCAGTACCTAAAGGAGCCTCCAAGAAAGCTGGAGTGGGACTTTTTACAGGGGCATAAAGAGACAGGACATGGGGTAATGGCTTCAGACTGATAGAGGGTAGATTTAGGTTAGATATAAGGAAGAAATTTTTCACTATGAGGGTGGTGAGGTACTGGAACAGCTTTCCCAAAGAAACTGTGGATGCCCCATTCCTGAAAGTGTTCAAGGCCAGGTTGGAGGGGGCTCTGAGCTGCTTGGTCAAGTGAATCCCCCAAGTGGGGTTCACCTAGACGATCTTTAAGGTCCCTTCAAACCCAAACCGTTCTACAATTCTATGAATTTAGCACTTCCTTGAGCAGCACAGAAGAACCATGAAGAATCCCAAAGTTGCTGTTACTGTCATCTTTCATTACTGTTGGTAGCACTTAGACCAAATACTGTTATCCTGGGAAAAAAACATTGAGAAGGCTCCTTTAAAATTGGTATAAAACCCAAAAGATTTAATTCAGACACAATTTGCACAGTTTAAATGTTTGATTTCCATGGAGTTGCAATTACACTTCAGCAGGTCTGGATCTGGATATACATTCCCTGCCAGGAGCAGTTGTACTGCCAATGGTTCTCTGTGTCAGTGTGTGTCAGTTGCCTCTCCTGCTTTGTCAGCTTTTGGTGTCACTAAATTGCCAAATTGCCTCAATGCAGAAACGTAGCTGTGATTCTGGGATGTAATAGCTCCTTTATTTTTTTAAACTATATTCACAGTGTTGCATGCTGCTATCATCCCTTTGGGCTGCTGAGACAATGACTGAATTTAGACCTTCAACAACAGCAGCCTCAGTACCCTTATTAAAAATGAGATTGTCATTGCTACAGTCTACGTTCATCACACTTTGATGTCTTTGATCACATCCTCTCTATCCCAGCCAAACCTACGTTACTGTTTTCTTTGAGGACTGATGTGCAAATTGAACTGACTCTTTCTGATGTAAAAGCTTACTTTAGTTTGAACCTCCTTCTGTCCCCTAAGTTTGAAGTCTTTTCCAGTTCACAGCTGAGCAGTGCTAGCCTGTATATTCTTCTCTACATTTCTCATTCGTTGTTTTCTATGTTTAATCAATCTCCAGAGGTATAAAATCCAGCACCTACGAGCTGAACAGAAAGCATTTAACCAATTAAATGTGGTCAGGTCAACTCTTCCTGAAGAAAAGAAGTCAAATGTTTTGATAAACTACTGACTTAGCAGCAAGAAACATAATATGTTAGTTGGTGTCTCCTCCATATGTATTTCTTCTCCGATTATACTAGAAACAGCTGTGTTTAGAAACCTTTAGCCCTAGGAAATGTAAAATTCTTAATTCACCTAAAATAGGAAATCATCATTTTCTGTCAACAAATGCTATGAAAGCAGAATCTTTTCTAGGTGTATTCCGAAGGAATCAAGGAACTTATGCCATGCAAATTTTCCAGATGTTTGAAAATACTCCAGTCTTTATTGTTTATTAGTATGTATCTGCTGCTTACAAGAGACTTTTTCTGTAGGCTGTTCAGCACATATGGAAAAAAGTTTTTAAATGTGTAAAAAAAAAGTTGCATTTTTTCCTTTGAGATCTAATTTATGTGTAAACAGAAAACGTTCCCTAAAACCCTCCATGAGATTGTATATTTGTATTATACTGTGTACAATATTGTATAATATAGCCTGGGTATAACTGAAAAAAATATCAGTAGTAGCAAATTATATTTCATTAAAATCTGGACTACTCCCTTCAGATGAATGTTTTTTCAACTAAATGATCTCTAGTGAAAATATAAACCACCTGTCTTGTAAGAGTAGCACATTGAGGAGTGATGATGTATCTTCACAAGTCACCACATCATCATCATCAC
>NW_008238358.1:3047045-3063103 GCF_000691975.1 Corvus brachyrhynchos
CTGCTGAACATAGTCGTTTATCTTCGAGAGATAAATTCAGCATAATTGCAGGAAGAGAGATTTATGTTTGACATCAGGAAAAACTTCCTAGCCCTAAGATTACCACACCTTCCTAAGTGCAGTGCAGCAATAAGGCCATTGTCTTGTGAGATTGTGGAGTCATGGAGGATTTCTGAGGAGGTGCTAGAGGAAACCTATCTATCAGAAATAGTTTCATTCTGTTCTGGAGTAGGGAAGTATATTCCTGTGATTCCAGTCATGATTGTCTCCTTGTGGCCAGAACAGCATGATTCAACATTGGCTCAAAGATTGAAAAAATTAAGTATTTGGCATCCATGAGGAAATTAGATTTTTCTTCTTTAGCCAGAAAGGAAAATGTCAGCTGTGAGAATGTCCAATTTATGTTCAAGGCAGCCCTTACAGATAAGAAAAATAATGGCCTTTCTAGATTACTCCACCTTGCCTATGGATCCTTTCATGGAGGAGGAGAAGAAATCTCCACACAGGTCTGGCTTCAGACAAAGTACAGCTGCTTCACCTGGTAGCCAAGGAGTGCCACAGAGCTGATCTGTTTGGCCCTGCATACAGGTCTGGAGATGAAAACTGTTGTTACTTTTGAGTGAAAACAACCTGTTGAAGGGAAAACTTCCCACTGGCAGGCTTGTGGGCTTTCTTCTCGTCTCTGCTGCATTTCTGCCACAGTAAATTGGGACCTATGGCAGCATAAGGGTTTGTACACGCTAGTGTTTCCCAAAATAACCTTGTGCTTACATGGTGTTTTGTATTGCTGTGTATGCTGCTTACTTTAGTCATTTAATAGTGCCCTCTGTAGTATGTTAACCTCTCTGCTTGGGACAGTATTACAGGTGTTAAGGACATAACAATTTTTAATTTACTGACTCACTTTTTGTATAAACTTACAGCCTTACTTATAATTTCAACATCTGCCTCTATACCCTTTTCCTTTAATACTGCTTCATCCTCTGAACATACCTCTTAATGCAAGGTGTGATATTCATACACACTGATTTGTCCCTCTCAAAAAAACTTTTCTAAAGTGTTTTCTATTAACAATAGACTTGAAATATTTAAACAAAACCAGTGAGCAATTTAAAGCATTTTCAAAAAGCTTTGAAAGTTAGAAGCACCTAGGTAGAAAGGCTTAGAAAATTTCTTTCAACTATAACTTTTAGGTTGCTATAGCAATGTTGTAATAATGCCTTATTAATAGAAAACTACCAAAATATGCCTTAAAAACTCTGTAAAAATTTGTGCAACTTTTTTCATGTCAGTGCCGGAAACAAGGTAAAGAATCTGAAGACATTAGCCCCATTGTTTTGGGTTGCTTCAAGCCAGGATGGATTTTATCTAACTGGTTTGCTTTATTTAAAGGAAATGTTTACCTAAGTTTCATAGATAATGGAAAACCCTGGTTCTATCTTCAGTTCTCATTTGCATGCACCAACTACATACACATACCCAGCTCTTCTGCTGTGCACACGTCTCCTGAACAGTTTTGTTGCTTTAAATGGTACCTGGCTGTCATCCTCTTGTTAGAATGTCAGCTGCAGAAGGATCCCGTGTGCTGTGGACTCTTTTTTTCTTCTTTTTGGTTCTTATCCCTCCCAGTGTGCTAGTGGCTATACAACCCCCTGGAACTGAATGGAAACAAACCAGCAGACACAGCAGTATTCCACTAACTTTGGGTGAAGGATCTGTTGGGGGCTGGGGGTTGTAATTGTAGCATTTCCTATTCCCGTTACTGGACATAATAATGAATAACAGCAGGTGAGATGTCACACTGCATGAGCAGTTAATACATGTTTCATGCTCCTTACAAAAACCTTTTGCATGTCTACCACTGCTTTGAGGTCATTTCCTTCAGGAAGGAAACAAGGCCACTGTGACCAGGAAAAGTCTGTCCCAAGCCCTTAGAAAGAGCTAACTCTATCATCCACAAGGCTTTTATTCATAGGAACTATTGCAATCTTGATTTTTATTGAGGTGGACATTAGATTATAATATTTTGTAAGCCAGCTACTTTTTCAAGATTTTCATTGCTTCCACTGTTTCATACTTAGTGAAAGATGTAAGACAGTATAGCAAACAAGAAAAAGTAGGAAAAATGACAAGAACTGTTGATGTCATGTCTCACTGATTTACCCAAATTCATAAAGCTCTTTGGTATAGGGAAATAATTTTTTCTCTTTCTGTACTTAAAACAGGACATTAGGTTATAATGCTGATGATAGTCATAGAATCTACTTATTATTTCAAAAGTTAGTAAGTACTGAATAAGATAAATGTCTTTAATTTTGCCTTGCAAGGTTTTACACATTAACCAGAAGATATTTAAATCTCTTCTGTAGAATAGGACACCTTTTCAGAAATGTCCTTCTGACTCATCAGACTTCTTAAAAATTGCCATATTTTTAATTTTTCAGTAGAATCACTGCGCTACTTTTCTCAAGCCTTTTTGTAAGAAATTGTCATTTAGCTTTACTTTTTCTCCTTCTGGCCAGAGCATTTTCACATGGGTCTGAAGGTGATAATCACACATTGCAAAAAAAAAAAAAAAAGCTGTTCTGGTATGTAGAATAATTGATTTCATTTTCATGGCTTCCAAGTTAAAATTCAAAAGAATTACTAACTATAGGTGGTGATTAAAGTTGATTGATGATGATTAGGATCATTAAGGTGATGCATCTTTGTAACCAAGGACTGACAGGGGGACAAAGGAAGGATTTCTGGCAGTTTTTGATGCTTACTCTTTAGATTTACCTTAAGAGCTTTCTATAAATTAAGCGTTCCTGGATTATTAGTGGGTTCTGATTCAGATAAAGTTTCTTTTTTTCAGGGAATTGCTTTTGTTTTCTTAGATCATTATTCGAATATTTTTCTGCAACCTCTCTCTTCAGTCTCTGCAGTTTTTCTCTAGCAGATTGTCCTTGTTCATAAATGATGCTGGTTCTATCTTCATTTGCAGAAAGTACACCATTTAGGCTATGGAGCCTAAGTCATGTCAGCTTGCATTGAAGTTAGTTTTTCCTTGAGTTGCCTAAGTTTTTCAGAGTTGTATTCTGCTGCCTTGTGTATTTTCATTTTTTTCGTGAAGCTTTTTTTATTATGCTGTTTTCTGCATGAAATTAAGTAGTATTTCAGATGTTTCCTTTTTTAAGTCCAAAGGTTACTAATTACATTCAATGGTCTTTTTGCCTTACTTTTGGGAAATTTTAATACTTCTACATGACTTTTTCTCTGTGAATTTTTTAGGGCTATAGCTAAAAACCAGGCCTTTATTATTGACTTAAGCAACAAACATTAGAGTGTATTTACTTCCACCTTTTTGTCTAGTCTTTGCATATGCAGTTTCTGAATATTTACTAAAATTTAAGAAAATACAAATAGTCATCTGGACATACATATGAAAGGTATATTTTTCTTTATTATTTCATCTCTGTTTTTTATGGACATTCTAATTCATCCTTCAAGAATGGAAGTTTTGGCCTGTGAGCTAAATAATCATGCTATGAATAGTCTATATGAGGGATTTGCAAACAATGCAGAGCACTGTAGTATGCTTACATAGAAGCAATTTGGTGTATGCCTACAAATAGAGAAAATATGTTCACAAATGATTTCTGAACATAAAACTTGTAGTAAATCTTATTTGTGATACGTAATTTGACGTGATATACATGAAATCAAATTTCAGTTGATGCTGCTTAACCTTTTTGTCAGATTTAACTTTACAGCTTCCTCTAATGACAGCAAAAGGGATTTTAGTTTAGACCTCATCCTTCAGAAACTGTTTCCCTTTTAACTGGATGACTGTTCTATCCATCTACATCCTACCTGTACTTCCCTTAGAGTGTATGTGATTGCTATCCTTTAATAAAGTTGACTCGTTCCGTGTTATTTCAGAATCCTCTACATTTTCATTCCCAGTCATCACACATCAATGTCCTCCAGCTGATTATGTGCAAGGACCTAACACAGCCAAAAATGTGGGCTTGGACTGTGCCACAGACAATGGAATAGTGTGAATAGTGTGAAGCCTGTGTAGTGTTGCTGCTGGTGTGACAACTGCAGTGTCTCTCCGCTGCTGCACAGAAGTGTTCTGATGCCACGGAACCAGCAGGAGCCACCCAAGACTCCCTCTCAAGGGAGAGTAGTTTCCTGCATCTGCTTCTCCCTCCCTATTAAAAGCTGATTATATGGACAGCCTAGCACAAGTAGGATGCAAAGATATTTTCCCACCAAGCCATGAAACCTAGATTTGTGATTGCATTTCCAGGCTGAATTTCCTAGGGAAAACAGAATCATGTAGCTGGCCACTTTCAAAAGTCAGTTTTGAAATGGTCTTTTTAGGTAATTTGACCTGTGAGTCGTTAGAAATGCATTCAGGAATATTTCTGTAACTGGAGGACAAAGCTTCAGGGAGCTATCTGGAAGGAAATGGAGTTTTGTAATGGCCAATAAAACACCCTTATGTACTGTAAAATCATTGCATTTATTGTGCCAAAAATTAATAAGAAATTTTATATTTATTTGAATTACTGTAGTAATACAAATATTACTTTTTAGGTATCATAGAAGCTATTAGCTATCCTGGTAATTTTCTGCATTAAATAAAACCTACTGTTGGTAGCAGTTTTCTATAAACAAAATGCTTTTGGTAAAAAAGGACTTTGTATCAAGAAAACTGCTGATTAGAATGGTATTCCTTTGTGTAGGATAATGTTACCACCATGACTTGTGTGCCAACAGTAGCATTTTCAAGACTTTTTTGTAATTATACTTTACAAAAAGTGTTGTCTGTGTAATTTCTGACTTTCAGATCTTTAAACATTGACTCCTGCAATTGTTTTGTGGTGCATATATATCCATGTACCCAGGTACGCTCTGTTTAATGTTTAAATGAATGTTGAATGTTGATTGCCTATTCTGTGGGAGTGGTTTTTTTCTGAAATGAAAACGGCAAACCTGGAAACTCCCTACTCTTTGAAGCAAGTGCATCTCACCCAAGGGAAAGCACATACTTGCTGCCTCTTACACTCAGTTACTCTGTGGGTGCCAGAAGGCAAAAAGGCGGAAGAGAAGGTGACAAATGATCCCTTAAAAACAGTACAATTTAAATATTAATTAAATAAAAAAATTAAAATAGTTTTTCTGGCAATAACTACATAGGGTCTGGTGCTTAAAAGAGGCATGATGAGGCAATGAGGTGTGAGGGATTTTGCTTGTACTTCTTCTCCTCTTCGTTGTCCTCCTCTGTACCTCCCACTGAACATCCTCAAGAGAAGAACGAAAACTTTTTAGTTAGCTGAAGGGACCTTGTTATTGTGTACATGTGCATACATACATGCCTAAAAAGAATTGCCATAAATCATCATGCCCTAGCAATGGAGAAAAATGCAACACTGATACACAGTTATTATGCAGAAGTATCTGTTTGAAACCATTGCCTATGTTCGCCGTATCTCAGCATCAGTTGGCAATATTCATATCAAAATCTAGAGGATAATAAGTTAAAAATAATCAATAGTCATTTATCATTTAATTTATTACTACTTCCTCAAATTCTACAAGAGTGCTTGATATAATCAGCTGAAGATACATCATGATAATTTAATACATTAATAGTTAGAGGCTTCAAATGAAGCTCTAGCTCCTTTCAGGGCTTGATTATACATCTGTAAAATATTTCTTTCCAGCTACATTAATTGGTAATTTGGCAGAAAAAAATACAGCAAATTAACTTCTAATAATCATCTTTTACTAAATGTGTTTCTATCTTCTTGAGTATAGAAAGAATATTTGAATGCATTTTCCCTAGTGCACAGTGGGCACTTCTGAGACTGTGCCATTGGGCCCCCTGTCTGGAGCCCAGCCTTGGGACCAAATGCTGTGTCCCACAGTGTCCCACAGGAGCTCAGTTAGCAGCCTCCCAAACACCATCTGATTAGGCTGGCCCTGAGTCCAGCCTTACGCTCAGTTGTTGAGGTTCTTCTGGACTCATCCCTGCCCATCAAGAAAAATTGGCTGCTGAGTCAGATGATGAGGCCACAGAATGAAACACACCTTTAGGATTCAGGCACTGGCTGCAAGCATCTTTTGGTCAGTAGATGGAGTTGGATAGGTCTGAGTTTGAGACTAGCTAAGTCTGTGGATCCAAGCACTGGATTGAGTTCTGTTGGGCATTCATGTAGAAAGACAGCTCTGGCTGATTAACCTGAAGAAAATAGTTAGCAATTAAAAATTATCCTTGTGGGGCAGGTGACCAGAGCAACAGTCAATTTGCTATGGGATTGGACTGGACTTTCAAAAAGAAGTTTAGGATTACAGTTCTCGATTTAAGATGTGGCAAACAAATACTATTTCTTCCTTGACCTCCCTTCTTATTTTATCACATATGAAAAAAAAGTCCTCAAAATGGCCTGGCAATGGGTAAAGGAAGACCTGGAGGCTAGGCTCCCTCCAGTAATTGGAAGTTATTAAGGAAGAAAAGACAACCAATAAGCATGCTACCAGGATTTGACAATATTCTCTGCCTTCTGAAATAGTGTGCTAGTACTGCTGGTGAGACCATCCATCAGCCCCACAGACATTAAAAATGTGAATGACTATTTCTGGAAAAAACATTTGAACTATTTGTATTAGTTCTAGTAATAAAAACTTATGGCAGCAAAGCCACTCCAATTCATACTGAAGCGATTCACACTGAAGAAGTGTTTCCGTGGAAAAGATGAAGAGAATAACCAGAAAGAAAATTCCAAGAGCTACAAAGACTGTAACAAAAGCAGACATTGTGGCAGTAGAAAACAAATTGCCAGCTATTGTAAATCCTATTATTTTCTCAGTGTGCCTAAATAGCATACTACCAGGACTCCCACTGACATTACAGGCATGGAAATAGAATATTATTGTGAATGCATTTTCAAAATATTATAGAAGCCAATAGGGTCCATGTAACTCTCTATAGAATATGCAATATAAGCTATCAAGCTCTCCCTCTCCTTTGGAGTCAAGAAAATATGTTTCTTTACACAGAGTGAGCTTGATTTTTGGCAAGGCCTCTGTTTTGCCACAATAAATATAAGGAAATACAACTAGTGCATTCACAGGATTAAAAGATGTTTTTACCACCTGATTTCCATTTGAGTCATGCACTCTGCTACAGTGTTGACTTGTTTCAATTTTATCACAAGACTTTTCTCTCCCTGAGGCATGTTTTAAGGAAATGCGACATGTCACGGCTGAACACCGTATCCATCTCTTCATGCTCACCCATGAACTGCTAGAGATATTTCAGATCAGTTGTCTTGGATACAAAACAGGTGACACAGAGTGCTGCAATGATGTTGATAAAAGTTTTCAAAACAAAAAATCTGTAAAAAAAAAATGTTTTGCCCAAACCTGTCCTATCTATCAAAATTCTTTCCTCCCTCCATGCTAAATTACTGGTTTATACACAGCTTTCAAAAGAAGTGAGAGGGTTTTTTAAAATCCCATTTCTCTTTTCTGCTCTATAATCACATTGTAAAAAGCTCGGTCATACTTTGTAAGACAAACAGTTCATTTTGCTGGTGACACCTTGAGGGAAATATGTTCACACACAAGCATGTGTGCTTGCACACACACATTCTACACTCTCTAGAATAAGCTTGCATAAGAATATTTTGAAAAGTTTCTAAGAGATTTACAAGTTTTAATGATCAAAACAGTTTGAAGATTTAGATTCTAAAACAATCAGAAAAATAACAATTTTTACAAAAAAAGCTGAAGAATTAAATCACTGGCAAGTAAAGGAAAAGACTGGAGTTCTTCACCAACACAACTGTAAGTTCAGTTCTTACAGCTCAATTGTTTCACTGTCATATGACACTAATTTAGATGTCCTCATTTCCCATTAAAATTTCACACTGTATTAACATACAATAAAGAATAGTTTGCTTCAGATATGTAAATTCTAAAAAATAAATCCAACAAAGTGCTACATAAGGAAAAATACACACTATTTTAAATTCAGATTATGCATACACTCTGATACCAGTTTCTTACATGATCCTAGAGATTTAGATTTTTTTGCAGGTTTTTTTAGCTTACCCTATAAAATCCATGGTAAAGCAGCCTCCTAAAATTATCATTTTGAAGAAATTCATAACTTGTTTGAAAGATACATCTTTTAAGTCAATGAATTTAGTATTTCGTATTTCTCCATCACTTCCAGCCTAGAAGCTTTTCTGTCACTGTAAAACAATTTAAAGAAGTAAGTTTTCTGTGGCCAGTGGTGGCTGGTTTTTATTTGGTCCATGTGCATAAAAGCCTTGCATTTTCAGTTCTTGCTTTTCAATTTTAACATGAGTAATTTACTTAAAGTTTAAAGGATTCCATATGTGTTTGCAAGAGGGAGCTGAGGCTGCATGAAAATAGCATACATATAAAGACTTAGGGAGATTGGCAGCACTGGGTTTGAAATTGTAATAGTAAAACTTTCCAGAATAAACTCAATTTATAAAACTTTCATTATGATTGTCAAGCCCATTAAAAGCTTATAACAAAAATATGCCTAAAATATTTTATATGAAACAACATTTCCAATTTCATGCAGAATCAGGAAGATCTGAGGAAAAACCTTGCTACCATTGTAGGTAGAGCTTTGGTAAAATTCTATAGTTTCTTCAAGATTTTATCGTCTGTGTGTGCATCTGTGCCTTTGTGTACTTTGAGCACATATTTTGCTGCAGTGCTACCTTTGTTTTGGTAAAATCTAACCTCCTGTTTACAATTCAAATTTCATAGAAGGTGCATGTTGTGAGTACCTTGTGGGAGAGATAAGTGGTACCTTCACAGGAAACTCAGTGCAAATTTCTCTTTGTGCAGCTTGGATTTCTCAGCATGCATGTCTAATGTGGACCATTGGATACAGACCCTACAGCACACCTGAGGGAAGTACAAACGTTCACATGAATAGCAGCGTGCATGCAGTACCAATAGACACAGAACAGATTATCAGTATGTGAGGTGGAATAGATTTTAACTTGTCTGATAAAAATTTCTCAGCTCATTCAAGAAAGAACACAAATTTACAGCCTAAGTTTCAGGTTGCATGCAAAATAAATTGCAAACTACACAAAGTTAAACTTTTACAGCAGATCTTGCACTTCTTTATATTTCTGGAACATCATGAGCCATGTTATGCACATTCCACATCGTTACATGTTTTCCCAAAATATGCATTTTGTTGCCCCTTCCAAGTTTTCTTGCAGAAGGAGAATTAAATGTCATAATGCAAACTTCAGGGGATCAGTGTGAATCGCACTAAGCAAGACTCACTGCATATTGCAATATAGTTTGGACACTACAGCTGAGTGAAACCTTAAATGTATGGATGGATTCAAAATAAATAACAGAAACCATGTCATACTAGTATTTCTAAGAATTTCAGACAAGTACCAGCAGTTTTCTCATATACCAGCTGCAAAAGTTAATAGAATTCACCTTCTAGCACACCCCATACCTGCAAGTGAAGGCACATCTCTTCCCACCTACAGTTATTGGCTTTTTATTTAAATTGAACAGTGAGAACAAAGAATCCCACAAATATAGAGTCATTATGAGAAATGCAAACAGTTCAAATGAGACATAAGTAGTGTTTGGATTAGGAAGTGGGAAGTCACTATCCTGCACTTAAATACAGTGGTTAGACAGCTAATGTATCAAGCAAGTTCCAGCAGCTTGGAAATGCGGGCACAAAAACAATGCAAATTGAACAATTGTGATGAATAATTGAAATCATACCCTCAGTGCCAGCTTTCCTGCACAACTTTGCAGTTTGACACAGATTCAAATTTTATAGTGTTTATATAACATGAGTTTCACAGAACACAACTAAAATTATCTCACATGGAGAAATTCCTTCACAATGGGGCTGTGTGTGTATGTGTAATAGCAGCAGCAGTGTGCTCTAAACTTTGACTTTAGCTCTCTACTGATGTAATCTAGTAAATAGCATTAAGAAGTACCTTCTGGAGACAGATGTCACCTGTTCACTTCCAGTTGTTTCACATGCATGCTGTGAATTTGTCTGCTCCATCTGCATCTTGTTCAGTCTTGATAGAATACAGATTTTGTTGAGGATGTCATGAAATGTGTTGTACAACCATATTCACAATTTTTGTTGCACAAATATCTTCATGTCTTGGTGCTAATTTTCCATCAAAACAAACTCAGAAAATAATGAATGGGAAAAAAAGATAATAGCATGTATTTATTACGGATATCTGCTTTAAGTTTGGTGGGACAAACCTGTCTTCTCAGTATATAATCTTACCACCTGACTTGGTAGCTGTTCGCTCTTTCTCAATAATTCTGAGGGAGCAACGACACATACTAGAGTACATTTCCTCCTGTCAGCCAGCCAAAGGATTAGAGCTGGAGCTGCTATTCACTACTCAACCTTAGCATCAAAACAAGTTGTTTTTTTTTTTAACTACGGTTTGAATTTGCTAATGACAAAGGCAACTCCCAGTGGGTGTGACAATCATGAGATAATCAGCTTTAGAGGATTAGAGGACCCCAGGGGTGTGATTAGCTCAGGTTGGCCAAGCCCTCTGTTATTAATTAATTCAGAAATTAATATTTGCATCCTAACACTGCATCTTAGTGAAACTGATTTCCAGCCTATGATTTTTTTTCATTATGAAAAGCAATTCACATTGCACAAGACAATTGGCAGCTGTGGTTAATGAAATGTGATATGATTAAGCAATAAGGATCTGAATTTTTTGTGATTTACTTCTGCCAATGATCTTTCAATGCAAAGAACATGTTCATTGTTATTTTTAGTCTGTCTTTTTCCTACACATTCGTTAAATGCTTGATGGAATATTTTCAATTCATTTGATTCCATGGTTGACAATGAGATAACTTTTCCATCCATAATCAGCAATTATCAACTGTACAGAAATACTGAATGTCATTGGGTTTGCACAATAAACAAAAAGCAGAAGTGATGATAGCAAGTTTGCTGAACTGAAAATATACCTTTTGTGCACTTGTCAGCTATTTGGGAATTTGGAATGGTATTACATACTTATGGTGAAATGGCCTATATGTCTGACAGTCACATTAAATCCAACCAGGCAAAATTGTCGCCTGACACAGATTTAGCCAATGCATTTGATTAAATAGGCCAGAGAAACATAATCTGACAATGCAGCAGTAATTTAAATCTGTTTTATCAAATAAATGAAAACAATTATGTGCAATAAGGAACAGATAGAGATTTGTATGGCTACCGTTTTGCTCTAAGGGAGATCATTATGTGTGGAGGATAATAGACAAATAACTGTGTGGGCTGCTTAGTATGGCGTACATGTGCACTCTCTCTCTTCTTTATATCCATTTGCCTGCTGGTTCCACAATCTGTTCTTCAGTGTTGGCAATTTCTTGGATACATATTTTTTTGTAATCTCCTTGTTCTGATCCTGTATCTCAATTTCCATGTCTATAAAATGAATATGATAGTGATAGTGAACTCTCCAATGCTTTGAAATTTAGTTACAAAAAGCATTAAATGCCATCAGTAAAGACAATTAATTTTGCAGTTCTCTTGCCTGAACTTACTTTTTTGTCTTCTCTTTGGGGTAAATAAAAATAATTCAATTCCAGTATTGCTTACATTCCAATCAGAAATTGCTTTTTTACTGAGCAAAGATATCTAATAATAGTCACTTCTGACTTCCTGCTTTACCAGTCCATTCTTCTGTCATATCCACTGAATATTATATAATCTGTTTATGAAATGTTGACCTTGAATTGTGTTAGATTTTTCTGTTATATTCCTTAGGAGAAACTGATGATTATTTTTTCATTTAATTGCATTGTCTGCCTAAATACTTCAAAGCACTCAGCAAAAGCTGAACTTTTATTTCTTTACCAGTAGTAGTAGTCGTCATAGCTGTAGCCCGGGTGACAGAAAAGCAGTAAAATTGTGTAAAAGCCAATACTTAAGCCTCTTAGCCTGAGTATTAAATTGTCCTTTGCAATGTGGACCTGGAGAAAGGAAAGGAGTAGAGACTGTAGCTGATGTGCTTTCATGGACTTTCTTGAATCATGGCACAGGTTAATCCAAAACCTGAAGGTTAGCTACTACTTTGTTCTTAATATTTGCATCTGTTTTGTTCCCTCAGGATGCTTCTGTACTTAAAGTCCTTTATTAACATGTTAAATGGAAATTTTAAGGGAGTTTCTATGGTTCTGTATCCTTGTTGAGATTCTCATCCCCTAAATCCAAATCCCTTTTGCAACCTGTTTGTCTTTCTTCTCCTATTAATCTCTTCTTGAATACGCTCCCACCCACTGAAAAATTTATCCATGAGTTGTATAAACAGTGTGCCTTAAAAGCTGAAAGTCTAAGTGGAGGGGTAAAGATCTTATTGTTATATACTGCCATCATGTGCTAAATATAACATCAGTAGACTGCTTATGAGCTCTGGAGTCATTAACAGCCTGACTGTGGAAAATTTTTAGACATAACTCCAGTTTGATTTTAGTGGGTGCACAAGTGTCTCCATGATTCTGGCCCCTGAAGACAGATGAAGAAACAGCTTTTAGCTGTGAATGGTCTTATCTTACACAACGGGAAGCAGTCAGTAGTGAAGGCAGTTTCATTGATACCATTGCAGTTCATCCATAATCAATACAGCACACTCTCAAAACTGTATTCTGTATTCTGCCTAATAAGTACTACTGCATCCATGTCCATTTACAAGGACAGTACCTTTCCAAGGTGCACATTGCCAGTCTCAGTAGGGGAGAGAAGGGGAATAACTGAGCTCCTCCCAATATGACTGCAGCCAAAACCATCACCATTTTGCATTTTTTCCCTGTAGCCACAGTCAACGAAACCTGCAGAGCTGCTGCCTGTCAGAGGACAAGCTGCTGCTGTACACAACAGAGCAAATAATGCTGCCAAACAGAGTGCTTTGCAGGGCTGGCCCTTGCTCCTTCAGAGCAGCCCCCACCTGAGCCTTCTCAGATCCAGGCAGACCAATGGCTCAAGGAAAAAGGCTGCAGAAACCCTGGAATAAGAGGGTGTGAGAAGTTGCCCTGTTTTCTATATGGACTGTTTCTGTGCAGAGGTATTATGTTACAAACAAAGGAATAGAGGGACCAAAGCTTAAAGGTACAGATATATGTGTCCAGCATGACATTCATGCTGACAGATGGGGGTTGAAAACGTGTGGGGACTTTTGAAATTCCACAATGTTCCTTTCTGTATCTGCAGGTGCTGCCGTGTTTCAAAACTGTGGACCTTAGCATTTCCATTTCAGTTGTTAAAGTACTTTGCAAGTTCCATATTTTCACAATTCTAATTCTTAAGTACTGATTCCCTTGATGTATAGGGAACAGATTTTTTTTTTTTTCAATGCATATTAAATGATTCCCACCATATCATTCTAGCATGATATACAACTGTAGTGCAGCAAATCTTTTGTATTTCCCTTAAAAGGGTAAAGAAATCTTAAAAATGTTTAAAGCTGAGTTTTATCCAAACAAAAAAGCATTGGCTATATCCAATCAAATAGCATGGATAATAGGTCACTGAACTGGATAGATTTTTCTCAGGCCTTTAATGCTATGATGAGCGTGGATGTAAAATTTCTGCTGCACGTTACAGATAATGGATTTTCAGCTGTCACTCAGAAAAAATAACCTTTCAGATGCTCTATTGTGTTTACAACAAAACAAAAACATTTTAATCTTTTATTAGAATAAAACTTACGGCAATTTTTTAAATCGGTTTATTCTGCAACTAACTTCCTAAGCTTAACTGGAAGGGTTAGGGTTGGTAGCAGCCAAGTAGCAAATATGATGGAGATGGATGTCCGGGTTTTCTAACGGTGTTTTAACCATTCTGCTGTTTGACAGCAAGGACCATGGAGAGGGTCATATTTAGCACTCACTAAAATACAATAAATCTGGCTTCTGTACCAAGTCTGGTTATAAAAATATCGATTCTGGAATTTGTATGTGGTGGTCTAAGTTTCTATTTTTGAGCAGTCACAGCCAGAGCAGTTTGCACCAGTGAGCTGCTCTGAGGCATTGAGGTACTGAGGTAGTGGTAGGGACCAGCATCTCAAAGGCTGGGAGCTCTTGAAGTCCTCAGCCTGTGTTCAACCCATGAGTTTGGGCCACATCTTGTTACTGGAGTCATCTGTCACTTCTGCTCTGGCTCTGTGTCCATCCACCCTGACCCTCATATGGGAAAAAACTGACTCTTGGAACTTCACAGAGGAAGAGATTATGGAAAAGGATTGAAAAGACAAGTACCCTGACCAACATTTATAAAGCATGAATTAAAACTTCTGGTCTTCTGTAGAAGGATCCAAGGTGTACAGTGTCTCAGGGTATATTTGCAGAGAGCCTGCAGCTGGCTTACAGGAGATGAATCTTAACTTTTAATAAAATTTCTGTATCCAAGACTGAAATTTCCTTTGAAAAGATGGGAGTTTATCAAGTTTGCCCCTGCAAAAGTAACTGTCAATAGGTAAGCCTTGTTTAAATCTTTTGTTCTCAACAAGGGTTTCTCATAGAACCATGCAGAAAATGTCCTCACTTAGCAATAATACAAAGGCCTAAATAATCTACACATTATTTAAGTTGTCTGTACATTGTTTTTATTTGTCTGTACCCTATAAAATTTGAAGAAAGTTCTTGCAAAGACATTTTTTTATCTGTAAAAAATTTGCTAACTTTGAATTTTATGCAGTATTTTAGCACTGTTCTACTCTTCCCTCACAAAAAATAGTAATTGGGTAAGCATAATGGACACTCACAATCCAACATTTGACAGAGCTCGAATGCAGATTAACTTGCATGTGGTTTTTTGCATTTCTGTCTCCTGGTAAAGGAACTGCCAAAGCCAGTGTTTCACATTCCCAGAAGATTTTTCTTAACAAAAGAAAAGTATCTTAAGTACTAGATAGCCTGCTATGCTGTGTGTAAACACAAAGCTGCAATTAATGTGTAATAAATTTCAAACCTAGGGTACAGGGTCAGTTTCCAGAAAGCACCCAAAGCGTATGAAATTAAATGTCACATTTGTAACACAGATGTTCCCACAACACAGTCCTCTAAAGAAAAATGCATGCTTGTTTTCACTCTGTAAAATATGAGCATGTCCACGCTGATGTTTAGTATAGAAACAACTCTGCAGTGTAATTCTGAATCATTTTACAAAGTAGTTGCAAGAGCTATTTTCCAGATATAAGTATCCTGTCCCTCTCACAGTAGCAAAAGTAATTCTCTTCAGTAGTAAGTACTAGCTGGCCAGTATTCTCCTCCTCCCTCCCTCCCAAAATATAGAAGTTTTGGGTTAAGAACACAAAAATAATAACTTTGCTTGGTATTTATGAAACAACTTGTTCTACAAAAAGCTGCCCTTTCTGAAAAGGACATTCAAATTGTTGCTTTTGTGATAAATCAAAAAAACCTTTCATGAGACCCCATTGTGGGGCACACACGTCTTGAAACACCTTGCAAGTAAACTTAAATATATGCATTGTACAGTAATTTCAAAAGACCTTCTGTCCTTTCCCAGTGTAAGTCTTCCTTTAAAAAATAGAAATCTTTGAAGATACATGACATAAGATAAGACATTGCTACCAGCCAACACCTACTTGAGAAAAACAGGCCAATTCACCAACTGACAGCAAGGTTAAAAATGAGATTTGATCAAAAATTTTCTCCAGAATTAATTAACTGAAGGATAAAAGCTGACTTTTCAAGGCTAGACTTTCTCAGATTGTTCTACATTTATTTTCTGTGTTTTATTATTGTGATGACAGTTCTATGTCTGTCTGCTAGCAGTGTCCAAATCCCTTTTGGTTACTTTTAGAAGAAGCAGAGTGGCTGCTTATCTGCAGGAAAGGAGCAGAGGCACAGAGCTTCCCTCTCTCTGCTTTGCCTTGTTTGGATTAGGAGATGGTCACCTACAGATCTCATAGCTGCATTTTGTATCTTCAAGAGTGGAAACTTTCAATAATCTT
>NW_008238358.1:3063139-3136636 GCF_000691975.1 Corvus brachyrhynchos
TTTCCCTAGAAAAAGTTTTCTAAAAAGTGATTTGAATTTTCTTCTTAATTGTCATTAAGTTATTTCATTTCCAAAATCATGCAGATTACTGGTTGTTTTCCCAGTGTCTGTAAAGAAAATAAAGGTACAGATGCAAATTTTGCACCTTAGGCCTGTCTCTAATATGTGTCTATTGAAGGGAAAAATCCTTTGCAAAGGCATTTAATTCTTTGGATTTAAAGTTTAAAGGTAAAAGTAAAGCGCAAAAGACTTTGTGCTTTCAATCCATAGTAATTCATAGAAATATATCTGAAAGGGAAAAAGATGCAGGTTTCTTGGCAGAAAGAAAAAGGTGAGGTGAGACAAATTATGCTAAGACTCTGCATTATAATTAAAGCTTCTGATTGCCATTTCTAAGGCATACCATTTCTAAAAAGTGTACTTTTATGCAAAAGTACTGTTCAAAGACAGAAGGTCGTCTGGTTAGGACTCAAAATAAAAACCCCTTGATGAGTTTCTGATTTTGAGCTATGTCTACTAGTGTTGGATGATGTAATAAATTAATACAATAGCATCACAACTTAAAGATTATCTTACTGATTTATACTACTTCCTTGAAAATAACCAGTGGTCTAAATTCTATGAATGAAATTCAAACCAATTAATATTAATGAATAACACAAAAGATAATTTTAGATCTTGCAGTTATTCATAAATTGAATTAGAAAGTTATCTTCAGAACAAAATTTGTATCACTCTAAATAAAATCCAAGGAACTGAATGAAATATCTGCCATCCTACTGAAGAGGTCTGGGCACAACTTTGCATATCAGGTTTCTTTTGCATCAATTTATTGATCTTCTTCTTAGTGACAATGCTACTACTACAATGAAGCATGACTGTACATGGCTATATTCATACTGGCCTTAATCCCACTGGTTAATAGAAGCAACAGAAAATAGCCTGATTAAAGCAAATAAAGCAACTTAACAAATATTGAGAGAAAACCATATGAATTTGAATATCATTGAGTAATTTTAAACAACTCTGGCATCTCAATTTGATCCCCATTCTTATAAGCTTATTGCAAATACAGTTTTGATTTTAAATGGTAAAATAGGCTTTCTTTTCTTTTTCCCTTCATTCATAAAATACTGGATTTTACCTTCTATTTCCTTGGGAAACATGGACTCTGTTAGCATAAAAGTCTAAGGGCAGACCATGGGTAATACTGCATAGGGTGTGGTGTAATCTGTTGTTACCTGCCAGGCTAGCTATTGGTGTTCTAGTAAACTGGACCAAGAGGACCCCATAACATGCCCAGCAGTATTACACTGATACCCTGCTCACTGGACAGAGGGACGTTAAAGTATGACATTGGTTTCTGACTGGTGAGTTGGTGGGCCAGAAGCTTCCTGGGCAAAGAAGCAATGATCTTGTAAATCTGGAAGGGTTTACTGCTGTCATCACTACAGAGAGGTTGCTATGTCCCATACCACCCCAACATCTAGATGGCTTCACCAGATTTCCTAGTGTTAGTAATTGCCCTAAAATGTGAGAACATCACGGAAACTCGTTGGTGTGTGTAGTAGGGAGGTAGCAAGCTGTTGTTACAGCTCTCCAGTCCATGCCATTACGTGTGAACAGGTTTCTGGAGCTGCTGAATACTTCAATTTCTCTCATTTAGCACAGTTATGTTTGATCAGCAAAGGATGTTTTTATTGGAGATGAGTTTTCACTGATACGGGGGTGTTTAGCCAAGTGTGAGATGTGTGACACTGGATCTCAGCTAAGAAAGTGGGGTATTAATCAAACTTAGAATATCTTTGAGGTCAGTCTTGATCCTAACATGTTGAAGTATGAAAAAATGGTACAAATTTGAATGAACATAGAAGAGAAATATGGGGGAAATGTTCCAAATTCTCAAAGTGGTGAAGCTCCGGAAGAGATTTCTACTAATAAAAGGATTGTTTTGAATTCAGAACCCTGTTTCAGTAGGACATTGCTTGACAGAAGTGTTTCACTGTTGGGATACTGACCTTGATTGACTAAAAGTTTCCTTCCTGTGTTTCTAAGGCTGCTAACATGAAGGTATGTATGGATTTTCACTCACCTGGACTATAAATCTGGCAATAAATCTGGGAATGCTCACAGTTGCATTGTTAACATGATTAAATGCTGGAAGGACCAGGGCTTTTTCTTTCCATAACTTAGCAAAAGGGTCTTATGAGTCTGAACTACTAAATATTACCAAAAATGCAAACAGTTTCTAAAGTCTCCAGTGGTACACACAAAGAAGGCTGTGGCCTCACAACAGAAATCAGAAATCTTGAAGAATGCCCTTAGAGTGTTTTGGACTTTTTTTGTTTGACCCACCAAGTTGTATGATGTTCAGTTTTTCTTGAGTTCTGCATTTCACTTGCACACTTTCCATGTGACTACCCTTATCAGGGAATAGAGTGCATATTTAGTAAGTGTCCTTAGTAAAAGTCAGATTTCACAAAAATTATTTAAAAGTACATCTCCAACTATAATCACACATCACTTCATATTAATACGGGTTTTAAGTCTGAGTAGATTTTATAGTATAAAAAGCATCTTCTTTGTCTCTATATGAGTCAAGTGAATAATTCACCATGAATAATTTATAAGATGAATTGAGGTTTCTCTTTCATGTACCACCTACATGAAATAATTTCATTTATTTTACTTTTTTTTCCTGTAAATTCTGAGGTAATATGCAGATCTGAAAGCAGAGCTTCCTTCCCTAATGGTGCCTGGTCAAATAAGATCCATGTTTCTGTATCTTGAATGGATGAGCAGAATATAAGTATGTTGTGGAAGCAGATGTTATAATTACAGATTTTAAATCTACTTTTGACAAACACTGCTTGATATGAAACCTGCTCTCAGAAGTTATTGCCAGGAGTAATGTGAATAGGATAAGATGCTTACATAAATCAAAAACAACAGAGTAATCAGAATCATCTCTGAATTCACGTGCAGGTGTTTTTGTGGTGAATCCTCTTTTGGAATAGGTGTAGAGGAGGTGTGCTCCCTTGTCTAAAGGTGCTGGAGTACCCCTGAGGCCCAGGGCAGCATGCAGGGACACAGAGCAGCAGCAGCTCTGCGGTGCCTCTCACAGAGAGAGCAGCACCATCCGACAGACAAGGCATGGCTGAGGCAGTTGCAGTATTCCCTTGGTACATCCAAGACTGGCTCTGGTGTACAGGTTAGGGCACTCTCAGTCTCTCCTTAATGCACACCAACGGCCAGACCAATGCCAAGCCGCCCAAAAGAAAGAAGTAGGAGCTGCCTTCCTCCCGTGTCTGTACTCTGTACCATCTCAGAATGAATCAGGCCTATGACACCTACTTTATAGAGAGTTTTAGACTCTTAATCCTATTTAAATTTTAATGTGAAGGCTTGTTATAGTTTCTATAATTTGAGGCATTAAAAGCAGATGAAGCATCTTTAATCATAAAAGCTTCATTGCTCTAATTTATGATACCTGCATTTTAAGCCCCACCATAAAGTAGAATGTGTTTGGGGGATGATAGTTCACAGTAAGCAAATGTGATCCATCAGGAAACCTGTTTATATTAAAACATTTTGACAGCACCAGTAATTAAACCTGTTTCCCAGGTGCAGAACAGTATTTTAAATGCCCCTCTGGCTGCAATACCATTCAGGTTTGTCTGTCTTTTTCCCTTATCACCCACTGCAATAACAAGGTAATGATAAGATGGGAATATATATGGAGGGCTGGACTAGCAATTAATAATCTAAGCATATAATCAGAATGCTAAAATACCATTTTAACTGATAGGTGTATTAGTTTGTATGACGCTGAAAAATTCTTTTATGCATTTCCATGTGCTGGAAAAACATTAAATAGGAAATCATGGCACCAGTGCTTGCTGCTGTGAAACGTTATAGCCTAACACGATAATTTCTGACTTTGAAGTGTGAGTTGGCCCTAGAACACAGCTGCACAGAGCTTTTTATGCAGATGGCATCTGATTTTTTTCTGTGAACCTTGCTTTGAATAACAGTGCATGAAAACTGGCAACCCCTAAAACGCTGATGAACTCATGAAAGCATAATTTGGACAAGTACATACTTGTGCCATGAAGCCAAGGGTAAGATCTATTTGACTTACCCACAGCATAGTTCAGATGCTGCTCACTGTCAGACTGACTAAATTCTAGCAGCCCTGCCCATGCTAACTCGCTTCCTGTCAGCCTCCATCTTAAAAGCCCCAAACTGACAGGTAACCATCCCCTTATTGATATTTTTTTGAAGTAACCAGTCAGTTCTGCTCTTCTCTGCATTGACCAACACAGCAGGCTACAGTGCTGCATTTCCAGCCATGCATCTGAAGCCTTTGGGGGAAATCATTGGAAGAAAAATCCCAGGCATGGGTTTGCTCTTAGTGCTTTAGCCAACATATAATTTTGTTATTCTGAAGATGAGGCCCTGGCACATGTATCTGTTTAATTCTTTCCTGGCTTTTGCAGGATTGACAAGGTCACTATATCAAAAGTGGGCCTGGGAAATCTGATTATGTTGCGAGGATGTGGTGACTTCTGGCAGTGGGCTGAAAGCACAAATAGCAATCCATCATGAAAAGTTTTGAGCAGGAGCAGGACATTCACAGCAAGTCTGGAAAAGAAAGGTTTTAACACTACCCTATTGCACAGCCAAATATGTTGCTACTTCCAATACAATATTTTCTAGAGCTGATGCACAGAGAATTTTCACCACTTGTAAATGCTTGAGAGCATATCTATCATGTGCTTAACTGAAGTATTTATCACTTAAGAACACCTTTAAAAATATCAGAAAGCTATAATTTTTGAAATACTAAATGTCATCATTATTATTCCTACACAGTTTATATGCCAATACATGCTTCCCCCCAAGCTTGAATTCAGAGAAAATTAAATGGAACAGCTTTTTTCCCCTTTCATGTATTTTTTTACCCATATTGTGAAATAAGACATTGCACAAAACTGGCATGTCACTTGTACAATCTATAGTCATTACAATACAATCTTAAATGCTGAATCAGAAACTGTGTTATATCTTCATATTCAGTGCTAATTGAATAATTTCTATGGCTGCTCACAGCTCTGCACTGTGTCAGGAAGCTACATAGAAAGACTAGTATCATGGGTCTACGCCTGGTGCAAATGAGAACCACATCAGAATCAAAGGGATTTTTGAGTAGTTATTACCTTTTCTAAATCTATACACATATAAAAAAAATAATTTGTTAGAAGCAGAAGCAACTGTTCGCCGTCCATTTTATTGATAATTGAAGAGATCTGATTTAGCACAGCTATAAAAGTCATGTTTTTATACATATGGTACAGAAGCTATTTGTTTAAAAACCCCAACACAGCAGATCACCTGAGACATTGCTCTTAAAAGAGAAAATATGATCATTATTCATAAAGCTATTGTCAGAGGGTTTAAGTGGGCTTTTTGTGTCCTAATGACTGTACATGCTTCTCAGCTGAAGTGCAGCACACTCATTTCTATCTGGGTTTCTAGGGTAAGAGGCTGCCTAGATCACCAGAGAACTGGCAAAGTCTGTCTCCTAAGCAGTGTAAGGAATATCTGTTAGGAGGAGTTGTAAAAAACTGTGCTATAGGAAAGTTCACAGATTTGCAACAATGACTTGTGCTTGTCGTACAAAATACCAGCTCTGTGCCACGCTGTGTGCTGGTGCTGTATCTGTTTAGTGTTTATGTACCAACAATCAAAGTACTCCCATAGCCACGGGACTGGGTCATGTCCTGTCTTGTTCATTGGGGAATTAATTGCACTTGTTTCAGAGTTAGCTCTTAAGGAGATTAGGAAGGTGAAGCATAGCAGGGTGGCTGTGGTTGCATGGCAACTGGAAAAGAACAGTAACATCTGGTATTCTTAATTTTCTAAGAACCTATAGATCTTTGTGCCATTGCATGAGTATTATTATTTCTGCAACCATGACTCATTTTTCTTATTTGTTAGGAAATAGGTAATGTCCTTGATGTTACCAGCTGACCCAAGGGCAAAGTTAGATACAACATTGGATGCTGTGATGTTAAAGTCAGCTTCCTAATTGCCAGGCACTGTTAGCCCCAGAGGATATTCTCCAGCAGCAGCATAGAGGAAAAGGTCTTTCCTCACAGGAAAGACCGGCTTGGAGGTTAGTCAGCCAGGGCTGTTAGCTACTTCAGCATAGGGTGTGTCTCCTGAAACAATCGATCTAGTTGAAGTTTTGTTTACTGTCCACCTGCAGGACTATTTCTTTCCTTTTAGGAGGGCAGGAAGACCAGGCCATCTGTCACAAGAATGGCTTCTACAAGGAAAACTGCATTGAATGCACTTTAACTCCTCTTCCTTCGTAATTTCCCCACTTGTGGCTCTGAATGCTTTGTGTTATATTTCTGATGAATAAAGGAGCCTTATTAAAGCAGTGCTTTACTTCATTCATTTTTGAAATAAAGAAATCAGTAAGTGATGTGGTGTCAAGTGTAGACCAGACTGGTTTTGTTCATCTGCCTTTAGCATTTGACATCACTCCCCCACCACATGGCTTTCTTCAGTTTTACTTTAAAATAAAATGAGCAACAAGGTTTTCCACAGAGCTTCCCTCTAGGGAGCTGCAGACATTGGGCAGACTCAGCAAGTGCCACAGCACTTGGCTGGCACAGAGCCTTGGAAAACCTCCCTAGCCTTGCCACACAAGGGACAAGGTCTATTTTAAGCTATCCTTGCCTCTGTGTAGGAACCCAAACCAGCCCATTTCTAGGGCAAAGCTGCTGATCTCATCAAACCTGACTGACAGTGGGGCTTTGGAGAGCAAAAGTTCCAAGTGAGGGTGGATAAGCTCCTCAGCACCTCTCTCCTCTGGACCCACTGATCTGCTCAATGCCAGGCCAAAAATAAATGCCAAAAGCAAGCCAAAGCCCCCTTTCAACCTGAACCCATTGCTGGAAAGATCAAGCAGAGACCTGGAGCTCTGTGAGCATCAATGAGGAGCTGTTTTCCTCAGTCACTGAACTTCAGTGAACCTTGTGTGTGTGTTTGCTTGGCTGCTACAGTTTTCATTGTCTCCCAAGAAGCTGCTGAGAGCATTTTGAAAAAGCTAACAATTGTATAAAAGTAGCAAATTAGTTTCTTATATTTTAAAATATTGAGTAGACTAGCAGATTTTATAACTGATGCATAAAAATTTCCTTTTCCATATTCTGCCTTTAAGATTTCATTTTATAAAGCCACCTTTGTCAATCCTCTTTTGGTACTTCCTATTCATCCTTTTGTTCAGATCTTTTTGAGACTCAGCCCAGATTAGAATTCATCATGTCTAAAAAAAATGAGATGCTAAAGGTATTCTTTCTTCAATGTGCATCTCCAGCCTTTCTTGACAGACTGTCAAGAAATATGTCTCTAAAAAGCCAGGTTAGATCCTCAGAGACAACCAGTGATGCAGTTCTTAGTAATGTGCTAAAACCCAGTCAGAGTGCACCTTATTGTTGCTGTGTGCAGTGATGTGACATGTGAGTTATTTGTTTGCTCTGCCATAAGAGAGCATTAGGGGATATAATGTGAACAGATCACTCATTTGTGGAAATATTTATGGTGCTGCTTTCGAGGGATCATTCAATTCAAAAGCAGATGGCAAGGCATGGATATTCATGGACTATTTTAAAAGCTATCTGAGGTAAAATGTTTTCACACAGAGTAGCTAAAACCTGTAACATTCTGATATTTTACAACACTTATTGTTTAATGTTTACATATATTTACAATAAATCTTCATAAATGCTACTCAAGCAAGAATTTGCTAGTTCCAGTTTTTATTACAGCATATCCCATGAGTTCTTTATTGCTCAGCCCCCTGGCCCTGCAAATATCTACACATGACTTAAATAGTACTCAGCTAAGGGGGCCTACTGTGTTCAGCAGTGTTTGCAGCAGGGCAGACTCTGGGAACATGTGGCAAGATTTTCAGTTATCTGGGGATTTGGAACTTCCCTTTCATGACAGCTAAAAGAAGTCTAGCTCTAGAAGAGATGGTCTTGTCTGCTCAGAGCTGTAGAATCCTTCTAAGGTGTTACTTTGAGCATCCAGAAAACAAATCTTTTTTAAAGATGATTTCCAAAGGCTTTACTATTCTGCGAATACAAATTCAGGTAAATGTGAAGTAGCTGTTTTGATAATTTCATGTCATTCTTGCCCAACTGCTCAAAGCCCAGCTTTCCATGGTTCTGTGTTTAGAAAAGGAGGTGAATAAAAGTTCTCTATTACGTTGAGTTGGAGGATTGACCTTTTTCGTAGAATAGGTGATTTGACATATATTAAAATGCCACAAATTTTTCAGCTACCTGATTGTGTCCCTCACCCAGCATTCCCTGGGCCGCCTCTTCCTCACTGCCTTCTGCTCCTTCAGGAAACATCCACATGCCCTTTCCACGCAGTGGCTTTAGAGACACACACACTGAAGTTTGATATAAAAGGAAAAAAAAATTACCAGAATGTACTTTGAAATTTTTCTCTGGGTCAAACTTATGACACAGAACTTTGCTTTATCCATTTCAGCTGTGTTCACTTGCAGTGCTCTTGTTCTCAGCTGTCTGACATTTAAGATATTCCCCATTGTGTTGCGGTACTTCAGGTGTGGGCTCTGTGCCTACCTTTGGTGGGTTCTGGCCCTGGGTCCCAGCTGGGGCTGTTTGGGTTGTTCCCACTGCCCAGCTGTTTGCAATGAGCAAATGAGCTGTGCTGGAGCCTGCTTGGTTGGGGTGGGCACAGCTTGGGGCTTTTCCCTGTGCTTGGGGCAGGGCCCTTGCCTGCCGTACAGGAGCTGCTGGGAGCACAGGGCTGTTGTTGGTTTTGTGTAGGCTCCTTTCCACAGGATGGGCAGGTAAGTTGCTGAGGTTTTATGTCACTGAGGCTGTCATGCTGTGAATGATGAGTGGCTTTGATAGAGGAAGTAAGAACTGAAGTGCATTAAGATACCACAACTGTTTCCTAAGTAAATGTCTTTTGAAGTGCTTGGTTTCAATTTTTTTTTTTTTTTTTTTTTTAATGGCCGTATAAATACGGAGGTATAGTGCTGAGTGTGGGTCAGACTATTTTGGTTGTGGTCTGTCCTGTTTCTGAACAGCTACTGGTGCTGGGGATTGACTAGCTTGAACTTTGCTGAGTTGAATGCACTGGTCCCTGCACTGCTGGAATATCTTTAGATGTTAGGGAGAGGTTTTTATCCTTTTTACCGTTTCTGTTGGGTCTAGTCTTGTTATAGCTCTCATGGTAATAAAAATTATTATTAGAGAGTCCTGCTCCTTCTGACTCCCTCATCCACCCCAGTGTTGGTATAGTTATTTCATGTTAAAATTGAAATAAGCCCTGTGACTGAGTGTGACCTCCCACCCACTGTGGGCTGTGCTTGTTCTCTTGCAGTACCTTTGGGAAGGGACCATCCTTCAGACCTCCATCTAACTCATTGCTTTATTTCCATCTTTGTTTTTCTGCAGCCTCACAGTGCTGGTCTCTTTACCCTTTCTACTCCTACACATTGGACTGTCTCTCAGCTAATAGTAAGTGTACTTGGTGCTATAGCAGGAGCAGTGTATGCTCTAGGAAATACCTTGCCACAAGCATTCAAAGGCTGATGTAGAGTATGTACTTATATGCATATGTACGTGGTGTTTATTAAAATGTGCTTGAATAAGTATTAATAATGGATACAATGCTAATGTTTGTTATGGGTTTTCAACTCACTGGGGAAAGTGAAGTATAAACTGCAACTTGAAATATTTCCCTGTTGAGAAATAGGTGGATTACAACTACTGCAGTGTGCTCACTTTTCAGGAAAGCTATTAGTTAAATCTCATTAATGCCATAAATTGTCTGAGGGAGATAATGCGCATCTGAAAAATGCTTTTGAGTAGGTAAGTACATGTGTACAGCCCTGTTAACAGCATAGCAAAGATTGAAGCTGTTCTTTCTGACTTAAGTACAGCATCTCTGTTATCTGTGCTTATAAAGATCTGGGTAGAACAGACCTGGGATTAAGGGTCCCTGTTCACTTTGACCCAATGTTGTACTGAGTTTCATAGAAAGAAATTGGAAACCTAGATTGGCTAAGGTGATGTGCAGGGTTTGTGCTATTTGGGTTCAATTACTTAAGCCTGGTTTCCACCATCATTCATACTCTGTGGCGGTTTGTGCTATGAAAGCCTGTGAAGTACTGCAGCAGGAGTCTTCCAAATTCCTCATCTTGCCTGGAAAAAAGAATACTAAGGGGTAAAAGCAAAACAAACAAATGAGACTCAGCAAAACTTACTGACTCTGCACAATGTTGAGGCAGGCAGCCTGTGGTAGACTTTAAATGAAACAAGAACACAGGGGACTATATTTAATTTAAACACCACTCATCCTAAAATAACTTAACCTGCAGAATGATTGCTGTGCAAACACTGTAATAATATAGCAGAGCTGTCACTTCAGTCAGTATTTAATAGTCTCTGGTCGATTTCATTATTAACACTTAGAACACTTCATGAAAAGTGATGAAAGTACCGATACATAACCGGTACTGAAATCTCCGAGATCCCACAGAACATTTTTGTAGCTACTGCCTGACACTTCTCAAGGGGCACTACAAGTGCTTGTGAACTTGAGCTGTTAGCAGCAGATGCCAAAACTCCTCTTGTTTCAAAATTGCAAACAAAGTAGATGAAATGGGCTCCTCACAGTTTTGCTTCTGTGTGGAAGCCTGGTAAGGGAGATGAAATGTTTCCTCCTGCTATTGCAAATGATTGGGAATGATTTTTTCTCTTAATTTAAATTTATATGAAGACCATGCTGATATCTCGTACTGGCTGGAAGATATATTGAAGGAACAATGCAAGAATAAATACCAAAAAAACACTGCAGCTGCAGAAAAAGTGCCTGCAGTTATGCTGTCCTGATGAAATAAAGAAGCAGACTAGCCAAAATTTTTATACTAATTTATACTTGTGTGTGTATATACACAATGTAATTAAGGTGCAAGTATGAGAGAGTACCACTGAATTCATTAGAGGTCTTGTGGGCTTTTTAAGGCTCCAGAAATAGACTTCCCTTATACTGGGGGAAAGTGTGTGGGTTTCTGTGTGTGTTATCACTGGGCTTTGGGTGGAGATGGTTCATGTAGCTGTGGCTGGGCTGGTGGGTGTTGTTAGTAACAGCTGGCACAGGGCTTAGTCCAAGGCTTGATCATGGTCTGAAGGAGCTCAGATGGAATCCCTAGAGAGCATGGGTATTTCTTTAGTTTCTGGCATCAGCTCAAGCTGTAAGTCACAACCTTCCTATGTTTATTGCAGCAGCTGGGAGGTTTGTATCTTTCCATTAGTGACAGATTAAGTAGCTTTATTTTGAACTTGGAGATCTTAACTTTAGGTGCACTTGTGCTGACACCTGGTCTGGAATAAACATAAGCATGGAGCTTCTGGCCTTCCAGGCCAGAGTAGTAGATGGGTGAGATGAGGCCAGTGATGCAGGGGTCTCCATGGTTAACATGGAGAAAACCCCTTGGACATTCCTTTTCTTCCTTCTTCAACTTCTATGAGTATCTAGGAATGCCTCAAGGCATTTGACTGGTATTGAATGGTCATTTGAGTTACTGTGTTCTGACACTTATGTCATGAAACTGAGAAGACATTGGTTGAAAGGATGGGGGTCACTAGTAACTGAATTTTAATACTGAATTCCCAACTGAGGTGTTTCCACTGGATGTGTTGGTTTCACTTTCTGAGCAATTGCATCTCAGATAACAAGGAAGGTAAGAGGGTGGCTAGATTCTCTTTTCTTTAAAAAAAATTGTAACATCTCCCCACTGCTTCTTTGGTGTTGCTGGGATGTGACACAAACTATGGCATTTGGGAATCTCTATAATGTAATGATGCTGAATATCTGCAGTCTAGACGTTGGCTTGGTTGGGATTTCAGCTGATATTCTGGAAGCACTTGGACATAAACTACGCTTGATTTAAAGGAAAATTAATGCTTAGAATATTTTCAGGCTTTGTATAATGTTGCTTTGGATGAAAAAAAAAAATCCAAATGAGCTTGAAGCTTAGATTAACATAGGTGATGTTTCCTAAATGTGCCAGTGTCTTCAGAAGGTAGGGTGAGAGATGTAGAATAGTTTGTGCTGGAAGGGACTTTTAAAGATCAATAAGACCAACCCTTGTGCAAGAGGCTGGAACATCTGCACTCGATCCCACTCTGTCGTTGATGAAGACTGGTCTCAATATGGACCCCTGAGAGACAACACTTGCCCCTGATCTCTGGATATTCAGGAGAACTAGTTAACTTCATGACAAGGTGAGCTGACCTGGTGTTAAAATTACCTTGTGCAACAGAACCTGGAGTAGAGTGTGAAGCCCTGTGTGTCTTGGGGTGACTTTATGATGCGTATCCCATATCGCTGCCCTATGCCCAGAAATAATTCTTGTGCCTTTCTATGCCCCTAAACTGAGCATGAGAGGGGGAAGGAAAAACTGAGCAAAACTTTTTCAAAGCAGTTTGCAGCTTGTTCAAGGTCACACAGAGATAGCAACTTTTTTTCTTTCCAGCTGCAGCAGGGGAGTGAGGAAGCACCTGGCTTGCTGCTCCCAGGTCAGTTTTTGGCCAGTTGTTCAGTTTCTTTTTTCTCCAGAGAGAGACTGAGAGTTGAATTTTTTCCCCTTCCCTGGAATTTCGGATTTTCTCCCTTTTCCACTGGACTGCTTCAATATCAGAGCACATTGGGAGGACTTTCCACCGGGCACAGAGGGCCTGGCCCTGGGCCAAGCCCCAGCTCCGAAGAGACCAAAGGGAGGACTCGAACACTTTCCCAGGTTTTTCCTCCACAGCGAGAGATTTTATTATTTAGCATTATTTTCCTTTTCCCATGTGTTTGGTAAATAAATAGTTTTTATCTCTTTCACTTTCCTTTGAGGAAAATTTATTTTTCCCTGAACCTGGTGGGGGAGGGGTGGTAACTTGCCTTTTCTCAGAGGATATATTTCTAAATTTGGCCAAACTGGTACACTGTGTTATGGTGACAGGCTGGACAAACTCAGTGCTATTTCCATATGCTTTCCAATGCCTCCATCTGCCCTGTCTCCCTCCTGATGTAACTGTGCTACCTGATTGCTCTGTGTGCAACTGCTATTGTTTATTACTTGATCTTTCTTCATGCATGTTTGCACACCCTCTAAATGTATTGAGGGAGTTTGTATGCTACAGTCTTGCAAGTTGGGACAACATTTAGATTTACTCTGGAATTGAGGAACAAGGGATTTATTTAGTAAAGAGGGTTATCTTTGGAAGATCAACCATATACATTTGTTGTGTGTTCATAGCAGTTGGACTGCAAGAGCCCAACCTTTTCTGTGCCTCCTTGCACACTTCTTAGTTCTCCTGTGGTCCTGGGCTGTCTGGCTCCTGTTATAAATGAAAGCTTGGCAGGGATGCTTGCAGCAATAAAGGGCTATGGGATCAGCCCCGTAGTGTGCTGACAGACATGTGCAGCCTGGCTCTTAGGGATGGTGCTGGCTGAAGCAGAAGGGAGTTCTTGGTGCTCGAAGGCAGGAGAGACAGGTTGGGTGCTGCCCCAGTGGGAAGGCAGGTGAGGGGTCTGGCTGAGGACCTGAGATGTGGTGCAGAGCCTGGTGCCTGCTCTGGCCTATGCTGGGGTGAGGCTGATGGGGACTGGGAGAGGGCAACAGGAGGCCACTGCTTAATCTTGTTCAGCTCTTAGGGCTGCATCAACTAAACTGGGCTTGTTCATTTAGTAAACTATTAAAGACGTTGTCTTCAGGGTATTTATTTCAGGCAGTTCTAGTGAAGTAATCCTTTAATTCCTCAGAGTAAATGCTGATGAGGATTTACTGCGGACTAAGCAGTGTGGAGGTCACTGTGAGTGGTTACAGAGTATGTTTGGGAGCAGTGTGGCTGCTGTCCCCTGGAGCTGGGCCATGGGAGCTGCAGGATGTCCCCTCAGCTGACCCACAGCAGGGCTGTCCTCTGTGGGTGTTGGTGGCTGTGGGTGGGTGCTGTGCTTGAGAATGCTTGTGTTTCTGAGCCTGGAGAAAGGGGCTGGTTCTGCTTCAACTTTGGCTGAAACCACTTCTCCTCTAAGTGTTCTGCTGCTTCTTCCTGTTGTGTGTGCTGCTCAGCCTTCTCTCCTCTGCCTTGATCTTTCTTTTCCTGGGTTGTCTCAAATAATGAGAGAAGCCCCAGACAAAACCATGGCCTGATGTGTATAATTCAACTTCAGCACAGTTCTGTCCATATGCGTTATCTTGACCACAAAATCAAAATGGTTTTTCATTGTTTAAACAATGATTTCTTCACTCTGTACCAAGAGTGTTCTGCACTTAGGAGGCCAGCAGAAGGCCTGTGCTCTTCCACTTAGTTAAAATGGCTGTGCAGGGCTTTGATTAGCTAGATTTGCAAGTTAGGAATTATTTATCCTCATTTTGATGTTGCTGGAGCAAGTCAAAAGAAATCTGAGGGGAGTTGCAGCCTGTGGTGAGCAAAGGAACTAGGACTTCACTATTACATTAAATTGCTTTTCCCAAGGGAGCTGGTTTCCTGGGAACACCAGGGTAGTGGTGTTGAGGCTGCATTACAGGAAAGCAATGTGAGTAAAATCTTATGCCAATATTTTGGATGGGAAGCTGGTTACAGAATGTCATTTGGTATTGAGAGTGATGAAAAGGAAATGATCGCCTGCAGTGGGAGAACATGTAGGTCCAGTAAGTCACTTATTTGCTCTGGAAATTCCTTTGCTCATGGAAAATTTGTTAGTAGCCAGAGCATGGCTCTGGTCTGAGCAGGTACTCCTGGTCTCTGCCTGGCACTGTGGTGCTCTGACTCCCTTCTGTAAAATGTTCCTCTTTATGGTTGCAGCATTATTTGCAAAAATCTGATGTTAGAAGCTAGTTCTTGGGTAATAATAACTCAAAATCTGAAAGTATTGGAAAAGCAGTCACATAGAAACTTGAGCCTGTTAGCAACTTTTCTACTACGGAGGAAAAATGATGAACAACTTTTACCAATTCCAAGTTACTAAATCAAAACTTAAAATATCCTTTTCTAATAAACTGGATTCTTTCAACTTCTTCCATTTCTCATCTCAGACATGGAGCTGATTTAAATGGAAACATTTTGGGTTAGAAGTTCCAACATGTTATGTTTTCTTTCCATAGACAAAAAAAAATTTTTTTCAAATTAAGTATATTAAAAGGCACTTGAAACTTTAAGTTGACTAATAGAGCCCTGTAGTTTGAAATGTAATGTGCTTTTATTAATAGCTAAAACATGTAGGTTTTGCATTATTTCTGAGTAACTGTAGTCCCTGACCGATCCCATAGTCGAAAGGGGCTGTTTAATTTAATACTTGAAGCTCAAAGATATTGAAAACAGCTGTTCTTCAGTTTAGAAATAGTTTGATCTGGAAAATAATAAGTCTCATTACAGAGTGGAAAAGGAAATATTTTGGCCTAGAAAATAAGGTAAGAAGTTTCATGAGTACTAAGTACCAATAGTCACCCTTAAAAATGAGAATATTTAGGTGTACCTTAATCTGGCATGTCATTATCTTTATAAAGCTTGTGATGTGGCTTAGTACAATGTGTTGTATTTAATGTTATCATTGACCTATGTCATCAAATAACATGAACAGCAACTGTAAAGTTAAATATAATGATTTATTTTAAAGTATAATTCAACATGAAATAAAATTTTTAAATACCATCCTACTTCTGGAAATTGTTCTGAGTGAAAAATGCAGTTTGATGCAGTTTGAGTGACACAGGACACTGAATATGTGCGTGTTCCTGCAGCCTGCAAATATCAGTGTGGTGTTGGAAGTGAGTCAAGGCTGCTTACACTTCACAGTCTCAGCAGAGGGTGAAGTTTAGCCTTGTGGGAGTCACTGGCACATTCCCATTTGATGCAGTGAGGCCAGGATTTTGGCTGTGGCTCCACAAGCAGCTTTGTCTGAGCAGTTCCCATTGCCCTTGTGGAAGAGGGCACAGAGGAGTCCCCATTTCTGTGGGGACCTTGGGTTATGCTGTGGGCTGTCATGGCAAAGCCTGGAGGCTGCTGGGGGTAGAGAGGGATGTGCTGCAGAGCAAGAAAGCCCTGGTGTGACTGCCTTCTCTCCTTGCTGCAGCTGTTGTCTTAATTAACCATTTCTGTATCTACCCCTGATAGGCCTGGGAACCTCAACTGCATATGCCTAAAACAGCAATACTGATTATATTTTGAAGCAGAAATGCCATCTTTCTAGTGTTTGAGGACTAAATTCAGACCTTTGCAAGGGAGGACAAGTTGATGTTAAGGCCAGCATGTTGCAGCCTCACTCCTTGTTTACCTGGTTGAGATCAAAGTATGAGATTACTAGAGCCTAGTCAGCACTTCATTATCAGGAAGTTTTTATTTAAGCTCTCTCAAGGTATTAAACTACTGCCTGTTAAACTGATTTTCCTTTTTCTGGTGATTAAATCAGTAGCAGATTATATCTCAGAGAGGGGAAGAAGGGAAGACACCAGAGGCAGTGAAATTACAATTTAAAGTACCATAGAATGGTTTGTGTTGGAAAGGATTAAAGGTGGTCTAGTCCAACTCCCTTACAATGGGCAGGGATGTCTTCAACTAGACCAGGTTGCTCGGAGCCTTGTCCAGTTTGACCTTGGATGTTTCCAGGGATGGGGCTTCTATCACCTCTCTGGCCAGTCTGTTTCAGTGTCTCAGCATGCTTGTAAAAAATTTCTTCTCTATATGTAGTCTAAATCAACCCCTCTTACAGCTCAAAAACATTCCCTCTTGTTCTGTGGCAAGAGGCCCTGCTACACGAGCATCAGCCTGCCAGCCTTCTTTCTCTTGTACTTGTTGCTGGCTCAGTCTAGTACTTGACAGTCTTCAAGAGTTAATGAATTCTAAAGAGCTCTTGTGTAGTTATCTCCATTTTTGCAGAGGAGAAACAGAGTCAGACAAATTAAATGCCATGCCCAAGGTCGCTCAGGAAAAACAAGCATATTTGTGTTCTGTGTTGCTTTTGCCTACTGGCCAGTCTGCATTGTTTTAGGTGAAAAACACTGCTTGTCTTTCTCATGTCTGTTATTGAGATGGATGTTTTTCAACTCACCTCATGAGAACAAGCTGGACGAGGAGCTAGAGAGCATCATGTGTAGAGTTATTTTTCCAATGGCCTTAACTGCTGCCATTAATCACAGGACTTTTTGTAAGGTTTGTCATGATTGGCTTTTGCTCCATCACTGCTAGTTGTTTACCTAACAAACAGGAAGAAATAAGCACAATTATCACTGTGTAGGTAGAGAAACAAATCTTCAGAGTAGAAGTTATGACAGTTGTAGACTTTATAACCCTTAAGATATTTGTTAAGGTGGATAACATTACTAAAGTAAGCTGTGCTACAGATGATATTTGTGGTCATTAATTTTGTGTCATATACACATCTTAGCTTTGGTCTATGTTTTCCTTGCTATTCTCATCACTATCATCATGTCCAAAATGCTTCTGTGGAGAAATCATAACAGCTGTAGTGCTGGTATTTATTTTTTCCAGGGTCTGTCTCCCACTACAATAAGTATTTGCAGTACCAGTGTCACTTAAAAATACAGTTCTGGGAAGAGATGCTTGCTTGTGACCACAAATGCTGCTCCAGAGCCTTTCCATACCTTCTTTCCCAAGGCTTTGCTTTGCAGGTCTTGCAAAGCCTTGCTCCACTTTGCAGGTCTACTTGTTTAGTCAGGACAGATGAAGGTCAAGTACAATAATGTGTTTTGGTGAACAAATGGTTCATGTGTGGAGTGGCGTCTGAGTGTTCAGCAGTCTTCACCTATTGCATGTCTCATATATTGACTAATTTCCATTATGTAGTTCTAGATAACCAGGTAAGACTTGTATCATAAAAAGATTGTTTTGGCTAATTTGTTTATCCACATTCTAAATGGACAAATTAATATACCATGTGTTTGTAGTGTATTTTCTTAAAGGCTCTATTTGGACATTTTTTTATTTTCCCTTATAAAATGCTACAGGTGTCTTGCATACCTTCATCAGCCATTTGATAGACTACAGGAATTTTACTCATTAGTGTGTTATCTGGCTGCTTATCAGCCTTGCCTTCAAGTTCTGAACATGTTGTCCTGTTGTAGTAATTGGGCTTTGTTCTTATCAGGTTTGTGTGGCTTTGTATTAGAGTAGAAATAATTTTTTTTTTAGTAGAAATAAAAGGAGCATGAATAACACTCTTATGTTAGAGAATTTGTGAGGATTACTGTGTATAAAATGCATTTTTACCTTTAACTGATAAAGCCATAACAGGGCACCCCACTGAGAAACTTGATGAGTCAGACCTGGCAAAATAGTAGGGAAAAACACAGACTCTCCAGAGATAAAAGAAGGGAATATGTTCAGTGGGGATACCCCTGCCTTTATGTCAAACTAGAATTTCCTGCTTAACTGAGATGTGTGGACAATCTGCTACTGTCTAACTATCAGGAGAAAAAGGGAATCATAAATCAATTTGTGAGCCTGCAGTGAAGGTGACAGTCAAGTGCAAGGTAAAAGTAGCTATTGACATAGCTCAGTGCTGTTGGAATTTTTCTGAGGAATTAGGGTGGAAAAGTCAAGCAAAATAAAAAGTGAAAGCTCTATACTTGTTCTCCCATATCTTAAATGCCTTTAAATCTGAGTTGGATTTTTGGTTTCCATCACCACAGTGGTTCCTGGTGCTGTAGTAGAATGACAGGTCTGTAACCTGGCTGCCTTGAAAGTGGTACTGCAGGAAGGTCAGTGCAGAGGGAAGAAGGAGGGACAGTTGAGCATCTGTATTATTTACAAGGTTTTCTATCGGTGAAAGTGGGGAAAAGCCGCGGGGAGCCAAACAAATTGGGATGCAGAAAGACCAAAGCTGAGAAAGAAAACCACCAAATACAAAGGCTTTTTCTAATCTGTCTAGAAACATTATCAGTAGTGTTTAACTGCTTGCCACTGAGTAGGATATACCAGTAAAGAAGCAGGAACAAACTATTATGGGCATTCTTGCTAATCAAATATGACACCAAGAGCAAATAACCCCCCTGCTGGTATTAGTTCCAAGGTACTAGGCATGCAAGGTACTAGGCACCTCATTTTTCTCACTGGATGTTATGCTTATGGGAAGAAATAGGAGCTTTCCAGTGGAAGCTGGAAAGGTGATCGTGGGGAGCTGTCATCCCAAAATAGATAAGCTAGGAAATCACCTACCCTGTTTCTTAAAAATGCAGTCAAAAGTAATTTTGTGCATCAATAGAAGTACTCCACAGAATTAGTGTACCTTCAGCAGTTTCAGTGCTTAGTCCATATTCTTTTGGATCCATGCGAGATGGCAAGTCCAAAATAGATGCCCAGTCAACTGTACTGAAGATCTTGCTTATTATAATGTGATTGAATAAACAGAAGGGTGCTAACCCAGAGTATCTGACAAATAACTATGCTGAGCTCTGGAATTAGGCATAATGACTCTCCATACTGCTTATGGGTACAGCAACGAAAGCATTAATGTGCATCTGTATTCTGATTAAGAGTGAGAATTAATCTGTGCAGAGCCAAGAGCTGTACAGACCTTCATATCCTCTGCATGTGCCTGAAAGCTTGTGTGTTCTGGCCAGCTCTTGACTGTGTCCTTTCTGTAGCTCCAAATATGGGTACTTACTTCTTTAGGGAAGAAAAAAACCATGTCAATCTGTGTTGCTCTGAGATGTAGTATTTTACGAGACTAACGGTGTGTGGCACTTAATATGCAGAAAGAATGTAGTCAAGACTTATATTCCATTTAGATGGAATAAATACAATTTAGCTTTCAGCTGACTGAGATACAGTTGACAACAAATGTGATTCAGCATTATCTGAAGCAAAATTAGCTGCACTTATTTAAGGAGTTTAATCTCATTGAAGAAGGGGCTTAGCTAAGCAAAAACTGATTTTATTTTTTCATTTAAATACTGATATTGATTCAATTGTTACAAGGTATAGTATTTTTCTTTAATTTTTATTTAAAAAAATAATAATCAGTTACAAGTTTGCAACTCTTCCTTGACGGGGTTATTTTGTGTTATTGCTCAGTATGACTGTTTCTCTTTTTCAATTACTGACTTGTTTGACTTTGAATATTAACCTTCTGTGTATAAAGAAGAATTAAATCTGATTTTTCTGGCAGAAAAACTTCCTTGTGAAAATGTTAAAATAAGACTTTAAAAACACTATTTGCTGCAAAATTTTGAAATGGGTATACAAGGTGCATTTAATATTTGCAATTGAAATAACTTTCAAGTTTGAATCATAGAATGGTTTGAAGTGGAAGAGGCCTTAAAGACCATCTAGTTCCAGTCCCAATCTCTTTTGGGAAGGGATACTTTCCACTAGACCAGGTTACTCAGAGTTCCATCCAACCTGACCTTGAACAACACTCCCAGGAATGGGGCATCCACCACTTCTCTGCTGGCATTTGTTCCAGTGCCTCTCCACCCTCATAGTGAAGATTTAGTCTTGTATCCAATCTAGAGCTGCCTTCTTTCAGTTTTAAGCCATTACCCCTTGTCCTATTCATCCATGCCCTTGTAAAAAAATCCCTCTCCCCCTCTCTTGTATGCCTGGATTATCATGGTAGGTGTTTCCTGGCCAAACTGAGTCTGCCCAGTATTTCTTGGGAGCAAAAAAAAAAATTCCAACATCAGCCAATTTTATCAAATTACACTTGCCCTAAAACTGTAATAGGCTGTTTGTACCACTTGGGTTTCCTTCCATTTTTATGGTGAGTGAGCTGTTGCCATTTCTGTGAGGACTCATGTAGGATGTGGTTCATTTCGTGCACACCAGCTTTGTGTTTGACAGGTGCAGACTCGACTCAGAGGTTCTTTAATGCCTTGATGAGATCATGTCTCTTTCATTCAGGAAATACAGGAGTAGAGCCAATTCTGACCTGGGTTATACTCCCATCTGAAACCAACCTGTTTGGCTTTAAATGAGGATGGAATTTGGCCTGAGTTTTGTGCTCTTTGGAGCAGAGGAAAACAAGAAGTGATCTCATCAGATATAAAACCTGTAAAATACACTAAGAGTTTATGAATGCTAACATTGAAAAAAGTATTTGACTTAATCTTACCAACTTGAGACTTTATAGGCAGGGTCTGAGTAAATTAAATAGTGGCCTTTGTAAGGATCATTGTTTAATATTTTGCAGGTGCATCTTGGAAGAATTTGTGGATATTGAGATCTGTTTTATGATTGGTTAGGAGGTTTGCTGAAGAACTCTGCAACACTGCAGATCAGAAATTACTTTTGTCTCTTCTCAGGGAGATACCAGCCCAAATGTGGAAAAGTGGAGAGGCAAATGACAAAGTATGCCAACTAGTTCTTGCTTCCAGCCTCTCTTCCTGAAGTACTGTAAGTCACCACTTTCTCTATTACTGCACTGTTCCAGGATATTGCGTCACTCAATACTATTTCTCTAGAGTGAGAGCCTTTTACCTTAAGCAAGCTAGAAGTCATTCTCCTTTATTCCCTGCCTGAAAGAGATACTTTTTCTTCTTTTTATTTTTTTTAAAATTACCATTATTTTTCTTTTTCCTTTTTTTTAAAAAAAAAACTTCTGCATAGATTAGAAAATTGACAAGTTGAGAGATTTCCATCCTGGGACAGCAAGAAAAGCTGTACTCTGAGGTGGTAGGGCTATTATACACTCCTTTGTCATGATTTGTTTATCAGACTCTTAACAAATTATACTTCTTCTGGGTTTAGCTGGTTTTGTTTGGAGTTTTTCCCTTTCTAAATAACTTTGGTTTTTAAAACTGTGATGGTTTAAGTGATGTGCTTATGGAAGCAATATAACACTGATAGTAAAAAAAGTGCCTAAATGAATCTCTAATGTCAACTGTGGTATTACAGAGTGGGGATAAGCCAACAAAACTCAACTGTTTCAGTGCAGCTCTCAGCTGGAGCTGATGGCTGAGAAGATGGAAAGCCATTCCCCCTTCATATCTCAGGCCAGCTAAAGAATCCTGGTGATGTGCCAGTCCCCATTCCCTCCTCCCTTCCCTGCTGGAGGCAGGAGAGCAATAGTAAATACTGCCAGATGTGGAGGCATCCTGCTGCGGGTCTGTGTCCAGGACTGGCAAGGACCCTTCTCAAACCACCAACTGCACAGGAACTTGCCAAGCCATAGCAAACATAGTTTGAGTAATTCCACAGCCTCAGCCTAGATTTAACTGCTTTGTGAAAGGTGTTTAGACCCACTAGTTTTGAGATTTTAGTGTACTTTTTTGTATGATTTATTTATACCTCAGACCTTTAGACTGGTGTAGTCTGTACTTCAGCTTAGGAAAAGCATCACAGACAATAACTGTCCTGAGTGAAGAAACAAGCAGGTTTGCTTGCTTCCACCACTGATTTTTATTTATTTTTCCTCCAACAATTAGAAGCTGCCACCATACCCAAAACTGCAGGAGTAAGTCAGAGAAACTTAAGCATCTTCTTGAGAAACTATGCCTTTCACTTTTCAGCTTGCTCCTTGAATGCTGGTTGACACAAGACAGGGAAAAGAATCTCTAGTGGAATAGCTCTTGCACTGGAAAAGCAAAGTTCGAGGTGATCCGGTTTTAAGGTTCTTAGAAATGCCTCTGCCTGAATTAAGGTGCAAATGAGACCATATGCCAGTGACAATAGTAAGGATTTTATTTGTTGGTCAATATGAGAAAGAGAGAGGAAGAAAGTAAGTAGAAAATAGGTGAGAGGGACAGAAAGAGTGACAGGGACAGAATAAGGAAAATATCACCACTCTGTGGATCCCAGCAATGTTCATTGATCCTCTCCAGCTGGTCTTCCTGGTGGTGAAGGTCCCCTCAAAAGGCCCAGAGTCCCATGGGTGTACATGCTCAGGCTGGGTGGGCATGTCTGGCCATGTCCCCCTGGGGTGGGGTCAGTCTCTCACAGCAGACTCTGGGTCTGTTGCACCATGTGCAGCCCTGTGGGGCTGAGCCTCTCACGTGAAAGTCCTGTGGATGTGGCCTGTGGGGTTGGGGGTTCCACAGCTGGGCTAGTTTGTGTAATCAGAGGATGGGTGTTTATTGCCTCTCACTAGAGGTTGCACCATGCACCCAAAAACTCCTCCTCCCCCCTCGGCTGGGGGCAGTCTGTATAAACCTGGTTTCTGTGAGCTGTGTTCTCCTCCCACCCCAAACTCAAACAGCGGATAGTTGTGGCTGGTGGCTTTGGCCTTTTGTGGATGCACACTTTTCCCTCAGCCTGAGATGACTGAACAATGCATTTATCTAATCAACAGTTTGACTTTCAGTTCAAAGTCCCACTCTTCAGGGAAGCTTCTTCGGTTGTAGCTTCTTTATAAGGAGCAAAACTTTATATCAATGTTTGAGGCATGAACTATTTTCAGTCTCTGAAAACACTCAGCAGCCTGAGCACTCTTCTGTCAGTTCCAAAGTTTGAGATTTCTCTTCCAAAAAGTGTTTTCTCTCTTCATAATTATATAATTCAGTACAGCGCAGTAATCCTGACTTTGGTGAGAAGTGGCACATCTTGCCTGGAGCACTCAAATTCCTGAGCTGCTGATGTATTTCTCATGTACCTTCCAGATTTTGAGGTACATGAAAGACAGTTATAATATTGGCTGGTAGAGGAATGGGAATTTTCTTTTTCTTGGTATCTGCTCTGTGTTAAAAAACAATTTTGTGACTGTAAAGTGAAGAAATGTGACTTCCACTGCCTGGCATTTTATGACTTCATTGACACCAAGAAATACTTGCAGATATGACAATAATGGCAACGATATTTAAAGCATCATAAAAGTATTAAAGAAGTAGCTCCTGCCAAGATGTGCCTAGTTCTAGCATCTCCAAGATATGGAGGTGCAGATAGAGCCATTATTTCTGTGAAGGTAGCGTGTCCTGGGAAGCCTAGTCATCTCCAGGTACAAAAGCCTCCTTTCTCATGAGAAATATTTTGGTGGTTTTTTTCTGCCAGGTTGGCATTTTTTCCTTGAGTGTGTTATATCTCTGCCTCTGTTTGCCTGTGATCAGTGTGAGTAATGATTTGAATGATGCATCACATGTACCCAGTTTGTAGAATATTGTTGCTTGTTATTACATTAGAGTTCCTTTCCACAGTTCCGTAAGTGCACTTCAGTAATTGCTGCTTCATATCTTGGGTCCAAGTGTTCTCCTGGTCAAAGGAACAGGCATCATTAATTATGTTCCCTACTTAGCTTTCCAAGGTTTCTGCTCCTGGCAAGCAGCTGCTCTGTGCAGCCTCTCTGCAACTGGAGCTTTGAGCCTCCCAGCAAACAGCATTGAGTATAATTGCAACACAAATCTGCACATGGCAGAGCAATCCAAGTGCCAGACAGTATTGGTGTGATTATCAAAAAGAAGAAGGAACATGGCAAAGAGACATGGCTTATGACAGCTGGTGAGGGGTCAGTAGCTCTGACCGAGGAAGCTGCGACCAGTCCAGAGAGATGGTCCCAAAAGGAATCGCCTTCCCGAGGCCCGGTGTCTTCCCTCAGCTGCTGGCAGGAGGGCCCTTGCAGAGGCTGTCAGCTCTTTGGTGATTGTCAGCTCGCGCCGCGTGTGCGGGCCAGCCTCCAGGCCAGAGCAGGGACAGACGAGAGGCCCGTGTGGCTTTATTGGTCCGGTGAAGGCGAGGCCAGGGATGAGGTCTCTGCCCTCTCAGGGGCAGGGGGCTAGCTTGATCGGGATACAGGGGGTGGGTGTCAGAGGGTAAAGGCCAATGGGCTACAAAGGATCTGCATAGGGTCTCCCAGAGGATTCTGGATTTGTCTTCTTGCTGTAACTGAAAGTGATTGCCTTTCCAGGGGATTTCTGCTGGGAGATTGCTCCATCTCCTTATCTCAGCAGATGTCCCTCCAGGGCAGTGGCTGGGCATACCCTACAGTGGCTTAGGCAGTCGTTCCTCAGAAGTTCCCCAGAAATGCTCTGTGGCTGAACGGAATGTTGTGGAATAGTCGTGCAGCTGAAGCTCATTACCTGTTTTTATCAGCTAGCAAGGTGACAGCAGCGTCCCGTGTTACACGTGGGTGTTCCGGCCGGCCAGCAGCCGGTGAGAGGACAATGCTGCACACTGGCCCAGGGCAGTTTCTATTCTGGGCAGTGTTTCATTTTTCTGATACTGAAATACATCCAGTAAGAAGTGGAGCAGCACAGTTGGCCTGCTGGCTGCAGAAGGCCTGTTTTTATCAGCTAGCAAGGTGACAGCAGTGTCCTGTGTTACACGTGGGTGTTCCGGCCGGCCAGCAGCCGGTGAGAGGACAATGCTGCACACTGGCCCAGGGCAGTTTCTATTCTGGGCAGTGTTTCATTTTTCTGATACTGAAATACATCCAGTAAGAAGTGGAGCAGCACAGTTGGCCTGCTGGCTGCAGAAGGCCAAGGAGGATCTCTGTAGATGGGACAGGAGTTAGCTGGCAGCCTGCTGATGAAAAGCTGCTTTTTCATTGCCAATCTGTATTTCATTACCAATCCTCTGTATAGTACAGTCCCTGAAATGGAAACTAATACTTGAGCAATGAAATGATTCTCATTTTATATGATGCATTATAGGTCTTGTGCTATAAGAATTCAGGATAGAAATTTTTCTTATGATTATTATTTTTATATTGATTATAAACTGATTTTTACAAATTTAGCATGCACAGTGGCTGAAGCTGTAAGAGCAAATAAATCTGGCTATAAACCACCAGATTGGTCTTTGTGTTGCATACATCCTAGCTCTGCATAGAAAGGCAATAGGCTTAGATATCAGCAAATCTGTTTAAATGTAAATTGTTTGCTAATTTGGGTTTAGGTTTGTAGAAGTAAGTATCATTTTCAGTAATATTGACCTGAAATTGAACGTTTACATAGAGCCCTGTCTTTGCCACTTGCTCCTCATTTTAGGTCAGGTGTCTCAGCCTCCTTTGTAGTATAAACAAGAGGTCTACATTATACAAAAATAGAAAGCACTGTCAGGCAAGTATATCTTGAGCTGTCTTTCAGTGATGCCGCTAACATATGCTTCTTTATAGCTTTCTCAAAAGAACAAGGTATGCTTACTCTGTTCTGAAATACCTTTTGAAGTTTTGGGCACTCTTGGCTCTTTTGCACATCCTTTCACCATGGTCTTTGCTACCTATTAATTTATATGCTGTTTTCTCTTCACTGGTTAGTTTTGTTTCACGTGCCCATTCTGTTTCACTAAATATACAGGGCTCACTCCAGAAATTTGTATGGGGACAAATTGTACGCCTAACTTGCTGTTAATTCTTTTTTTCCATGAGGCCTCTGAATCCTGCAGCGCAGAGCAGTGTAGTTTATACACATGTGCATGGTTAACTTACTGCAGAATCCCCTCTTCCCCCAGTGGTGCAGCTATGGCCAATCTCCTCCTTCCCTGCAAAGACTTCCATGTCCATCCCCTTCCTGCCCTCCCAGTGCTTTTATAGATTCTAAAGTTGAGTACAATGTAGAAGCAGTTTAGCTCCTTTGAAGAGGGGTTATTATCTTGGTTTGGAGCAGGTAGCTCTGAGCCATCTGTTGTCACCTGGCATTAGTCTTCAAATCTTGGTCAGATGGCAAATTCTGAGTGTTACAACTACTTTTGTTTGAGCTACTGGGGCAGATCCTCTTAAATGCAAAGGCCATACCTTGGAAGAGGAAGTTACATGCTTCAACTTATTGGTGGACAATAAACAGGAAATGCTAATTTTTAGTGGGTTTCAGAACTCTTTGGACTTCACCTATAGCATCGTTCCTAGAAATTATTCTAAAACTTAGCAGCTCATTGAAACCTTTTTTTTTTTTTTTTTCCTTACATTCAGAAAAACTAGTTTCTGTTCAGGTTTTCTACACTGAGGCATGTATATGTAATTTTCAGGTTTTGGTTTTACTTGCCTTGGTATCAGGCTTATAAAAGGAGTCTATATTAATTTCTGTGGATTTCTGTGCTGGGACTGTATTAATTTTAGGCTGACTTACTGGAGCCAAATTTTTAGAATAAACCTTCCATTCTACTGTCATCTTTTCAGGGTACAAATAGTCATGCACCCTTGATTAAATATAACTAATCTCATGTTTAAATCTGAATGCACATGGAAGGAAAGTTTGGCTCAGATAGAGACTACAGAGGAGTGAAACACTAGCCTAGTTAAAGCAGTGAGGCTTTTCAACCATGTACTCAAAGCAATGAGAATAGAAGGTAACACAATAGAAACTGCTCTTCCTGTGATTTGTGTGGCACTGATGCTTATTGTATCTTTTCTATGGGGGTTCGTAGCCAAGCATGTAAGGAAGTAATTATGAATGGGCAGCCTAATTCATGTACTTTATGTACTAATTCATGTTATTAAAGTTATTTAAGTTTCCAAAATGTTCAAAACTTACACATAAAGTTGAGACATCTCCATGTTCTCAGTAGATTAAAATGTGAGTGTGTGGTGGAGGTGCATATTGTTGTTCTCACTACATTATCATTTTGAACTATGTAAGTACAGACACTTTTTGATATGTTAAAAAAGCTAGATACCACTAAGATGATTAAAGAGTTTATTTTAAAATAGGGCAAAGACACAATAATAATTTTCCACCTAAACACCTGACAGGAGTATTCTTAGTTAAAGCTTGCTTTTCTCTTCAGAGTAATGAAATGTGCTTTTTGCCCTTTGAGCCAGGAGCTTCTTTCTGAGTCTATTTTCTTATTTTCTTGTACAAACACTGCTTCTCTCCGAGGCCCTTGGCAGTCTCTCAGCCTCTGTTACCATTCTTTCTGCAGCACAAGGCGAGGCTAATGGCATCACTAATCGCGCCTTCCCAGCAGTGTGGGAAGAATGAGCAGTTACAGTTTGCAAACTGCTTTTATGATAACATGCCTTATTGGTTCTAGCCTCATTCTCATTGAAGTCAATGGTCAAAGTTATGTAAATAGTGTAGTGTTCTTCAGCACACACACATTTCCAGCCCCTCCCAAATTAAGAAACAAAATCCCTGAAGGCATGAGATGATCAAGGAAACAGAAGGCAAAGAAAAGAATCCCTAAAGGTAGTCAGGAGTGTATAAATTCTGGATATGTTGCATCTATAAAACCTGCTACATTATTTCTAATAAAGTTTAAAACAAGGTGGTTTGCTTGTCTCCTGAGTTATATAGTTGTACTTGAGTGGCCTAGGAGATTTTAAGAAGGAATGAAGAGTGAATTCAATCAAAAAAATCCTTAATGAACCTTTCCATGTATGTTTTTGTAATTGTTCATCTGGCAAATATGCTCGCCACAAGGATAAATCTTAGAATATTCTAGCAGGCATTGTATATATTCAGAGATATTTTTCATAACTGATCTGTAGTCCTTCAGCAGTAACCTTTACATATCATCTACAAATAATTGAGCTAGACTGCTGTTCACAAAGCTGAAGACATTGAAAAGAGGAAGGGCTATATCATTCACTGTCTGGAATCCCATTTCAGTTGTCTACACAAAATAAAAATCACTTTCCTGTAGCCTTGGATTGAGCTTTTGTGTACATTGCCTTGCGTAGATAAGGTTGGATGTTTGTTGTTGCTACATCTGGGCAAAAAGCAACTGTGTTTTTATTGAAGCTGCATTTATGACTGACAGGAGTGGCAGCAGGGTGCTGCTGGACACAGTGCTACACCTGGCCTCCATCCTAAGTCAGAGAGAGGAGCCTGGGGCTTGGGAGCTTAGCTCACTGTCACTTCCTGCATGGGACTGTGTGTACAGACTGCCTGCAGGAGTAGGGCTCAAACCTCTTAATTTGTTTCGTTTTCTGTTAGGTTGTGAGACTGCTGAAACACAGCTAGCAGAGTAAATACTGGGCAGTATTACACCTTTTCCCACCAGCACAGAAAATTAATGTTCTCAGTCATTATTGAGTGAGTAAATAAATAAACTTTATTCTTACCTCTGAAGTACAGTATTGAGGACTTTGCAATGGAAAAGAATGTTTCCTACACAGCCTAAAATGAAATTAAAGTGTGTAAGTTACAGAAAGAGGCCCCAACTCCTTAACGGAAGGAAGTGCCTTAAACTGTTATGTGATCCAGCATACGCATAAGATCCTCTCAAAAATTTGCAGCAGCTTTATTTGCCAAGATCTTATCTGGTAGCATAGCAAAACCTTCAGTCAGTTTTCAGTGGTATTTCATTTTATGATCAGACTACACAGGATTATGATGTTTAGTTTGACAGGTTCTCTTTTTTTCTTGAATAAAATGACTGCTCAGAGCTGTGTTCACTTTTGCACCAAGATTCAGAGTAAGAGTGTATAATTACCGATCCTTGATGCCTTCGCAAAACAGAAGTGCATCTATTCCATGTGCTGGTTTTATCAAGCACATTTGTCAAGGACTCACTATGCTTGAATAAAAGGAAGGTTCTTTAAAGGTGTAGTGGGTAGCTTGAATCTGAATTTAACTTTGGGGAAACATAAGCAGTTAGTCTTTGAAATCTCTTTGGTACTGACTCATGCCTCAGAGTTCAGCACTACTTTTATCTATTTTAGAGGCAATCCAGGTGGGACTGGATCTTGGCTGTTATTAACTAACAGAGCTTTATCACGTTATCATGCTAGCAAGGGCACTAACCCTCAATAATTTTAGGTCTTGAACATATTTGCAGAAGTCTCATTTCTTTTATTATCAATGCATCCCTTCAAGTTTTAAACAAATTTAAACAGGAGCGTCACTATCTTAGATTTATCAAATGATATTGTAGGTCCTTCAAATATTTATATATGCAAATGAGGTGTATTTGGAGACTTAAACCAAGGGCTAAGCATTATATAAATGTGGGGGGAAAATACATCATCTTAGATATTAGGATATTTTCCCTGGCTGCTGGGGGAAGGGAAGGAAGTACCATCGACATATTAGTAAACTCTATATTATTAGGGGTACAAGCCTTGTGCAGTGTTGAGATAAGAAAAAATGGATTAAAGTATTATTGCAGGGCAAACTGAACTGTTGCAAACCATTCAACCTTTCTAATGCTGTAAGAACAGATTAATTTTCTCAATTAAAATGCCAGAGTGTAATACACTCTAAAATATACTGGGAGTATAGGTTAAAAGTAGGGAATATGATGGCTGAACTGCTTCATTACAGCTGACCTGCTGGAATCTTTGCAGTCAGTCTAGTCTCATTGAGAGTTCTGTCACTGTGAATATGCTCAATCTGCATTACAGCTTCAAGTTAATTCAACATTACCTGATCAGTGTTGGATATAATGTAAGGTGAAGCTCAAAGATGCAGCTGTTCTGATTTGGCTCTGATAACCATCCCATTTTCTGTTAATCTCCTGACAGCAGTAGCCAAACTTCCTAAACTTCATTTGGGCACAAAAAAAGAGGAAAGGCATCAAGCTAAGTCTTATTAGTAACATGACAGAAAATATCAGCTGTGTCTAACACTTTTCCAACATTGTTCATGTATTTAAATCCTGTGATTTGGAGGGTTTTTCTCAGGTATCAGCCTGAGGCATAGTGACCATCTCACTTGCTCCAGACAGTGAAATTAAGTGCACTGAGACTGATTTCTAATGTGTTGATTTGGGATACAAAAGTGGATGATCTTGTGCTGTTCTAAGTGGGAGACAGACTTTGTTTTAAGCACCCTTCTTCAGTAGACAGAGGCTGACATTTCTACCTGGGGATGTGCTCCAGTGGTTCTTCCAGCACCTTGTGGGGATGAGGTGATTTCTTCTCAGGTCACAACTTGCAGTTCTTTGTGTTTTTCTGAGCTGGATTTTAGAAAGGATGGGTGAAATAATAGGGGAAAAGTGGTTAGCTAATGCTGGGTAAAGAGAGACTGAGATGATTCTTGTGCACTTAGGAAAAGTTTTGAAGGTCTTTTGTTGATGACCTGTCACAAGTGTTGATCTACTTGGTCTACACGCTTGGAATGCTCCTTGATCCCTGGTTTTCAGCCTTGCATGAAACAAGTTGGTTTCTTCTGTCAATTGGCTAGAACAATCATAAAATGTTTCACACAAATAACCTAAAGACCTAAAGAGTCAAATGATGAGATTATTTACTAAGAATTTGCTGGTAAGTAAAAACTGTTGCTGTATCTTATGGAAGAAAAAGCTTTGTTCCAGAGAAGATCCAGGGTTGCTGTCATGGCCTGGCCTCCTGTGTAGGGACCTCCAGAGTTCCTTGGTTTCTTGGCTGTTTCATGCTTGGGAGCTCCAAAATTCTTCTACTGGTGAAGAGGCCAAGTCCCACCATCAGGAAGAGGCTCACTCTTCACAAATTTGGTCCTTGACACTTAATTTGTTTGGTTGGTTTTGGTTTTTGGGGTTTTTTTTGTTGGTTTGTTTTTTGTTTGGTTTGTCTGTTTGGTTTTTGGTTTTGTTGTTTTTTTGTTTTTTTTTTTTTTTTTTACCAAAGGGATGAACTACTGTAGTCAGGTAAATTTAAGTTGTGCTCAAACTGGAGCTAGCATAAAAACCAACAGTTTATTTAAACACCTTCTGAGCAAGCCTGATGATACCTACAGTCCTGAGGCTGCACTGGTAGCTTTGTGGTTAGAAACTGACTTCTGACTTCTGCAGGTTGTAAATGACCTCCCTATTACAACGTGTGTGTTTTGTTGTTTTGCTCTGCTGTGCCTGTTCCATAGAAGGAAGCTCAGGTGTGTGAGAGCTGGTGAGGACCAGTGTTCTTGTCCTGGGCTCCTCCTCTTCTATAGCCTTTCCATCTGTCTTGGGAAGTTGGCAAATAGGGAAACTTCAAATACAGTTGTGTGGATTATGCCTTTATGGAGTTGTAATAGGATATTTTTGTAGCTGAAATATGACAGCAAAACCCTCCTCTTTTGAAAAGAGTTTGTTACTGATTTTATTCATGGCATTTTATGTAAAGCTTAAGAAGGACAGCCTTTTCATTTTTTAAAACCTCTGTTAGCACATTACCTTCTGTATTGATCATGTTGTAAGGGTGGAAAGATCCTACTGTAATTTTCAAGTGTGGAGACTACGCCTGAATCACCTCTTCCATGGTTTTGTTTCAGTTTTTTTTCCTAAATTGAGAAAAACGTGGAGATACAGTAAAGAATTAACTCCATGATATACCATTTCTCTTGGGCTGCTTTTCCATACAGAATGGCACCTTATGCTTTTATGTATGAGGCTATGAAGGTCTGGTAAGTGGTTTTGCTAATTTTAATATACAGCAAATAAGGCTGGACCTTCCCAAGGCCAGAAATGGTATATTATGCTCCTTGATCACTGTTTTCCTTTCTGGGGAGTCATGTTATTTAAGTAAGTGGCACTTGAAAGCTGTTTGTGGGAGTCTGTGGTCCATGAGGTGTTTTTTTGAATTGCTAGGAAGTATAGTCTTTTAACTTAATATACAGCCTATGTTCTGGAAAGCAATGCAATGAGAGAAGCTCTTTTGATTATTCTGACTTACAGAACAAATCTCTTGTGAAAAAAAAAACAAAACGTAGCTTAAAGTAGTATTTTGGTGAGTAGTAGCATGTATTATTTACTGCTGCTTTTTGCTCTGGACCTGGTATTGTGTGAATATGTTTAACAGAGCCCTTCTCCACTTATAATGATTGCTGCAAGCAATGGTGCATTTTGGGGTTTTTTTGAAAAGTAATTCACAAGTGTCTGTGTGTGTCCCTGTGTGTGTCCCTGTGTGTTCCCTTCCAGCAGGGGAAGCCCAGCCCTTGCAGATTGGCAGGACTTGATAAAAAGGGAAAAAGGAGGGAGGGGTTCCTGAGGCAGGGCCTTGCCCTCCTGAGCCTGCCCCTGCAACCCCAGGGGGGGTTCTGGCTCCCCACCAGCCTGCTGGGCTGGCTCTTGCCTGTTCTTGTGCTCTCTGAGCTGGGACCAAAGAGACAAATAGAGCAAGAGCTGATGCCGAGTCCACAAAAAGAAGGAGTGTGCTATGCGTGTGACAATTTTCAGCTTTTTCATGTTGCTCTGGGCCATGCAACTGCTGGTATAAATTAGAGGGGAAAAAAAAGCTTTGACTATGTGTCACTAAAACTGCTTATTTTCGTTTCTCATTCTTTCAGCATAATTCTTACTGAAATAGCTTTGTATAGGATATTCTTGCCTCTGTCCCAAGGAACTACTGTCAGATTGTTCCAGTCTGAAAATGTAAGCTAGGCTGACTGAAAAATTTTACACTTCAAATACCAGAGGTGCTGTGAGCTCATCATTTCCAGATCTCCATTGCTGGAGATGTGGGGGAAGAACAGATGAACCAGATTAATGTCACTGGTTTTCCACGACTCCTGGAGATTTCCCTGGCAAGTTTCTTTTTCCAGCATGTTCCCCGTCCCTCTTCTGTTCTTTCTTAATTCCTGGCTCCTCTTTCCCAAGGAACAGAAGCTCCTTTCCAGCTTTCTATCCTCCTCTGTGGAACACACCCCTTACCCTGGCAGTGCAATAAAAGCTGTACCATCCCTTATTTCAGAGTCCATCAGGCTTATATTGGGTAGGGGCTCCTTAGTTAAGGGCTGGTGAATCAGCTGTGGGAACATGGACCTCATCTGAATTCCACATTTCAAACGATGAGAAATTCAGCCTATGTTCAGCTATAATTTGTGTGTGTGTGTGTGTATATATATATGTTACATAAAAAAGTAGTCTGAAGTTGGTTATTCCCTTACTGCAAGTGCATAAGTATTCTAGATGCAACTTGTCCTTGAAATCATCTCTGTGGGTGTAGTTTTGGCAGCTTATTTTCACTTGATCAGTTTTTTGTTGTTTGGGGAAAAAAAGAGCCGTTGTATCTGCAGATATGAACAATTAATCATTTTCTGTTGCCACTAAATTTTCACTGATAGCAGAATTTGAATGCTTCTTCCTCAGCCTTTGGTTGACCTACCCTGACTGCTCCTTCCTGAAGGGTGCTGCACCAGTGCTTCCATGTGCCCTTGCTTCCAGGAAGTCACACGCACCACTTTGCTGTAAAGATGCACCATGTGTGTCTTTTCTACATCTCACCTGCACACCTTAATAGTACTTATCCATTAGAATTATTTCGATCTTACCATTGTGTCCTTGGAGCCTTTTTGCTTTCCAAAATGGTGGCTGTTCTCTCCAGTTTCTGGCTGGTTCCAGAGATGTGGACAGAAACAAAATGCTTTCCTCACTTCAGTAATGTGTCATTTGCAAGACCTTGCATGAAGTCAGCATACAGAGAAAATGTGCTTCCCTTAACTCCTCCCACTTTGTGCATTTTGAATATATTGCCAAGTGATAAATACACATTATTGGTGAAACCATGTTTGATGGGAGAGGTTTATTATTTTATTTGCTACCCAGTGGGTTCTGCAAACAGAAGCTCTTCCTTCTTGTGTCATTTAGGTCCCAAAGCTCCCTTTGTCTCTGGCCAAATAGTTAAGAGGTCAAAACAGGGAGATTTGCAACTCTGGCTTTCCTGCTTTGTGGTAAGACATACATGATGAATTTTCAGGTTCATGGATATGAAAAGGAGGAACAAGTGAGTTAAAGCACATACCCACGTAGTCTTAACTCTGTGTCCTGGCACTGCCTCAGTACCCTTGCAATACTTAGATTCCTCACTTTATTTTTAACTCTGCTGCACAGTAATTATCTTCCCTCTCAGCAAGTCTTTTATCCCATCACAAGAAGGAAAGCCATGCCCACTTAATTCTGCAATTGTTGATGCCCTTTGCATGTCCATCCCTCTCATGTTCCTTGCCACAAAATGTGATGCTTTACTAGCTGTCATTAATCCTAGAAATCAGTCGAGGGTTAGGGCCATGCCTAGGGTTAGGGTTCAGAAAACCACAAAGCCAGGAGCTCCAGAGATACTCACCATGCAAAAGGCAGGCCAAGTTGAGCGTAGCACATCCAAATCCTTGCTCCCTCTTCGTCATTCTGCTCTCAACTCACCACAGCCCAATGCCCGATTTCTGCCTCAAACTAGGGTTAGGGCTAGGGTTATGCTCAGTAGGAGTTTTGCTCAGTAGGATTACTGAAGGATTTATTCTTCACCTGCAAGAGGTATAACAATTTTCTGGTTTTGCTCTATATTCTGAGAAATTTGCCTAAACTAGCGTGCTGAAGTAAAGTTAAGCTGAAGAGTCAACCTGGCAGCTCTGCACAACAGCTCCTGAAGTGTGGCTGACAGGCCTCAATAATGAGGTATAGTATTGCAGATATAACATATCCAAAACAACCTTGGCAAGGCTTTCCAAAGGGGACTGACAGGGACAAGAATCCTACTGAAAGAATATAAGCAAAGAATCTAGCCTTACTGCAAAAAAAATTCCCCTACTTTTAATTAACCTATTAATACCTTTGTCTATAAATGTGTGTCCTATAAATTAAAAAATCATCAGTTTTCCATGGTGTTTCTAATAGAAATAGATGCTGTGCAAAAGATTAACCTTAATTGCCCTCTTTGGGAAAGTTATTGTAAACATTCAGTCAGAAAGTGTAAATAGTAGATTCCCCTGTTTCTGCACTCTTCTTGAGCCATCTGGTTGCCTTTTTGAAAAAAGATCTACAACTACTTTTGAGTATCACGTCCCCTCATACATCCTTAATTGTGTTTCCTGGAATTTTGCCTCACACTTGTTACCTTATAATATTTTAAATTATGTTTTGTTTCTTTGATATGCAAGTTTGATAGCATGTGTTCAATAGTAAAAATCATTAGCTAGGTACATCTGGGTAAACAGAACTTAAGAGGCAGCTTTTTAGTGTATAAGCCCCTGACTCAAATTTTCAGACTACCTTGTTCCTCTGAATGCCAGGAGTTGCCTAAAGTGCTGTGGGTGGTTCTTTTGCTTCTGTTTTCTGACAGCTAATATTTGATCATTTCCTAAACCACTGCTCTTCTCACCTTGGACTGAATCCAAACTACTTCTTACTTTGATAAGTAAGCCTATCAAAAAGTCTGACTCAGACAGTGATACATTAAGCCACCGTACATATTTGAATTTAATTATTGTGTAGATTTAGCACTGTTGCACAATAACACATCCAACAACTGAAATTTAAATATTTATCAGAGGTGGAGCGAGAAGAAAATAATAGAAGTTCTAAAACAAGAAACAGAATAATGTAGATTCTATATTCCATGAAGAAAAAACCCCAGAGCTACAATGTACATGCAAAATGATGTAAGAACCAAATCATGGACCTTAAATAGCACAGCACAGTGCAGGAGTGTTGCTGTGTTATAGTAATATGTGCTCATGATTTAAGGAGATACCTGTCCCAAAGTGTGTCACTCCTGTAACCACTCACTGTTCAGAGTGGTGGGTTGGATTAAAACACATGAAGGTGATGTTGGGTAGAGCACTGTGATGCCACTGTGACAATAAATCAGGAGAAAAATTTTGTCTGTTCTGGGCAAGTTTAATTCCCGGTGGGAAAGAAGCACTGTGAAGCAAACCTGTCCAGGTCTCCCTCCCGTGAATTGCTGTAGGTGACAGGATCCCCCAGGACACTGCTGTAACTTGCTGGCCACTGCTGTCATCTGCAGGCAGTGCCGGCTCAGACTGAGCAGGCACACAGCCTGTCCAAACTGTGACAAACTCTTTGAGCTGTGACAATGAGCTGGACGGTGTAAAAATGACTTGTGCAGTCATCCTTAAAAACTGAAGGTTTTCTTTTGCAGTTAGTGCAAAGCATGTGAGTTAAATGGGGAGACTGAAATACCCTTAAAATCCCAGAACATGATGGAATAATGGTTAGTATTTCAGAAATACGTGTCTTATTAGTTCATACAAACTCAGACACTGTGTAATCATTCAATGTGATAGGGAAAGCTGGGGCTTTCATCTGGATTTTATTAACATGAACAACTTATGGAAGAGTTCAGAAATCTTAGTGTTTAAATGTTTGAGCACATAACTGAGGACAGACACCTAACAATTCATAGCTGAATATAATCAGCCTTGCACGTCATAAAACATAAAACAGAATCCTTCCTTTTAAAGTGGTTGTTATGTCTAGATCAAAGGTAGTGGATTATGCAGCATGCCCAGTTTAAAAAAGTGCTATTCAAGAGGTTAATGTAAAACTGGAAGCACCAACACTTTTTATGTTTAGTGTTATCTACTATCTTTCTATTATGTAGAAACATTAGTAAGTGTTTACAGCCAGCCATGCCAAAATTCACTGAGCTCAGAAGTAAGAATAAATGAAGCCTTAAACTGTGAGGCTTGTGTTTTAAAGTGACGACCTAGCAGTAGCATTGCGTTAACCCAAAGTTTCTGAACACTGGATAGTGGTGGCTTTGCAGTCTCTCACATAATTTTAAACAATAGTATGTTACATACACCTGTCAGCCCTGCAAATCTGACCCAGGAATGAATAAGCATATACTGGGTCTTGTGGCCCTGGTGTCAGTAGTGAAAGTGGTGACTGGGTTTGAACAAAAGCCAGCTGCTCTTCATCATCTTCAGATCTTTGCCTGTTCAATGTTCTATGTGGTTCCCAAGACCACAGAATTAAAAGGTGTGTAAATGTGGTATGACTTCACATGCTTTTAATCCACATTTATGGATTTTTTTTAATGTCAGAACTAGCAGCTTGAATTTCAAGTTTCTTGGGGAGTTTGAAAGAGAGGCAAATAGAACTGCTTTCCTCTTCCTGGAGCAATTTTGACTGTCATTGAGATTTGGAGACAATGGAATGTGGCTTTGCTCTTTAAACAAAGTCATTCTTCAGAGTACAAGTACATTAAGGGGAATTTCTTCTCCCCATTCCTTTGATTCTCTGTAGTGATCTGTACTACTTCAAGATTCATGGTGTCTTCTGTAATGAGAGAAATCTTATATAACATATGCGGCCTTTGTACTTTCTAGACTGGAGCCTAATCCAGCTCTTAGTCCTCTGAAAAATGCCTTCAGGTCTGTCTGCTTCTTTCAGATCTTGGGCTTTCAAAGGGTAAAGACCTATATTTTTAATAGTCCTGGCCTGTATTCTCTCCTGATGAAGAAGTGGTAACCTTAAAAAAGTTAATTGTGAACCAGATCCAGTCAGAAGACCTGGTGGGATGACTGCATAAATATGTATGTACACAAACAGGCTTTTAATGATGGTATGGAAACTATGTAGGCAATCTATTGATACAGTAATAAGCATAAGAACTGCATGAATAATAGCTTCTAAGTTTGGTATTGGGGCTGGTTAGTGCTATCTTGTGTGATGATTCATTACTATAAAGCCTAATCATTACAGGCTACAGCAGTGTCTCAGGCAACTAGGCATAATTACCCATGTTTCTTCAAGAAAACAAAAAGCCTTCCTTTGTCTGGAGATTGCAGAGTAATTGCTGAACAGTTATATGTTTATATGATATGAAATAGAAATGATACCATAATATTTGCTCTTTTGTTTGACTGCCCTCCCCAGTTAACTGTTTCTTGCTTTTGTTATGGTTTTGTTTTAGTTTGTTTGTTTTTGTGGGTGGGTTTTTTTGTTTGTTTTTTTGCTGTTTGGGTTACCTTTTTCCCCCAGTTCACACAAAGAAATGCATCTCCTCTTATTGGTGTTTTATTGGTAGTACACATTGTGCTGATGCTGCTGAGTTTGCTGCCTTGTGTTGTTCAGCAGTTAAGACCTAGACTTGAGAGAAAGTCCTCTCCTCTGGGATTTGGTGACTAGCAGTGTGGTGGATCCAGATATCATTGAGACTTGTGCCATGAAATTCATGCTCTTTTTTGTGCTGTGCTCACAGTAATTGAAACTTTCACAAACTTTTGAAAGATGTCTTCATCACTGTATGTGGTATTTAGGTGGCTCTTCTCACTGGTTGTTGGTTGTGTATTTTTGGGTTTTCTGTTGGGTTTTTTGAGGAAAGAAAGTAGGTTGTTATTGTATTATGAACAGGCATAGAGAGAGACTAATCCTAGTTTAATAGGAACTTTGGAAGCAGATAGGTCTTCCCAGATCTCAGTATCTTCTCAAATATCATTTTTGTTCATCTTCAATCTCAGGAACATTGGGGTTTTTTCACAGAACAAAGTCCCATTCTGTCTTCTGTCCATAACTCCATTTATAAACTTATGGGGAGTAAAATGCTGTTACAGAGTAGCGAAGAAGTGGCATTTGTCATTTAACTTTTAATCAGACCCTTCATTCCATACCTAGGTAGTGTATTATGTAAAATGCAAAGTACAGTTCTGTGTAAATTGGGTAGAAAAACAATAGAAAGGACAAGACACCCACTTAATGTGTAAGAAAGAGTATTTGCCTGCAGAGTGCTGAGCAGTCAAGCATGTGTGTCCCGAGGGTGGGTTATGAGGGACTGAAAGGAGCACAGAGAGGCCTGCACAGGAGTTCCACCTGAGCCACTGTGTCTGGTCAGAGACAAACGGCTCTGAAAACATGATTGGAAACATCTTCTCTCCCTGAGCCTAGGCTTCATGGGATTTTGTTCCACTTAACCTCTAATTTGGGAATGCCATATGGCAGGTTGCTTTAAAAGCTGATGATTCCTGTTATATGCAGCAGATTTTGGGAAATGATTTTCACTAAGTGAGCAAGAGATGGAGCACTTTTTATTCCTCATACATCCAGCACTATTAAAGAAACATATTGGGGCAGACAATAAACATTGCTCAAACACTGTCTAGTGCCTCTTGCAATACCTTAATACCACCATCTGGTGAATTGAATTCATGTTACAGCTTATTTGTAGGTTCTTTTATATAATTTAATGGGCTTGTCTGACAAGGTTTTGACCAGGGAGCTGAACCTCCTAAAATAGGAATGTGGTGTGAGTGCTGAAATACTGCACACTTGGCTTACTTTGTTTCCTGATCCTAGGTGGGTGAAATAGAAGAGCACTGGGAATGCTCATCTCGTGCATAGGGTTTTGGTGCCCTGCTCAGCCCATTTCAAGCTGCTGAGCCACTGGAAGAAAAAACTACAGCTCCTGTTGCATTCTAAAAAAACCTGTTGTTGAATGACTTGTAGCAGGTTTGGCTTATCTGATCTCAACTTCTAGACCTTCTGAATTTCATGTCAAGAATCTGAGCCTCGTATTTTTAAGGGCATACTAAATACACCATGTTGGTTAATGTCAACATAATGTAAACTTATTTTAATGAGTGTTCTTTGTGCTCGCTTCTGATTCCATTGTGTGGTGATAAAAATCCCCTTTTTAGTTGTTTCTTCATCAGTTATTGATGAATAGGGTTCTTAAACTGTGAAACAGCTCTCCCAGACTGTTCTTCTGGTCCTGTTCCAGCTTAAACATATTTTTGGTTTGGAGTAAAATATGATTACCCAACATTTTTAAAAAGAAATTGGACCTGACCTGAGCCTGGCATTAGTTGCTGCTGCTCCTGTCTCTTTGAATTGCATCCAGTTTGAAATGAAACTACTACAAGACACTGGCAAGTGCAGAAAAATATATCCAAACAATTAGATGTTATGCTCAGTTTTTCCTAATTGTAATACTTTAAAATCCCATAGTATAAAGTCTCAGACTAATGATTAATTGTTCATAATTAGCAAGTAGCCCAGTGGAAAAAACAAGGGTTTCTTTTTCACTGACGGAATAAAAGGAAGAAAAACAACTATCTGGATTCTTACCTTGTGGGGGAGATTGTCATTGTCTTTATTATGAATCAATTTAGAAAATTTATTATTAACAAAGACAAGTTTAAGAGCAAGGAGAAATGTTGATAGCCTCAGCCTGCAGGTTCACACTCTATTATAGTGTTATTTCTTTGATAATAATTTCTCCTAGGAACGGGAGTGACCACGTTCTTTTAGCAAGAAATACTTTGCAGCTAAAAGAAAAAGACAATGTATCCTCTTGTGCTGTGACCTGAGGTAAAAGATAAGATCAGTCTTAAACAACTACTCTTTAAAAGGTGTTTATTCCCTCATATATCATGGGAGAAAAGTAAAAAGTACAATAGAGGAAAGGAAGATTTCTTTTTACTCTTGACTGAATCACCTCTTTTCAGTGTTCATAAAATACAATGGGATCACTTCATATTAAAAGGAAATTAATTTTTCTGTTAGGCGTTGTGAGACACATTAACAGTGTGCTGAAATGGCATTTAGGTTTGTCCAGCAAGGCATACTTGTTAAACCTGCTTGTTCACAATTAGACAAAAATAATGATAAATAAATTATCCTATTTATGGAACAGTTGGATATTATGGACATCTTATTCCATGGAGATAGGCTTTCTAATTTGTTTTTCTAATAATTCTAGGAGCTGTATAGAATAGGAAGACTCTAGGTTTAAGCAATGGTCCAGTGGCAATATTTAATTGTGTGGATCCCTGCATAGCTATTTCTACCATCTTAAACATCTTTTTCTTTGATATTTTTCAAATTAATGTTCTTTGACGCTTACTTTCTTTTTTTTCTTATTGGTTGAACAGAAGCAATTGTCAGGCTTATTCACACTTGGGGTTTTTTATTTTTTATTTTATTTATAAATGGCTTCATATTTTACTCCTTCCTAAATAATCTATTTACTTCCAAACATGTGCACATTGTCTAATTGCTTCAATAAACTACAATGCATAATGCCTGGACCAGTTACCTTGGTTTTCATCTCTTTTTTTTGTGTCACTCTTGGCAAGTGGGAATTGCTCAGCAGTCTGTTTTGTAGCACTACAAGATGCTTTACTAAAGGAGGTTATACATCCTCTCAGCCTAGGGACAACATATTCTCTGATACTTGGTCTTCAGCAATATTGAGCTGCACTTGTGTGCTAAATGTAGCCTGAGAGAAGTTATGTGACCATAGTGAAATACGTTACACTGCCATGGAACATCCTTTCCCCATCTCTAGCAAATGCTTTTAACTGAGTGTCACTGTTGCAGTGGGAAGCAGGATCCCATCATGTCAGAGAATCTGGAGAAGTCACTCATGTCTGCCCAGCATCAGCTGGAAGCTGAGAGGAGGGACTTCACGTGGCTAAAATGTGTTGAGGAAGGATCTGAGATAAAATCACATATGCGGTTACTAGAGGAAAAAGGAGCAAGTGTGTGTGGTTGAATTTAGCTTGGTCACAAGAACTAAAGACTTCATTTCTATTACTATGTTGGAGTGAAAGCCAGAGGTGGTGGAGGTGATTTCAGTGGCATTGTTACTTTGCCACTGGCAGGTGTGTTTGTGCGGGGAAAAAGGGTCATCTCAGACCTTGGTGACACAAATATGAATAATATCACTCCTTCTCAAATATTGCAGCATGCATCTTAGCAAAAGAACATCATATGTATCTGTTACTTAAGCAACAAACAACAAAAATGTAAAAGAAGCTTTTACTTTCACCGTAAAGTTGAGTGTGCTAAGGGCAGTTTGTGTTACCAGGTTAGGAGCTCTCTGATCATATGGTGCTGTCTGATGTGTGAGCTGTTGTTTGACGTGTTCTTGACATCAACAGCTAAACAGAGCTAAGAGCTCCTAAGTATGGTGTAACATGCCCTCTGTAAGTAATTTCCACCCATATGCCTGTAGGACAGAAACCTGAAGGAGGAACTTGGCTTGGAGCAGGCATAAAGGCCCCTATGAAGGGGACCCAGCATTATCTTTTTCTCCTTCTGCCCAGCAGAATAAGCCACAGCAGGAGAGCTGCACCCACCATCAGCTCCCAGGACCTGGGAAGGGTGCTGGCAGCTCCTCAGCAAGGCTGGTCTGCTAAATGTGTGTGTGCTTGTGACTGCACAGGGGAAAGAGGGAGCTTTGTCTGAGGGATGGCTAATCAGCTGCCCCAATTCACCAAGCTGGTGTTCTAAGCTCTGTAGCTTGTTCTATACTCTGCAGTTTCTTCTCCCTTGCAAAAATAAAGCATCTGCTGCCCCTTTCTTCCCCTTGCGGAGACTTTCTGCTGATCGTGTGGAACAAAGACTTCTTCCCCAGATGTTTTCACTTTCCCTTGTTTGTATTTACTTGAGACAGACATTGCACTGTCGTTCTGCTCATGTCCCTGCTGTGGCTTATCCAAACCTGCTATTGACATCTGCTCTTGTGTAGTGGGAACAGAGATAATGGGCTAAGAACCTGATCGTGCGGTAAGTTCTCCTCCTGCTTCCGCTGGGACCAAGGTTTATAACACGATTTTCTTCACTGCCCCTGTGCAATTTATTTCACATGATTATTGATTTGCCCTCCAATATTTATCAAGTTTGATCAAGCAATTAAGCAGTGACAGAGGGGTTTATTCAGTGCATGCTTTTGTGGTGAACTGATATCTTTATGTTTAAAGCACTGTTTTATAGACAAAATTAGGCAACTAAGTGAACCAATATGTAGAAGATCACAGCTGCTCATTCCCCCCTCCTTTTTAAATTAAAAAAAAAATTACATGGTACTTAATATCTTTGAGTATAAGACAGGGATTAAAAATATTTTTAAGGAACTTTGTGCTTGTTTGGATACTCAGAACCTGAAAGAGTACTGCCCATTACACTAACCAGGTGTTCAAATCTGAAAGAATTATATACAACAATATCAGGTAGATATATTCCCTCTAATACATAAAGTTGTGCATTCAATCCATTTGACTGTTACTTTTATGTGTTAATGATAAATTTCACGTTCCTTCAATATAACGAAATAATGAATCATCCTGTTTTTAAAAGATAAAATGAACACTGTAACAGTGGTGTTAATACGTATATTTTTTTAAAGTCTTGAAGAAAGCTTGTTGAAAACAAGTCAATAGAACAATTGTGCATTTAATTGCTAATCTATTTTATGTTTTATTAAATGCTGAGTGTTGTTTTCCTAATTCACTTACACAGTAATGGGTAATCAAGTCATGATCAGTGGCTTGTAATTTAAAAATAGCTTAATTGTATGGAACCTTGAAAGCTAAACAGGACCTGTCATCTGGATGGACAATTATGAACATACATAACTTTTTTCTCCAAGAAACAGTAATTGTTTTGTTGGTAACTGGTGTTTAACTTAACATACCAGATGATTTCTTTCCAGTCTGTTCTCAGCACTTCTGAAAAATGACGTTTGGACTGAAAACTCTTCGGCTTAAAAATTTTATTTTCCTTGGTGTATTCCCATGGGTGTAAAACTTAGTACTGGAATATAGCCCACTTTACTCCTAAGATGGTGTGAGGAAAAGACAACCAGGATGGTTTTTATTGTTTGGAAAAATGAATAGTGATTTGAGCATGGGTCTGTCAGCCATGGCCAAGCTCTAGACATTGTTCGCAGCAGAGTATGAAATGCCATCTGGTAAGGGCCTGAGGAACTGTGACTTGGATCTCAAGATGTGCTAGGGTGAGAGGGGAGGATGAGAAGCCAGTGAGTAGATGGGTACAAAAAAGCAACAGCAATGGAAGACAGTAGTGTTGCATGGGTGCTAGGGTCTTCAAGGAATAATTAAGTTTTCCAAGCACTGGAAAGCATAGAGTTGCACTGTTTTTACTGAAGACATGAACCTCCAATGCCATGCTAGTTGCAGGTTAAGTGACCCAGATGTGTGTGCCTGTGCCACCCTGCTGATACGTCCTGTGCACACTCGCTTGCATGCCCTTGGGTGCTCATATTGGTGTAACTGAATAGCTAGTGATAAAAAGCACAACAGGCTCTGAAATAGCACAGACAACTGGGTAGCTTGCAAAGACACTTGGGATAGAAAATTTTGCACTCAAAACTAGTGTTCTATCATGGACAAATTTCTTTTCAAGCTCCTAACAGTAAGGCTTTAAACCAGCAGCCTACAACCTATTAGGTCAGAAAAACTCAAATTGGGAGTCTGTTTCTGAAAACTGACAGTGTCGGGTGAGGTGGTATTTTATAGTTTACCAGTTCCTCAGGTAGATATTTATATGAGCCACTAAAGGAAACAATGCATGAGTGTAAGTCAAAGCACAAATTTCATTTCTGGTCAGTCTTGTAGTTTTGTTTTCCTCAAGGTAATAGCTCATTTACTTAGTGAAGCAGTTGCATTAGAGACTTCACCCTAAGTACAAAAACTTGAGCTTGCTTTAAGGAAAAGTTTAACAGCAGCATTGAAATCCTTCACCACACACAAAGCACTCAGGGACAGCTGAGCGCGCCAGAGGTGTGGACTGACAATCTGCAGCAGCTTGCAAATGCATATGATGAAAAGCTAGCCACTGGATGGTTGAATTCTGAGCTGAATTGGTTATCGCTATATTTAAATAAGGAAAAAGAAGAAAATATGTGGCAAAATTTGGTTTTCTTCCAGCTGTGTTTAAATCCTCAGTGAAGGGCTTCAGATAATATTTGGGGAGTATGAATTTGTAAGTAGGATGGCAATAGGTGCTTCTAGAGATTGTATTATTTTTCAAACTATTAACTTGTCAGATGTTCCTGCTTTCTCCTTGGTTCAGTGGGTGGAAAAGGAATTAATTAACTTTAAAGATCCTCCTCTAGCAGAAAATCCCAGTGTTCATATTGTGATAACTCAAAGGGACATGGAAGAAACCAGAAAATTACTGATTATGACAGAAATAAGGTGGAGATGCTTCCAATTTCCCTAAGTATTTGCGTCTCCATCCTTTAAATGTGAGGATTATAACACTGATACATTAAAATGTATTTTGGGAAAAAAGTAAAATCCTACAAATGCAGAAGAGTCATCAAAAGATGACAATCTTAAGTAGGCCGCTGAAGGGGGCAAGGGAAGAATCAAAATATGCCAGTGGCATTAGCAAATTCTCAGAGTGATCTGTCTTCATTCTGTAGCTCAGGACCTTACTACAGAAGGTGACAAAACATGTTTAACATGAATTCAAACGCAAACTGTAAAACCCAGAGTCCTTAATCCATGACCAAGTAACTCTGTTCCTTCTAGCTAAAGTATTAAATAATCATCTTTTGCTTCACAATTAAGTAATCACTCTTGAGAAGCAGCAGGTGTAATGGAATAGAGAAAAATGGAAAAGGGAGTTATGCAAGCTAACAGCCATTGATTTATGTATACAGTATCTAAAAATGAATACAACAGATTAGGTGGCAATGAACATTAATCAGTCTTGACATTGAATTGGGGGGAACCCCAAGAATGTAGGTTTGATATAAATGTGTGCTTAAGACATACTGAAAATTAGAAAGATATGCTCTAAAACTTTGAAATGAGCCAAGGGGTTTTTTTGGGTTGCTATGAGCAATGGGATTTAAAAATGAATTAGATTAATTTACTGGGACTCAGAGGATTGCCTTTCTGTCTGTTGGTGCTTGGCCCAAATGCATTCTTTATTAAAATACATTTGCTTTGTGTGCAGCTAACAGGGCTGACTTTCCCTCTCAGAAGCTTTTCTTGCTGATGATCCTCTGATCCAGCAATATTGTGCCCTTCTGGGATATTTTTGACTCAAGTCTCTTGGCTTCAAAACAGTCACAGGCAGATAGAACACCTTTATCCTATGGAATGAGGCAGGAGGCTTGGGTGAGCTGGCAAAGCCATTATTAAAGGAATGAGTTATAAACTTCCTTCTCATGCACATCTCTCAACTGACTTGACCCTGGTTGTTCTATCAGGTGCAGGAGCACTGTGAGGGTATAGGGCAGCTCAGGGAATTTGCAGTTTTGTGTGGTCCTGGAGCTGCCTGGGCATGGGTGTCTACTCAGATATGAGGAGGAGAGAAAACTGTTTTGAATGTGACAAGCTATAAATTGTGTTTTTACAGGACAGTTTCCACTAAACTGTCACTAAACTCAGAGTAAAACTTACATTGGAGTTTTGGTTTTCCCTGGAGGCCTGGTCTTTTATTAATGCTCAAACTAAAAGTGGAGTGTGAGCCCTGAAAAAGTGGAGGCGATTCCATAACAGAGTTATTGATTTAGGGAGGGAGAAGATGATGAAAATTGTTTAAATACCATCGTCTTAGTGCTTGTTACATGCTCAGTATTCTAAAGATTCAATTCCTTGCTTTGTTTCTTTTGTACCTAAAATACAAATATTGTTAAATTGTAATGCAAGTACATAATGCTGCTCAGACCCAAATGAATGGCAGACAAATTCCATTATTGCTTCTACACATACACCGTGGCTGGATGTCAGTTGAAGATTAGAGTCTATGTGCAAAGGAAGAATCATGTTAGCAAAATACCATGGAAGACTTTACTTTGTTTGTGGCACCTGCAAACTGGCCTGCCTACATCTTGTTTTTAAAGATTTTGAACTGTTTATTTTAATGGTGTTGACTGTGCTTCTTTCATTCCTGCAAGCTGTGTGAGCTTGGGGAAAATAAATTAAAAGTTCTGTATTTGAACTGTCATTGTGGTTTAGGTTTTTGTTTTGTTTTAACCTACACCTTCAAAGGTAGGAAATACCAGAAGTCTTGCAATGTAATAAGCATAGCTGACCTTTTGAGTTCCAGATTGCATCAGGAAGGAGGAAAGTACTTCAAGGTACAAAAGCATGAGGTTAAAACAAGGTTTAATAATTCCAGCACTTTGCGTCACTGGCAACAATAAATACTGCAGAGATATTGTGCAGTGCTGTGATCAAAGATGGAAGAAAAAATGCAAATTTATCCTGAACCATTAAGATGTTAAAGCAATGTTTTCAGCATCACAGTAACTTCAATTGTATTGAACTGTGTAGTTGAGTACCATAGAAGTAAATGCCAAGTGTGACAAAATAAAATGAGAGAGAAATCAATGCCAAATGGTATCATCCAAAGCTATTAAACAAGAATCAGACACAGCTACAGCATTCACTGTGTCTAATTCAGTTGCATGCACTAATTCTGATAAGCAATTTAGCAGCACTTCCTCTACCCTTGATAGCACAAAGGGTAATCCATGAAATAATTGCAGTAATTGCCCCTGGGTTTGGGAGTTGTGTGTGAAAAGCAGGAATTCCTGCCTTGGTTTTGGTTTGGTTTTTTACCAGTGAGAATAGAAGCCTAACTTTTTTTTTTTTTTCCATTGATGTCTGTGGCATAATTTTATTGGTAATATTTTCTCTACTATGTTAAAATAGCAATGACTCATTACTAGCAAGTGTGAGGGCTGTTGTGCTGCCAATACAGAAATATGGAATAAGAGACAGGTGCTGTCCCCAGAGAAATTGCCATCTAAACACAGTATAAAGCAGGTGGTTCACTGAAGCGATTTTATTTCAGGGGTCTCTCTGTAGTGAGGAGTTGTGGGGCTCCAGAATCTCAGAACGCAGAGGGAGAAAGAGAGAGCAAATTCCCCAACCCTTCCCTGCAAAACTTTAAAGTAAATATATCGGCAGCAGATCGTGAATTAACCTTATCTGATTGGGTCTGTTCTGAGCTGTGTCTGCATCCCTCTCTCCCTCACAGCCACATGGAAAACCGAATGGGAAAGCTGCCTCTGGGGTGCAGAGGCCTGTTTGGCCAAGCACCAACTTTTGTGGGGCACATTCAATGAGTCAGTCGTAAATTTAATTGTGTATGTACCACTTGCTGAGACGGGTGTGAGAGCTGCTTTTGTCTCAAGAAACACTCCCTGTGCTGCCACATCATCTTGTAGCACCCGTGGTGACAGCTGCATGGGGTGAAAAGGGGAGTGCTGGGCTCCCAGCTGCAGGGGCGTGGAGGAGCATTGCTGGAGTTACCCATTACCTGGACTTTGGCCCTGTAGCTGAAGGAGGACTGTCTTTCATGTCCCAGTATTTCCCAGCTCTTAATTATGAGCTGTTCCTTCCCTTTCAGTAGCTGTTGACAGTCAGGAGCCTTCCTGCAATGCCTTGGAGCACTACATGCGGCATTGAAGGATTAGAAAAGACCTGTCACTGTTGGATGGAATTGACTAGGATTCCATGGGTTTTCTGCTTGCTTGTCTTGCAGCTGGAGCTCAGAGGATCAAGGCTCATGTGCCTCCTCTGTGTATAGTAAAACAACATTTCTTGTGGCTTGAGATTGCTAAGCACAGGAGAAAAATTATGAACATCGTAAATGAAATTTGAAGCTTTCTCTGTTTGATCTTTGCCAGAAGGGGACAGATGTCTTTTTTCCACATGCTGTGTTGGAGAGCAGGCTACAAGGCCACCCAACAGGGGCTTTGCACCTCAAACCTGGAACAGGTTAGGTACCTGATCACTGAAATTGCAAAAAGATACATACTTTTTATCCAATGCCTTTTAAAATAAGGGTCAAGCCTGCTGCTTAAAACATCTTCCAGCATCAGTTTTCCATTCATTTATATGCCCTATGCAAGTGCTTTATTTCAAAATTGTTTTCTGCTTTGTGTTAGTATTTAATGCAAGAAATTAAATATCTATCTTAGGCACAAAGTTATTTTCCTGTGACTTTATAACTTTTAATTCCAGTAGCCTGTTGTATCTGCAAAACAGAAAACACTGCTCATTTTGCACAAGTGACAACCCTTACTCTGTCTTTACTCTTCATATTTTTGCTGTAGTTTCAATCTTATCTAAAAGCAAACTTGCTTTGAAGATGTAGAGCTAGTAGTTGCAAAAGTCTGTTAAATAGTATTAAGATGTCATTTACTAAGTTGGTATTTTTAAGTAGTGTTTTGTTCTACTTGTAAATCATGCTTTTTTGTGCATCTTGTGGTCCACAGCCCTTGAGGTTTTTCAGGCATTTCCAGATGTTCAAGATGTGAACTGCACTCAAGTAATGAAATAATGATTTTCACGCTTCATTATGCTCACAGGTGCATTAGTACTGCACTGAAATGTGAGCTTGTCATGTTAGTAACACACAGTCTAGCAAGACATGAAACTGTCCCTGAGTATCGCACTGTTCTGTAAGAAACAGGGTAGTTGAACTAGATTTGCGTTTAACAGTTACTGCTGTCTTTTCTTTTAATAAATAAAAGTGAAAATCAGACTTTAAAACCAGATAAAGAGAAGACAATAATTCTTGTGGGAAACCTTTTGTGTAATTTTCAAGACTCTAAATAATCCTGTGCTAAAAGGGAAAAGAATGAACAAAATCTAATTGCATAACAAATATAGTTGCAAAGTTGTAGTGTTCATATGCTTGGCCTCTCTAACCTGGTCTCTGGAGCTAAGAGATTGTCCTTATATAATGTGGTGAGCAGTTTCTGGCAGAGGTATGACTATGGCTTGATGGTGAATGTCCTTTTAATAATTAGTTTTAAAGATTAAAAACAACTTTACATCTGGATAAAATCAGTTTATCTAAACTTGATACAGCAGAGAGTGTCTTAGTAAGGCTGGATCATGCTGTCATTGACATGAAATACTGTTTTTCTATCCTTCCAAAATATATTACTTTAAATGCTTAGCAAACTCTTAGTAACAAGATGTTCTCCTTACTAAATACAGAAGACTCTTCCATTAATAGAGCAGCTCTGAATCTCGTATTGTCAATTTTGCTGTTGCTCGCCACCTTTACTGAAGGTTGTTGGTGTCTTAGTGAAGTTGTCAGACAGCAGTATAGCCCATGCTGTAGGGTATCCATTGCCAAATCCAGCATCTTTACTGAAAGCTGTGTTCTCCAGCAATTCAAGCAGAGGGCACGACTGAGGCTCAGGCAGTAATTTTGAAACCACTGCAGGTAGTTGCTGGGATTTACCTGCTTTGACAGGACACACAAATAATTTTTCTTCACTGGGAAGGCTCTTGGGTATAGAAGGACTGACTTAGTGGGTTAGGTATGACCTAGGGTGTCCAGCTGGAAATGTTTTCATTAATTTCTCTTAGATTTAATTTGAAAATTGAGATTGGGGTAAGGGGGACCAGGGAAGAAGCCTGATTATTCATGTAATCTCTAATGGGGAGCACCTGAACAGAATTTCCTGGTTTAATATGATGTCTTTTTGACAGTTTCCATGCTCTCCTTTTCTGGCCATGAGTTTGAGGCATTCAAATAAAAAAGTTCTGACACATCCTGCTTTCAGTATTCTGTTTTCTGAGATTAGTTTTTTCCCCTCTTCCTTATGACCAAGTATTCCTGTCAATTGCTGTGGAGTAACTTGGGAGCAAGGAGACTGCAGACCAAGGTGTTCATGGTTTTTTTGACCATTCTTGCCCAGTAATGCCCTTCTGCTGACGTTTTAAGAAGTGAAACATTGATTCTTTAGTGCAAATGTGCATGTCTGGGGCTGGGCAGGGCTGAGGGAAGGTCTGTTTAATCCAAAACCGAGCAGGACATTGGTGGTGCTCTGAATTCCTAGTGATCATTTTATTTGTCAAACTTTACACTTGCAAGCAGTGCAAGCTATACAGTGTTGGTAGCAGAAATAAAGCATTTTGTGTGGCTTTAAAGAGATTATTTTTGTCACCAAATACTGCCTCCTACAAAGCGTATTAGTTCTTTTCACTGCATCAATATAATTAGTTCAATCTGTTAACCAGCTTATTTCATCTAATACTTTCTTCTGCACTTGCTGACAATACAGTTACAAAAAAATTACAAACCAACTGAAAACAATGCAAATAGATTTGTTTGCTGCTTCTTCTACAATGGCAGTTTGCCAGGGATGACATGCTTTGCTAAATGTCACTAACTATTATGTATTTAGGACTTAATTGTGCCTTTAAGGCACTGGCCCTTTCAGGGAAGAGTGGATAAAATTGCTTCCTTGAGAGCTTTCAGCCACGCTCTGCCTGAGAAAACATGACTGCTGGTAGCGTGGTGGGAAATGAAAAGGCAACTTGATCATCTATTTGAGATGATGGAGCATATGTTCTTGCCCACACCTCTTAGCTCTGCTGATGGATGAGTTATCTCACTGCTTTGGGCATTAAATAAACCTCAGTTAAAGCTATGTCTGCACCTGTAGCCTCAAATGCTCTTTTTTATCTAGAGCTTATAAGAAGAAACTTTCAGGCTACCAAGTCTAAGACCCTAAATACTCCTGCATTTTCCTATGAATGGTTAATTAGAAAAAAAAAATACTCACTTTGAAGGCATTTTTGTCCGACTTACACTGAGCCAGGAGGGCTGAGGGGGTGAGAGTCTAGACTGGGACTTCATTGATCTCTAAGGAGACTGTTGACCCAGGACACACAATTGCTGCCAGCTTCTAATTCTTAACTTCTTGAAAATATTGTATTTCATAGCATATTTATAAACTTCAGAATATATTCAGAGGCAACTCATGGGAACACAGCTAAATCAGGATTATACTGTGCTGTAGAAGTATGTAGGATGTAGCTGTTGAATAATTTAATGCTTCTTTGCTCTATCAACTTTTTAGTCTATCCATTTTCCTTAGCATTTAGTCAATCCTCAAAGGTTCCCTTTCAAAACTCAAACTGTTACAAACTGTTGCAGATGTGAGTCTAAGTGCTATCAGTAGTGCTGGATTTCCCAAGAGTTCGCTCATGTCAGGTAATTTCATTCAGAGCTTTAAACCTTTAGGCAGTAACTCATTGACGAAAAATAGTATCTCAGTTTCAAAATCTCCATGACCCAGGTTACAAGAGCAGCTACCTAAGCTGGGCAACAGTGTCCAAATTTCTTCTTTCAGTGCTTCCTCATGGTTCACAAAATTGCTCTGTGGAGTAACAGTTTGTAGGTTCAGGAGCCTGACAGCTGCCTCTTCTCTGCCATAGCGCCTTCCACCTCTAATGTGAGCTTCCTCCGACTCACCTCTGCTGGATGTCTTCACTCAAGCTCTTCTCCAGGGCTGAAGTGTTTGAAGACATGGAAACGGCATCTGTCTTTGATGGCACCTGCTCCCCAGCCACTGATTTAACATCTTCACTGAGTTCTGGAAAACTCTTTTTGGAGTTTTTTGAGTACTTAAGCCTGCTATTCATACACTTATAAAAATTAGGGGCAATTGCAGCAAATCCTTTCATAATCTTTGCTGTGTGCATACTCAAACACATCTGGGCTAAAATATTACAGCTTAGAAGAAAGCAAGTAACATATGCTCTAGTCTCAAACAGTGTCTTGCAAACCAAAAATAGCAGAGCCTGAGTTCTAATAGGTAAAACAGAAAGAGCTGCTGTTCACATGGATTGCTTGATTTTACCCTTGACTTCAACAGAGATCCTAGAATCATTATATATCCCTTGCTGTAATATAAATAAAACACAAATGCACTCTAGCTTACTGTGATCAGTGATATTTATATGAAGCACTGGGTTTACAATGGTACATAATTTATTATTGAAATTATATTTAATTGCACTGAAATATTACTCACTGTATGCCTCTTCCCATTCTATTATAAATGCATCTTAGTATGCTCCCTGCTTGCAGCTGAAATAATAAATGATTTCATAACTAGAGTTATTTGTGGGATACTGGAAATAGGTTTTCTGTCAGTACAGAGACATTTTATGAACTTGTTATGGTGTGGGTATTCATTGCTTCCTCTCTTCTGGCAGAATAAGTCTCTGGACAATAGTATCTAGTACTTAAATATTTTGGAGGAGCTAATGTTAAGAAGAGTATTGAGGGTAGTCATCAAATTATGGTTTTGCCCAAGATTTTAGTTTTAGTGACATGTACTTAATAATACTTCACTACATACCTTCAAATATGTACATTATAATTGCAGCCTTGTTCTTGGGTTGTAATTTCATTGCCATCAGTGCTTTTAAAACAGATTTTTCTCCCTCTATTTTAAAATTTATCAGTATGTATTAATAATGGGAAAACAATACATCTGGTGTAATGGTTGTAATGAAAAATATTGAAATGGTGCCACTTCTCAAAGAAAGTATTTTCCCAGTACTTAGGTGAAACACAAGGTAATACTAATGCAATAAGATTTTCAATTTTCTAAATAGTAGATTTGCTATGTAGTAGTTTTGCAGACTATTAGATGCTACATGCCATCTTAAAAACAAGTTAATATTCCTCTTCTTGAAATGCTATTAAGACTACAATGTGAAATGCACAAAACTTAACAAATTTCAGAGTTCAACAGGGTTATGAAACTTGGTGTGTTGGTATATGGTGTGATCATTCCTTTCTTTCCATTTTCTAATTCTTTCCTTTCTTTTCCTCTTCTAATTTCTGCCTTATTCAACACTTTCTGTGAAAGGTATTTTTTCTCCATCTTTCAGTGTGTGGTCACATGTATTATTAACTACTTGCTATTCTAGCTCTGCCATAAAAAACCCCAGGCATGTTAATGTATGCCTAGACTTGTGTATGGCACTGTCATCAATTGTGGTATTGTGACAAGTATTAATGAATTCATCCTTAAATTGGATCTATTACGGGAGACTGTGTGTATGAAAGAGAAAAATGTCTGTGATTAGCTGTAGATACATTTTAGACACGAGGCTATGAGATGTGAGGTTAATATTATAAACTTGTCTGACACTGAGAACTCAGTGAATTTTATTTTTGAAGTACTTGATATGTTAGGAAACTTTTTTAAATCATAAGGTGAATGCATGTGTGCTTGTCACTTCTGCAGATCACTTTGTAGGTATTGGTTATTTGATGTCTGTAGGTGTAGTTGATGCACAGAAAACATGAAGGGCTGTTAAAGATTAAAGGATTGTCAAAGGAAGTTAGAGGTGGTTCAGTGCTCAGAGATCTGTTTGTGGTGGGTTAATGCAGGGCCTGGATAACAAGCTGGGACCAAATAAACCTTGTTACAGAGGCAGTGCTGTCAGTGTGGTGCTGCCAGCAGTTCGGGCACGTGCACAGGCCCGCTTTGGAGCTGTAGCCTGGCTCTGCCTGTGGTGCAGGGCAGGCAGAGGCAACTGTGGGATTAAGAAGATGGTAACAATTGTCCAAGCAGTATTATCATGTCGTTATCCTGTATTAGCCAGCTGTTGACTCTTGAAAAATGTGCTAGACTTGTGTGCTCTTGGATACAGCGTCTGAAGTTAGAAGTGTTAAGAAATTCTGCATGTGAAGGAAACAGTTCTAGGAAGAAGTCAGTACCAAGGTTTGCAGTGCAGACCTGTGCAGTTTGAGCCAGTGCAGTAACTCTATCAGAATAGGGTACTGAAGAAAGATGAAATGTGCTTTTGGTTTCATGAGAAAGGAGTAATGAGAGGGTGAGGCTCCTGGTTTATTTTACAGTTGTGTAGTAGTTCAGCCTTCAGTAGGATTTCTGCTTCTGCCACTGTATCTTCCTCAATTACTTGCATCTGTCCCTCCAGCTCCCAGTACCTATCTGTGCCCTCTTTCCTGTGCCCTTTGCCAACACATCTGTATTTTCCCATGGGGCCTTTTATCCTCTACAGACCTGTTTCTTTGCCAAACTGTCCTGACATCTTTCTGCGCTCACTATTTCTTGTAGGTTTTGTTTCTGTGCTTGACTGATGTTCTTCTCTGCCCCTCCTTTTCTGTTTCTGCACTTCTCAGGTTCCAAGAAAAGAGGAGAAATATCTTGTCTCTTCTTTTTTATTTCTTCTTTTTGGGCACAAACTCCAGAGAGAAAAATAACTGGGCTCAGCAGACAACACTAAGGGCAAAAAAATCGTACGTTTGGGATGGTCAGGCAGGTAAAAGATATTACGTGCTCAAATAGTTTCATTCTATAGTGGCAGACACCACCCCTTGATCTAAAAATATATCTATATTTCTAGTCTGAAATATGTCTGTAGTTAACAATCCTGTTTCTCTTATGCTTTTGGCCATTTAAAGAAGATTTAGAACTGTATTGCTTTGGGGACCTGAATGCCCAAACTAAGTCACAATTTCATACTCTGTCTATGTTTTTTAAACAATTGCTATGATGAGGTGACTGATTTGTGCTATAGATGCCCTAGATTAAATGTAAGGCTAAATATAATGCATTTCAATGCTAATTAAAATCTTGCAATAGAGCCAGTAACAGACTCTGGGTGTTCTCACTGGGTGAATCAGTTCCCTTCCTTTTCCTAACACTTTTCCCTTTTCTTTTACATCAGAAGACCCATCTCTGATCCTGTAATTTGTACCGTTAATTATTAGTAATGGCAATACACAGAACTTAATGAAAAATGAGGATTTTTTTTTTTACTGAAGTGGTGTACATTTAAATTTCTGCTGGTTAGTGGTTGTCAATTTATGGTTTCTCACTTTCTTTTTTTGAGGATTTTTCCTTCTAATTCTTAAGAGAAGTGGTAGGGATGGTGATTTCAGTTCCTATTTGTGATGACTGTAAATTTGTTACCATGGCATGAATCTTACTAACAACATCTAGCTTACAGAAGCATTCACTAATGTAATACGCAACATCCTAGAATAGTGTTTTCACTGAAGTTGTCAAATGTGCCATAAATTTTAGCTTGCCAAACTGACAAAAACTAGCTGCAGAGTCACCATCAGATGCAGGATTATAAAGAAAAGTGTCTCAATTTGCGCTAGCTGTAAATCTTAGTTTTCAGTTGGAATACAGAGATAAACTTGGCATGTTTTGTGAGCTAGTGGAAACTAGAAGATATGATATTTTCTCACAAGCAACAGTGACAAGACCTGGTAGCAAAGAGCAGTTCCAGAAAAATGATTAATAACATATAAGGGCTTCAACAGGTAAATTCTAGCTTGAACGAAACAGTATCCTAGTTTAATAACTAGAAGGAGTGGAGAATCTGCCACAATTAACATTCTACTTGACCGTTCTTATCATAGGAGAGAAATCCGTAAACCACGCGTGCAAATTAGAACCATGATTAATTAATTGGTGATAAAGTGTGACGTCTGCTACCTTTCCTGCTTCAGCTTTGTAGAATTAAACTGTCTTCTACCACACATGAAGACTTAGACAAAAAAAATTGGTAGACTCTCACTGAACTCACTGTGCTTGGTTAGCAGAGATTATCAGCAGCTCTGCTGCCTTGAAGGCTGAGAGGTAGAGTCTGATATTTTAACTGGAGACTGACACATTTTTTGCTGAACATAAAAATTGCCATTTTCACAGGAAAGTGACAGGATTTAGAGGTAATTATTCTAAATACTTGGTCATTACATTAAAAAATTTTGAATTAACATAAGTGAGTATTTTTAATACTCATAAACAAGTACTGTGTTAGCAAAACCAGAACACCTAAAACTGCAAATAAGGCAAAAGATCTGAAGTTTTATTATAGTGTAATGGTTTCCAAAGTAGGAACAAGCCTATAGAAGGTGTTGTAGGGGAAAGTTCAGGGCCAAGAGGAAATATTGCTATGAGGGAACTTTATGGAAGAAAGAGTGGAAGTAACAGGAGGTAGTGCCTGATTTTTCTAGCTGTTCTTAAAACCTGTTACGCTAAGTGTTTTTCCTTTGTGTTCTTGTAACAGAGCTTTATGTTGCAATGAATTAGGCTGGCTTTCAATTCTGAATGTCTTCTATCATATAACAAGTATAAAGATTTGCATTCTGAAGGAAGTGACTTGATTTTAGTGAAACAGTATTTTGACCTGAAAAATGCTGTTCCGGAAACTTGTGGGATAGGAAATGGTAACCCCATGTGGTAATGATACTTGGAGCTGTGCTTGACTGAGACAAAAATAGGTTTGGCGGCTGGTGTATTCCTGCAGCAAGACTGCACTTTAATCAGGATGAAGAGGATTGTGCAGCCAGGAAGCGGGATGATGTGGTATGAATTTTACCTAATGAATTCAGGTCTGTTATCCTGAGCAGAGGAGAGGCTGTTCTGCTTACTGAAGGCACTCAGGAAGGATTGAAGCAGGAGGAGAGACATTTTTCCCTTGGCAAACACAGTTCAGAATTTAGGCTGTCCCAGATACTTGTTAGATGAAGGATAAAATCAATCACTATGTTCCTGTCAATTCAACCACACTCTGGCTTTTACTTTGCCTTCTTCCACATAGCTTCCCTCCACGTGTCTTGTACTGTGGGATAACAATAACCCTTTTCTCTTTCTCTTTTGTATTGTTTTTGTGGCCCCATGTGTCCTTGCCCCACCAGTGGTCTCCTGCACAACATTTCTAAGAGTTGGGCACTCCTTCATATCCATACTGTTTCACATCTCTGTTGCTTTTAAACATCATCCTGTTGGCCCCCAATGTCTGCTGAGTCATTCTTGATTTTACCTGTTGTCTGTTCTGCTGCTAAAACCACTTTCTGACTTTGTTGTGCTAGTGCTCCCAGTTTCTGTTCACCTTCCTTTCCCTGGCTCCTTCTCAGTATTGCAACAGCCAAACTAATTGTCTCCCTACCTTTCATTAGACACTCGTTAATGACACTATGCCTCCTCCCCTGCTTGTCCTATGGCTTGGGAGGCAACAGTACTGCAAGAACTAAAGAACATCATGCAGAGAGCTTGTGGACAAAACAGAACCAACATAAAACCCACAACTGTGAGGAATGAGAGGGGGGTGAAAAGACCCTTACCGTGAGGGCGTTAGGCAGGGGGGTGGTTTGGTAATCACAGTATTAAGGACCAAGATAGAATGGAGCAGGATATACTTTAATGGCTGGCTGAAGGGGGTCTCAGCTGATGCTGTCCTGCTGAGAAAGGGTAGTCACGCTTTCATCAAAGGCTCTCCCACCCCTCTTGCATTGGCAGCAGCTTTCCCACAGCGTGCATTGACTTGGGTCAAGGTGCTGATTCAGCAACGATGAGCTGCCAAAGAAGGGGTGGGGAAGGAATAGAAACTACCATAAAAGTATCTCTTTAGAAAGGTGCATTTAGTATTCTGAGGAACGAAGAGGAAGAAGAGTACCTGGAGGAGAGAGTCTTTGTAGGAGGGATCACTGATGTTTTACTAGGTCTTAATACCACTAGAAATAGAACATGGGGGGGAAATATATCAAAGTAGTTGGGAAAGGAGTAAAATACCATATCCTTCCTTCTCCCCAAAACAATTAGGAGGAAAAGAGAACAGTTGTATTGGTGGAGTAATTAAATATATCTGATAAGTCAAAATGTCCAAAACAGTTGTCAACTTCAATTTTGCACATGGCTTCAATCTCCATGGGAAATTATTCTACTCTTGCTTTGACTGCCCTTTCTTCTCCATCTCCTCTTCCCCCGTTTCATCCATCTGTTGTGCCCTTTCATTCCTGAAGATGCCTTTTCTTGTAAGACTGGTGATCCCTTAGTGTACAAAATGCTGAAGATAACAGGACCTTGATCTCTGCCTGAGGCCTCTACCTGTCTGTAGTGACATTTCCAGTGAGTCAGTCCATCCAGACAAGGATATCTCTGCAACCAGAGAGAGCCCCATTTGTGAGGGATACAAAAATAAAACATGCTCTCCAAGAACCTGCTTTAGACTGAGACAAGGCCATTTCCAAATGAAAGCATTTATTTAGAAATATAGATACTGAGTGTTAGTTAAATTAACAGATATGCCTGCTTGAAGTAATAGTGCTTGATATAGTGGAGAAAGGAAATTTAATAGCAAATATCCTCAGGAAATTCAGTCTTCTCCAAATTACATTTTAATATAAATATATAAATATTTATATATATATAAAAATATATAGACATGAAATTTTACAGTATTTTAATCAACAAACATGACATTTTGGGATGAATTAAAAATTTATAACTAGCAGTATGTAGCAAGTAAGAAGAATTGTAAGTAATAGCACATTCTGAAAAAGGTGATATAAAAATGCATTGGAGAAAATTCTAGCTCCTGGTTAGGTTTGGGGCAAGGCTCTCTTCTTAACTCTGAACTTTGCTTCAAGTCCAGATCCCATTCATATCTTTTGTAATATTAGGGTTATATAGCAATCAACCTCAGTATATTTCTTATTTCAGCCCTATTTGTTTTGAATCCTCATTTTCCCATACTCACAACTTTCAGTCTTTGTTTTCTTCCACCCTGACAATTGTAAGAGATCTTTTAAAACCATGACCAAATTTTAGTAGCAAATCTATTTGTCTGAGTAGCTTCTTAATAACTAGTAAATTGTTTGATGTCTTATCTTAATTGACACTTGAACTGTGCTGTCAGCCGAGTGTGTTTTTGTAACCCAGCCAGCCTCCATGTGGAAAATCAGCTCTGACAAAGCTGAAGCCCTTTACACCTTGCATATTTCTGGGGTTTAGCAGACTTTTTAGCTGCCAACAAGTTGAACATCTCAGAGTGATTATCTGTCTCTCAGATGCCACAGATTGTCTTTCTTTGGTGTGTGCTCACAGCATTTGTTGGTGCTCTGGGCAGATTTGGCCTCAATATGTCTGAATTCTTTTCTCTCATGTGCGTTTGTTTCCTCATTAATGTTTGGTGGTTTCTGTGAGTTCTAATTATCTTGGAAAGGAGACTGCTTTCAGAACAGTGGGGAGTTATGCCCAGCTGACTGAGCTGCTGCCAGGCACAGCCAAACTATCACACATGGAGGGCTTTGCCCCATGCTGAATGAAATGCTGTGTGTAACACAACCCTCCCTTCTTTTGCTGAGTATAATAAAATAGAAAAATTATTCATTGTAAATCATCATAATTAAATCTGTGTATTATGTCTCTGTGTCATTCAAGAACTTTAAAATATATTTCAGTAAACATTATTTCAATAGTAATTTTATAGAGAAAATTCTTACTAAATTATGCCGGACTGTATATTCAGCTGCAACTTCTGTGTTTTGAATTTCTGAATGGACCATTGCTAAAGAAATAGTCTTGCTGGTAGCAGATAGGTAGGAGAGCTCAGGATGTGCTTCCTGCTGGTGTTACCCTGGCAGATATAGGCTATAAAGAAACTACCCATGAAGAATAAGGAAAAAAAATAGGTGGCTATTAATAAAAAGTCAATTAAAAGACTGGAAACATGATAAATTTTTCCCAAGTAAAAGTAAGAGTCAAGTAGAGTTGAGTTATGAGTCTTCTCAGCATGCTTTTGTTTCCCCCAGCCCTCTTTTGCATTCTTTACTCAATAACATCTGTGGTATGTTCTATAACCTCCCCACACAGCAGTATTTTAATGCTTCTTGTCATCTTCTTGAAAAGAGGAAGAAATATGATCAGGAGACAGAATGAGAAGCTAAACAACTGCCTTCTAAAGTGATTTTAATACAGTGAGGAACTGAGTGCAGAGGTATTTTAATAGAACTAAAAAGATTTATTGCTACCTTGTCTCAAGTATTAGGCTACAGCACTTGCAAAGTGCGGTGTCCTTTGTTTTGGAATCACAATAGTGTTTCAGAGATGGTTTTGTTGTAAAAGCAATTGCAAATAGAATTTTTCATCCTAAAAAAATAAAATCTGCTGCGTCATATACTCGTTTTCTTACCCTATCCAGCAAATGAAACTAACGATACCCGTGAGACTGCTCATGATGCAAGTTACATCCTCAATGGAAGTGCAAATGATAGGTTCTGGTCCTACAAAGGAAATGAAATTTTGGAGGAAAAACACGTGATCTGATTTACCTACTTCTTATCTTTAATTGCCAGTCCTAAATATAACTGTTAAAAAGTTATATAATAAAAATCTCTTGCTCACAGTGCAAAGGATTAAGAAATTGGCTCTTTATGACAAAATGATGTCACTTAAAAGTGTTTGGTTTGTCTGTTTGTTTTCCTAGCAGAGCCTTAAATATTATTTTCAGAAGAAAACTAGAAAGAATACTAAACCTATTAGTTAATGGTTATCCACTGTGTAAACACAAATATACCATAGGGAGAACACAGATACTGTGCAAGGTATCCATTTTAGAAAGCAGATATCTCTTCACTGGAAAATAGGGGCATCTGACTTTTCTGTTTTACACATAGATTTAGTGCAGTAAATTGTAGTTCTGTTGTGACTACCTGATGTCTGGACTAGGAAAATAAGTATTCATCTTATCTTAATGCATTGAAGGAAGCAATTTAAATTTTACATTCCTTTCTCTTTCCATTTTTAGCATCAAGTTTCACTGAGATAATATTATTTTCCCTCTGCCTTTTGAAGAGCTTACTGCAACTTCAGAAAATCTCAAGACATCAGAAAAATACTTTTTTTTGATCCCTTTTGTTTATTTATAAAAGATTACTTAATGGAATTCATTCTTTCCAACTTGCACACTTACTTAAAAGCTAAAATCCAGTTGCCAAGCAAAATAAACACAGCAGGGTAAGCTTCTGTGGAAAAACAAGGCATCAATATGTAATTTTGTTGAACTGACAAAGTTAAATCATAATATTAACCTAATAATAGTGTCATAGAAAGACAATCATAGCATTATTTAAATATTGTAATATATTTATAGCCTTGTGAGAGAAATTCTTCTGGTTTTGCCACAGAGATGCATGTTTTCTTCTTCACTTAAAGATGTTAGTGATTTGTAAATGAAGCAGCTCATAGTAAAGGAGGTAAGGCAACTGGCTTTGTGCTAAATATGCTGTAATAGCCTTGGCTGTCTGGTGCAAGGGCAGTCTTGAATGTTGTGCTTGGCAAGCAGTGTTCTGCAGAGATCCCTGGCAGGTTTCGTACCTGCACAAATGTTTTTAGTGTAGTACTGTGCCTGTAGGGGTGCATCAGGCTTTCATACTGATCTCAAAAGGACTTTTTTGAGTAAAATTGCCATAGAGAGGGAGACAGCTTGGAGATACAAAACTCTGCTGATCGTTGCACTGTAATGAACTGACATAAACATGCAAGCAGCAAAATTGTTTTACTAGATTACAGGTATTTTGATACTGTTTGCTTTTCTTATCCACTCTACAACGCCAAAAACTTATAAACTGATTTGTCAAAACCTGGCAACAAGAATCCTAAGGGGGAGATTCATGCTATAATGGAGAATTTTTTTCTTTTTTTGTTGGGGGTGGCTAAGTATCAGGTTTAGTTGTTTCAGCCTGCGTTGGATTAACAGGGCATAGATCAAAAATAAACAGAAATTGAAGCCTTTACTGTTTTGGGAAGTTTGAGGAGTACAATTTAGTTTTTGTTTTGTTTTCAGGAGTTTTTCAGATGCCTATCTGGAGAACCTGTGTTCAGGACTCTAAGGTGGGACTTTCATTTTTAGAAGATAGCCTGCCTTATTTTTTACAGCTAATCCATGTATAAAACAGCATACTATCTCTCTCTGAGAATGTGTGAAAGGATTTTGTCATTGTAAGTAGTGGCACTTTCAATTATCAGGGTTCAAACTCTGCAGAGTCTTTGAGATGATGAACAATGTTTTGCACGATTGAACCCCTTCCTGTGCACCAAATTTAAGCACTGCTCAGTGAAGCTTCACCCTTTTCTCTCAAAAACCTGTGTTGGTCTTCTCCAATGTAAGTGCATAGGCTTGGGTTGCCCGCCAGAAATGGTGACCCCAAATACTACAGCACTACTGAAAGTGTTTCCCTTAACTGCAGTGTCGTTAGGTACCAGACTGGGAGCTCTAGAATTGAGGGTGCTCTGTTTGTTGTCCTTACCTCCACAGGCAGCTTGGGCAGCTGGTGAACCAATGCGGTGAAAGCCACTTCTTCCCAAGATAAGCATGTTTACAGAAGAAAAATATTATTTGAGGACTCTTCACAGGTGTGAAAGTACATTATCTCATTAACAAATTAATTCAGGATTTTAAGGCACTAGGATTTAAAGGATGTGTCTGTTGTCACAAAAGTACACAATATTGTTCTCCATGCAGTGATCAGGAAGAACAAGCTCTTGGTCTCTTATTTCCCTCTATGCTTAGCTGGTTGAGGAGCATGTAAAGCACCACATCTGTGATGTTTCTGTCCTGGCAGCAGAATTGACAGAGTATGGTGTCTCCTGTGAGTCAAGATGATCTTGTGTCCTCACATACTGGCTTTTTGGGACTAGCAAAGCCTTAAGCACTGCCATCCTCTCTCACTGTAGCCCAGATAAAATTTGGCTGTTCACTGGGAGCTTTAACATATGAGATGGAAATGCTTGGGTTAAAAGAATAACCAGAAATTAATACTTGAGAGGTTGTGCAGGTGGTTCTCCTAACCAAAGCACTAATGCCTTTCATATTATGCAAATCCCATTGTATTACATGTGTATAAACTGTACAAATATTGTAATTCCCTAAGTAATAGAAATAATGTGATTTAGCAGGGAAAGGTCTTTCTTAAAGTGATAAGACACTGTGTATAGAGCTGAGGTGAGAATAAATGAGCATATTATAAGTCTCAAATTATTCTTCATTGTCAACATTAAGCTTCAAGCTGCCTTAGAACCTAATGTTTCATGATTTTTTAAAATTATTGTAATGTAGAGCTGCATTCTTCTGCCTTTCTGCTGTATCTCAGTCGCATGCTGCTCAACAAAAGATCTGCTGTTGCCATGTGCTCTCTGCAAAGCCCTGACAAAACAATGTATATGAGTATATATGAGCATGAGTTTCTCCTGTAGCTGCTGTGTCTTAGCATGTGGCAAAGGGTTGACAGCCCAAAGTGCTCTGCTGATAAATCTTTCCATTCTCTCCCTGACCAGTCCTTCTATGAATGCTCTGCAGAGTTCAGACCCTGGCAAACTGCAGCACCAATAAATACTGGGTTACGCAGCTGAAAGGTAGAGCAGATGGCACAAATCACCAAATATGAAATGCAGATTTTAAGGTGGATGTGTGTCCAGGCATATTTTATTACAAACGATAGAAAGTGGGCGGGACTTGGCTTGGTTTTTTTGGTAGCTGTTTTTTTCCTAGGATATAGAAAAATTCCAGACCAACCCAAAATCCAGCTCACCAGAGTAATCCATACTCCTACTCCAGGCTGTCAAAACTCTGCTCTCAAATATTTTTGTTAAATGAATTGACTGTTACCAGAACTATATTACCTCATGGGTCACATACAAGTGAAGCTCACACATGTCTGGTGCTGATGTGGTTCTCCCTTCAGATGGCTTGGTATTATAGATATAGACACAAGGATGTTAGAAATAGGTAAAATTTTATTATTGAACTATATATGACATTTTCAGTAGAGATGGAAAAATCGGTTCTTTGCACTAAATTTATCTCTTCTCTTTTGTAGAACTTCACAACAAATAGTCTTCACTAATGCATGTAGGGCAAAACAGAATACAAACACTTTTCCTGAGGTCTTCTTGATAGAGATGGAAAAACCTGTTTTACAGTGAGAACAATTTAATGTTTTGTTTCAGCACATTTGGAAGTAAAAAGGTCATGCTACGTAGGAAGTAGCTAATGTTTTTATCTAATTTCTTGCTTTAAAATAGTGAATTGTATGCAAGGTAAAATCACCAGCTGTGCTAAATTTTAAAAAAGCCTTTAAAGAATTATCTTGCTTTAGAAGTTTTTATTGTCTTCAAATTGCTTCTCAGTTTCTGAAGGGGTCTCAACACTTCAGGCCAGTTACCATCAACAGCGTTGAAAACTTCTCAATGTCTTTTCACCTGCTATTGCAACCTTTGTCTTTCATATCAATTTACAACAGAAATGGATTTACTTTGGGCAATTTTCAATTACTAAAGGCTGAAATTCCTCTCTTTTTGTCCTGCTAGTCAGAGGAGCTGTATGACAATTTGGTTTACTGATGAAGCATGGAGCAACTTTGCTCTCAAAATGACCAAAAACTCCTTTTCTTGCCTTCTCTTTCTGGTTTGTTTGGTTGCTTTGGCTCTTTTTTTTTTTTTCTTATTCCTTGACACCTTCATAGCTAGTTGCTCAGCATGAGTAAGCTTGAGCAACTCAGGTTTCAGTTTCTGGAAAAGAAATTTTGGGCAGGAAAAGAAATTTTTGGCTGAAACCTCAACAAGATTTTTGAGGGAGAGCAATGTACACTATAAATTCAGGCAGCAGTAAATTGAAATTGCCCATTGCAAACAAAATGCCTTTTTCTGTTTAACAGCAAGTGTCACCTGGTCCTGTGCAGTATGGCAACTGATTTCTGTGGAGGGGTACAGGCAAATAAGGGTTTACTTAATGACAGCTTAAATAATTAGCATTTGAGCTTTATGAGAGTAAATGTGTTACGTACGTACAGGTTAATGTATGAAAAACACATCAATGCCTATGAAATCCTTAGATATCTCTCTCTGCCATTAGGAGTGTAATTTAAATTAGTGCCTTGTTACAGTGCTACAGACTTAGTTTGGTTTTTGACAGTCTGAAGAAATGGATTACTTACACACACTTGTAAAAAAATTTTAGCTGAAATGTGAATAAGACCCCTTTACAGTACTTAAAGTGTGAGATGAAATTATTCAAAGTCTTTTTTATAAAGAAAAGTTATTTTCATTTGATGTAAATTCTATTAACTTTTCTTTATGCAACCATAACCAAAAAACTCATTGTTTTCTACCTTCTCATAAATGACACTAAATTTTAGACCAGTGAGTGGTCAGGTGTCTATGTGGACCAGAGAACTGGTATTATCTTGTCTTAAACCTTTGTGATTCATGATTTCAGTGTGAAATCTGAATGTGGAGGTACACGCGTTTATGTGATGAGCTAGGGATCAATTTCATGTTACCAAAATTCAGACTGAAGTCTCTCTCTAGTCAAGGAAGTTGGAGGGTAATTCAGAGCAGGACTGTATTTAAGGGCTTTTTGTCTTCCTGTGGAGGAAACTCTCCTATCGCGGAATAGGAGGAATCAGGAGAGAAAAGCTACCAAGTTTTCTAGGAGATTTAATCCTTATTGGTGAATTTCTCCAGCTCTTGATTTTTTTCTACAGTATATCAGAATGTGTCTGAGGGTGTGGTCACACATAACCCAACACTTGAGGAAAACTTAAATTGTAATACTGCACATGAATTAAAATACAATTGCATAAACATGGAAAGAGCAATGGTAAATGTCCAGTCCTGCATTCTAATTATGCTGCAGATCATATTCTTTGCAAGTGTGCTAACTAGTAACCAGATCTGTGTCTCATCCTAAATGTTAGTTGCCTACAGGAGCAAGTCTGCGAGTGTTTAGGGAGTTTATAGCTTCCTGTCAGGCACTCTTCAATTTGATGAGGGAAAAATTATTTCATAAAACTTCAAAACCCCCCTCAAAAAAACCCCAACGAAAACCAGACCAAAACCAAATAACCTAAAAAGCCGCCACATACAAAACCAACCAAAACCAAACCAAAATTCAAAACTGGCTCGATTTTTCTTTGGGTCATTCTGAACATACCCGTAGAGATAAGGACCAAAAATTTGGTATATCCCAGCAATCAACTGCACTGTTTGTATGACAGAATCCATCCAAACAAGCTCTTTAGATTTTATAAAAAAACCCCAAAACTATAGTGATTGGCACACTTGAGATATGCAGCTGTTTCCTTGTTTATGCTCCTCAATAAGAGATGCCTCAGCCTTGTCACTAGCTACTAAAATTCATTTCCAGCATTCTGAGAGCGTGGTTGTATGAATGAGGGTATTGTTGCTGGTGAGGTTGTTAAGAAACTGTGCTGAAAATAACTGAGGAAATTATCTTGTCTGTCTCAGTTAGTCCTACCTCTCCTAACTTCTGGGAGTAGTAATAGTGAAGCATAACAGCTTTTTAACAGCTTTGCTTTGTGCAGAGGGTAAAATGGGGAAAGAAATATGAGTGTCCATAACAACAGCAGGACCCAGAGGAGAAGATTCAATTAGTGTTAAAAAAATGCAGTTTGCTTCCTGAACTACTCTTTGCACTTGTTTCATGCAAGATGGCCCAAGCTGATATTTAGAACCAAGACATTTGTGGTGTTACCCAGTTAAGCATTTCACTCTTCCAGGAGAAATCTTATTTACACTTTTCATTATTCTTTCAGGGTTATTTGGTGTTTCAGGGTTTTCTTCAAAAGCTATTTTCTCCAGTCTCCAGGTTTTGCTAGACAAAGATTGCTTGTTGCTTTAGACTTGTGACTTTATTATCTGCTATATTTGCTTTGCAGTTTAGCACTGACTTAATTCAATATCACTATTAGTTCACTGGTCTTATTGTTTGGATCTGCTGTGACTTAATTTGGTGATAGTTCTGTAACACTGCCCATCAGTTCAATAGAAATGGAGAGCATTTCAAGCATTTGTTGAATGTCACCTTCAGCTTCATTATTGTACCTTTCTGAGAAGTTACTGAGGAAAACCCTTAAAGTGTGACCAGCTGAAACTGACTCAGGTCCTGTAAAAAACTCTGAGCTGGTGATGCACTGCTGGAAACCTCGTATCACACCTCACACAGAGCAGAAAGCAAAATCTGAAGCAGATGATCTTGTGGTTCCTCTTCACTAACCCTGGAAGTTCTAGCAAATGCTCCTTCATATATTTCATCCCCATCCTGGTTCTGAGAAGATATAAGCTGTCTTTTCATCTCTTTTGCTCCCTTTGGAGGTCTTTGTTCAAATCAGACCTGCTCTCAACTGAGGAGATTTAATCCAGCTAAGGTTTCAATGCAGTCATGGTTATTGGTATGTAAAAATCTTTATTCAAATAATATTAATAATTTTAAAATATATTCAGTTCTCAAGTAGAGACTTTGGCACTGCTGCTGTCTCCCTTGATACTGAAAAGCTGAAGGAAATGCAAGTTTTGTTTGTGCCCTGGGAAAAAAAAAAATCTTAAGTTTATATTGCCATCTATTTGCGGAGTAGACAATAGAAATATTTCTAATTAGGAAAAAGTTGTCAGGCAACATTCATGTACCAGTAATTACACAGACTGTGCTGAGAGAGAAACACTCCCTTTGGTACAAACACTGAGAGTTGAAATGAGCTGAAGCCTTTGCTGGTGTAACAGAGGCGGTCACTTTGGAGGTGCGGGTTGTTAGTCCCGAGCTGAGGAGCAGCTCACCAGGACCTGTCCCAGTGCCCAGCAGGTGACAGTCTGGCAGAGCGGAGGGATCATCCACCCCTCACTGGACAGCAGGCAGCTGTTCAAATGGGTACATTTTGGTGGAAATACTGCTTTTTAAAGGAGAGAACATCAGAGGAGCTGTGGGAGGGGGCTGCAGGGTGCCCGATGTGCATGCCTGTGCTGCAGTGCTGGTGCTGGCAGGGACACTGCAGCGTGGCCGTGCAGGATCTGCTTGCTGCCCGCTGGGGTTCTGCTCTGCTGCGTGCGCGGGTTTGGCACACACTCACCGAGCTGCAAGCTGTGCTGGGTGTATCTACCTAAACTTACTGATGCGTTAGAGCAAGAATCAATGTTCTGAAATCAGTGTCCTCAAAGTTGGCTTCCTTCAAATTCCTTAGTTCTCAGGGGTGAAAACCTGCTCTTCTGGGGCTCTTGCCATTGACATTTTCTAGTCAAGAAGGGGTTTCCTTTGAAATACTTCTCAGCTGCTTCAAATAAGACAGTGCTTATTGATTGCAGCCCTGTGAGACAGGTATTTGTTTCCTCTTCCACCTTTCCACTAGGGGAGTTTTATTTCATGTATGAAAAGATCAACTGGAGCAAGAAAGGGAAGCATGAGCCAGGGAATTCCTGTGGAAGATTAGGCAGTTACTTATGTAATTTAAATCAGTCTTGTAATAAATTTGTACAGGAAATGAATTAGGAAGACTAACTTTTATGAAAAAGGAATTGATTTTCATTGTGCTTTTTATTATTCATTTCACTCATAGTTTTTATCTTTTTCCTCTTTTTTTTTAAATCTGCATAGGATTAGTTTCTAATTAATTCAAACTCTGCATAGATTGATTAGTGACTTTTTATCTTTCTACTCTCCTCTCTCTACATCTGAGGCTTGCTAGTTCATTGTAATTTTTTAAAGAAATATGCTGCTTACCAGCTTCCTTTCTGCTACACCAGTCATGGCACAGAAACTGGAAGCTACTGTATGCACTGAGTTCAGGTTTCTGCATAATGGCCTCTATTTTATATCTAGTAGGTCTGTATGTAGAACAGCCTTTGGAATTGCATTTGTGCTCAACTCTAGTCAATGGATTAGAACAGAACAGAATTCTGTGACAATAGCACTAGTCAGGTAATCTAGAAAAAAAGGAATAAACTATGCAATGGTATATATTGTTTTTCTTGTTTATTAAATTCCCCCTTTCTCTTATGAGTACCTTTTTAATTTCCCTGCAGAACTTCAATATATTAAAAAGAAAAAAAAATTTGTTTTCAAAACCATGAAATTATAGAGCAACTTTGGTAAAGCAGAAGCAAGGGTAACATTAAGAAGGTAAGGGTTAATTTTTTTTCTTTGAACACATAACACGTTCCTTCAAAGTTATCCTGCTCTCCCTGTGACTACAGCACCCCTATTGACATCAATTGGAGTTTAATACAAGCAGATACTGTTGAATAGACTTCAAGGGAACCTGTGTGATGATCAGGGAAGAGAATTTAACTCTTGCTACTTAGCAACTGAGAAAATAAAAATTATATATTGGAAACTCCACTTGTATTCACAGCTGGGAAGAGCAGCCTGACATGCACTCTATGGCCTGATTCTGTTTCCAGGGTAAAGAACAGATACAACATTGAGCTCCAACTATCCAATTTAAATGAGGGCTTATAATATCAAAAAGCCCCCTCAGGAAATGGCAGGAGCGCAGAGGCAGGTGTGGCTGGAGTGTAAAACATGCTGTCCTGTAGGAAGGGAATCTAATTACCTTTCCCAGGCAGGAGGAAGCCCTGAAGTCTGCTCATCCGCACTTTTATATCTGAGGCTTTAAAAGCCAGTGGGGGCAATATTACCTTAATATTTTTAGTGGCCATTTTATCCCAGCAGACCTTATACTAGATCAGATATCATTAATCTGAGTTACTCAGGCTTTTCAAAAGATTTAGCATAAAACCAGCAGAAAAGTATAAAGCCAGCAGAAATGCAGTGCGTGCCATACCTGGCTGGGTAGAACTGTGTTCTGCCTAGTGCAGGTCAGATTGGTACCTCAGCAGCACCAGACCTGCAGCCCTTCAGTGGGGCACCAGCCATGTGCACCTTCTGCAGATCAGAAGTAGAGAAAGCAACATCACTGAAATTCATGCAAAATGCTAAGTTACTGTGCAAGCCTTATAAAAGGCGGCTGTGTAGAGAGCCCCATGCCCAAGAGGTAATTGGGGCAGGGCCTCATTGACTGCAGACTTCACACGGGTTGTAGGTGTTTTTTAGTTATCTTTGGAAATTGCACTTTAATCCCTGGGCTGTGTGCTGTAGCTGGAGTGGAAATGCACCTGTTCCCATGTCAGGAAATGTTTTAATGATGGTTATTGACCCACGCATTTTTGTACTTTGAATATATAAGCAATGGTAATTTCCCAGCAAGCGAATTGAGGAAATCATGAGTGGTGTGTGTGACATGTCTCAAGAGCCTGCAGTTGGGCTAATTAGTGCTGACAAGAGAATTTTCCTAATCCCATGCTACCTGCAGGCTTGTGCTTCTCATATTGGGTTGACACTGGAAAGCAGGAAAACAAACCTTTAGGGGATGTAATTGCAGTGGGAAACTCCAAATATTTTCATCCCTTGTGTTCAGTGGGTCTCTGACCTCATGTGCTGGTTATCACCCTCTGTTGGCTGTCACTGCACTAAATGGCAGTGGAGCTGTTACCTTTTTTCACACTCCAGCATGTTTTAGTAATGGACAGTAATACAAATTTCCTTTCAAAGAAGGAAGGAAAACAAACATTGTCTTAGCTGTTGCTGGAGGTTATAGTCAAAACATTGTTTCCTTATCACTTGATAGAAACAAATCTGGCAAAATATTGATGTGCATGTTGCTTTACATCTATCTTTGTCATTATTCATAGCTACCCCCACCCATAATGCTGAATTTCCCCAAGTGCCATCTGTCACTATCGTCTGTGATGAAAAAAAAATAATTAGAAATTGGTCGCAAGATTACGCACAGCATCTGTGGGCGCAGTAGCTGTGATAAAACCGTCCTTGCTATTAATTTTGATTGCGAAATCCCAGAATGGGTGGAAGTAAGGAATAATCTTCCTCCCATCATAGCAGTGGATAGCTGAATAAATGGGTGTAAGATACACCTGCACATAAAATACATATCAATGTACATAAGCATTTAAGATCTGCTTTATTCTTGTAGCTTTCTATATTTCATTAGCATAGAGTAAAATTCAAGAGGCCTTCATTAAGACTGCAATTCAATGACAGATTGGCCTACTGTGGGAAAAATTCAGGATGCCATAGCTTTTATTAGCACTTTAAAAATTGCACCAAATGAAAGTTGACAATTTTTGCATTTTCTTTCTGAAAATACAATGATGCTCATTATGATTTTTCTGCTCCTTATTTATCACTCATATATCAACTCCTATATGATTCAGTATTTCCTTTAATATGGAAAAAAGGCTTGAGACAAAAATTCTTGAACCGAGTAAATTCTTTTAAATGTGTATATGATCTCTTTATGCAGAAATCCTTTGCTTGCATAAAAGGAGCTGGAAAGAGAACAGTTATAGTACCATCTCTGACAATATATGAGTGTATGCATTACTTTAGTTTTAGACCAGATTTAGGGTTGTTCAGGTCTGTCATTTATCAGACTCATTACTCCAGGAGCAGTAATCCCGTGAGGTATCTGAGACACTGCTGTAGGTACAGAGTGTCTAACAGTGGAATCCAAACAAACTCTGGGGAAGTGCTACTGTTGGGTGAGAGCACTGAGTCTGCAGCAACCTCCACAGCCAAAGTAATCTTGACTTTAACAGGTCCAAGGAGGGATGTGCTGGTACTTTGGATCCAAGAGACATAGTTTTCCAGCTCCAGCCAGGAAAAGGCAGAATTTAAATGACTGACTGCTAGATATCCCCAGAGAGGAGCTTTCATGGGAAGTAATGAGCCACAGAGGAGTTTGGGAATCCAGTTTGTGATGTGTAATAGGGGTGACTATGAGGCTGGGCCTGGGCAGGAATGTAACTTCTGTTTGCTGCCAGGAGCCCTTATTGACATTCAGATGTGATGAAAAGTGCTGTTACCTCTTCTCTTTTTTTTCATCTTGTAGCTCTGAAGCCTCTTTAGCTTTGTCCTTGCTCTCTATCACCTCAGACCTCTGAATTGGGCTCTCCAATCTAGAAATTGTGTGGTTTTGCCACATGTTGCTGTCTGGGATAGGAAGGGTGTTCCTCAGACCCTTTTTCCTGTACTAACTGAAATGCAGATGGCTGCTGAGCAGAGAGTCCCTTGACTGCAGGGGTTGGAGGGAGAAATCAGAAATAAAACCTTCCTCAAGAGCTAAACTACTTTGTGATTTTAAAACAGAATAAAAATTGTACTATTGGTCTTTGTATTAGAAATCTGCATATCTTAGGGAGTGGAAATGTTTACACAGTGTATTTGGGAGAGATATGAGCTTCTTCTAGTCTTTGCCTCAAGCTGAAAGAAGTGTTTTGGTGCATCAAGTATAACTCTGAATAAATTTTATTTGTTCAAAAAAAAAAAATAAAAAGGCAATCATGTAAAAGCATGGGGGGTTTTGTTTGGTTTTTTTTCACCTTGATAGAAATCAACAACAGGAAGTTCAGCAGCGTCTTCAGTGTGTTGTGAGGACCAGGTGTCTATGGAAAAAGTCCCATCTCCTGGAAGAGCTTGGTCCCCGGACTGCTGGGCTTGTTAAAGTGTTGTCTGGCTGTGCTATGTAAGGTTTTTCTCAGTTTGTCATTTAAATCAGACATACAAATATAAAAATAGAACAGTCAAACACTATTTGAAGGGCTGCACATCGTTGCAGGACTGGCTGGATTTATACCATGGCATCACTATAGAATTTTTTTCTGACAGTGTTATTCATACTTTGTTCAGGACACACAAAACATCCTTAAGGCCCTCTGAACTCAAGGAGCCTCTGACAGGCTCTTTTGTATAAATTGACTCACTTC
>NW_008238358.1:3137004-3137251 GCF_000691975.1 Corvus brachyrhynchos
GTAGGAACAGTTAAGTATGTAGAGGGACAGAAAACAACCCCTTAACTTGATGGTTAGAGGACTTGCTTGTGACAGTCTAAATTATGAGTCAAAAAAACCCCAAACTGAAATATTCACTGGACCGGAGTGGAAGAGCAGGGTGTCATGATGATTGTGGCACCTCCTGCAAACACCACCCTTCCATCCCTGTTCAGGTTTTGATGAGACAGTTTGCACTAAGAGGCATTTGCTGCCATGTACATTTGCA
>NW_008238358.1:3137271-3220651 GCF_000691975.1 Corvus brachyrhynchos
AAAGTAGTTAATGAGAAGTGAGTCAATTTATACAAAAGAGCCTGTCAGAGGCTCCTTGAGTTCAGAGGGGCATGAGATCCCTCCTTATTGGGTGGTGCTTCTGGTCCCTTGTCTATTCAGTATATGGAGATTATTCATCCCCTTTTGTATCCATGATTTCTTTTCCTGGGGGGAATGGGGTGAATCATATGACCCAAAATGGAAACAATTTTTGTCAAGGAAAAACCTTTTTGTTCCATCTAAAATGTTTGTGTTTTGAAATCAGACTTCACGCTAGCAAATTGATTGTTGACATATCTCAAATTAATTCAATGTTTCTTTTGCTTTCACAAACCTTCCTGATAACCTTTAGTAAGGTGGTATCTGACTTAAGAAACTTTATTGTTTATAAAATACTATCATGGTGGTATTTGCCTTTTTCTATGCAAACTTGTAAAAGCTTTTTCCTGGCAAATCTATGAACTCAATAGACTTGAATGGTTTGGCACTCCTGTAGCCCAGCTCCTGGAACTGGAGACCATCCTTCTTCTCTAGACATTTCCCATATGTTTGTCAGCAGAGCTGAATCATTATGCTACATTTCTACCATGCATTGCCAGTCTTATATGACTCAGGTATGAAATAAAACCCAGCACCTCCTCCTTGTGGTGCCTGGGCAGAAGAATATCATCCATCACACCGATCTGTGCCAGGGGTGTGTTATGAAGGGTTCCCTTTCGATGAAAACTGGACTTTTCATCTCTAGAGTTTCTTTTAATCTAACTCTGAACAAGCCTTTGACTTTCTATAAGATAACTTCCTCTGTCAGTAACCAGGAGGGTGCAAGAATAGAATGGGTGTGGAAGTTCTCTCCAAGTGTTTTCTGCAGTTGGTTACAGATACCAGTACATCCCAAGGATTTATTTCCACAAAGCAGATACTGGGTTATCCTCCTCTGCCCACGATGAGAAGAAGCTACAAGTAGGGATGGCATTTAACTCTCTCTCAGCACCAGTCATGTGAGTCCTCCAGCGAGGCTCACAGAAGGTCTGGGGTGTGTGCACACAGCTGATGTGTTTGTGACAGGACTTGCCCAGTGTGTTCTGCAATAATAAATCTGAATCCACTTATTAGTAGGTGTTCAGAATAAAATGAGCTCTTTATAAGGTTTGACATTGCTTTATTATATACCCACGACATTGTAGATGATCAATTTTTGTCTCTTGTTAATTGGCACCTCTATTAGAAGTTATGTTATGTGGCTCTTCATACAGATTAGCAGCAAAAAATATTCAAATCCAATTCTAACATTATTTAGAATACTTGATTATGAAAGCAAAAAGTATTTCAGTAAAAAGAAGTCTTTAGTGACTAGGCAGTAGTTGAATATATAACTTGATAATGCACTACCTGATTTTTTTACTCACAAGTGGTGCTCAAAGCAGAAATACCCAAGTATTGTGTATTTGAGGCAAAAATGGCTCCATCTATAGAGGCTTCTGGAACAGAGAGGTACAACTCTAATTGTTTATGTTTATCAATTGATTTTATAAGAATATTGCCACATCCCCAGATTTCTTATCTGATAAAATCAATTTATCATGATGTCATTGCAACTTAAGATATTTTGTATTTGAGAGGAGCAGTAAAACTTTAGTTCACACTCTCCCATTTGCATCGCTGCTCTATTACAGTCTCTGCACAGCAGGGAGCCATGTCATCTTTTGCATTTATAGCTCTTAGTTTCAGTTGTAACCCATAGTATGGGTGCTAAGAGCAGGAAAACAGAATATTTTTAGCAAGTAAAACTGTAATGTCCAATTAATAAGTTCCAGTCGTGCAGCTGGGATCCTTCTGGCTCTAGAAGTGGGATCTGACAGGGTCTCTGCTGCCCAGCCCTGCTGTGTTGTGGGACAGGTTCCCTGAGACCATGAAGGAAAGAGTTTAAATATAATATGTCCACTTTGACACAGTAATTCCTTCTCCACTTCAGGATGCACCTAGTAAAACATTGAGTGCATTGAAGTTGGCTGTGTGCCTCTAGAAGGCCTGTGGATATCTAATTGCTTGATGGGCTGGGGATTCCAAAGAATTGTATGGAAAATGACCAAGGCTGACTTAAAATTCATTTGCCCACTTTTGTAAGTCTTTAGCAAATAAAAATTTAAACTTTGCCTTTGGATTTAAGCAATTTTAAGATTTTTTAAATTAATAATCAAAGGAAACAGCAAAACATGTTGTTTGTTTTTTTTGAAAAAAATTCATATTTCCATGTCAGGGAGCTTTTGATTTTTCCACTTTTTTTTCTTGATCAAATAACACGAGCAGTTTAGCAGAAGTGAAGCAAGTTACTTGCAAACTTTTAGTCCAGATGACTCTGCAGGTTTTACTCCCAAAGAAGTATTTTCCAAAGCTGTTCACATTGCTCTAAGACCAGCCTGTGATAGGAGCAGTGTCTTTTCCCTGTCTCAAGGGAGAGAGATTGAACAATTCAATTCCTACCGTGCTCTCCATCAGCTGGTGGTGTTGGCAGAGCCCTGGCAGCAAACCCACCTCCTGCTGCAGCTGGCAAGTGGCATCCAGGTTGTAGGGTGGCTTCAGTTTGAGCAATGATGAGGTTTGAAATGTCTTGCAAAAAATGCTTCCTTTCAGAAGGTAGAGGCTATAAGAAGTGCTCCCTTAGCCAGGGATTCTCCTTCAAAATAAGTTGGGTTTTTATGGTGTATTTTGAGGTCTGTCATGGTACGTGAGCGCACACAGATCTGCTGTTTCCTGGGAGTTTAGAGTCCTCACTTTGTACAAGAGAGATTCAATGTCTTCTCTGACTTGAATAATTCTAGCATGAAAGTAACACAGCTGTGTTTGAAACTAGGCCAGATGAAGAGAGACACTTTTCCCCTTTTTTCTTTGCTCCCCAATGTGTCTCCTAAGGCAGAACAGGGAAGGGCTGGTTTGCAGCAGGCAGCTGAGAGTGACTGGGGCAGAAAAGGGGCTTGGCTGGTACAAACCTTGTAGCAGTTCCAGGTAATCCTGCCAGACCCTGTCACCTCAAGTCTTTGTGGTCTGAAGTACTGTGGCATAGGGCTCCCCTTGCACCACAACAAGTTTTTTTAATGCGTTACTTGATTAGAGGGGGGATCTCTGTATTATAAAGAGAAAAAGGCTTGGTAATCTAAAAATTAAAAAAAATTAAATCTGTCAATAAGATTTCAAGACTAATAACAGTGTTCTGTAAATGTTTCCTTGCTTAAAAAAATTACTGCTTCAACAATATAAGACTGTCTGCATAACCTTAAAATTAGCTGTAACACCTTTCAGTTATCAGTTCTACGTGATTTTAAATTACTAATTGACTATAGTAATAATTGCTAACTACAGGAAAGTATTTAATTTTAAATTAAAAATTCCTGCCTTGGGAAAAAAAAAATTATTATTTTCTTGTTGTTTTTAGAAATCGAAAGTAATATCTTTTTACATTTTCTTTGATTTTGTGTAATTTAAACCACCAGTATGTGGCTTTAATGCTGATTTGTTTTTAATGCTAAGTCTGCCTGTAAATTTAGGACTAAATGTAAATCAGAAACGCAGTAATATAATCGTCCCGTAAAAGATTTTATAGTCAATAAACAAGAGCACAGCTGTGAAATACAGCAACTATTTTAGAATGTTTTATCCTTTGAGAGGAGTAGAGGCTGATGTAGATTGGAGAAGCAAGTGCTTCCTCAATCCCTTGAGTAACCACTTCAGGAATAGCCCTGTTGCTCACTTTTCAAAGTGACCTCACACATTTAGAGTGAAACGTGTGGAGCTGCATGGACCCCACTGTATCTCTTGAGAATGCAATTTTTGTTTAGTTTTTAGGCTGTTTGTATTTTCATATTATATCAGCATGTATTGAAAGAGCACTCAGTGGTGCTTCATATGCTCCTGTTCAGTGTCATCCTTAGATGAATGCGTGGGGATCTGGAAGTGCTGGCACTGTGACCAGTATGGCCCAGTTAGACAGAACATTGTTTGCTGCACAGGATGGAGATGCACATTTCCCATCAGAGCCAGTTGTCAGGCTGGACTGGGAATGAGTGTGTTGGTTCCTGAGCTTTTCTAACACTTGCTCTAACTCTCATATATTTCAGTGTATGGCAAAGGTAGTTAAGACACTTTACAGGTTGTGACGTGGATCACACTCAGCGTGTGCAGGCTCTGAGCTCGGAAGCAGGACAAGCCCCATTGCTTTTAAGGGCTCTCATCATGCAGCATGCCAGGACAATGGCTCTGTGGGGAAAGTGGCTTCAAGTTTGGCAATGCATAGGACATAAAGCAGGAGTGGGATGCATTTCAAAGAGGCTTTCTGCCTAATGTTTATTTGAAATCCACAGACTCAATCAAAGAAGGAAAAGTGAATTGAATAGGTTGAGTGTACTTGGAGCAAGTAATTAACTATTGGTTTTCTGACAAGATCAAACTTGATGGCCAAAACCTTTGAACAGGAGCAGAAAGGAGAAACTGACTTGATTAATTAAACCTCAGGAGTGCCTTCCTCATCACTGTTACTGTCAGGGCGATGGGAGCCGAGGGGGGCAGGAAGAACCAGTTGGGGGTGCAGTACCGCTTCTCAGAGAGCAGGGACTTCATTTCAGGAGAGACTGGGAGTTCAGTGAGGGCATTCCCATAGAGGAGCATTAAACCTGCTAAGGCAGAAGCTTGAGAAACAGACCCCAAAAGCACATTTTTCCATGACTGTTCTTTCAATTATCCATCATGTTCTATATTAAATTATGCTAATAAATTATGCTGTAGTCGGATGTAGTGCAGCCACCTCGAGGTCTCAGTGCTGCAAGAGCTGGGAGGTGGTGGGATGTGGCCAAAACAGGGGGCTGCAGCTAGTGGCTGCTCTGACCCCCTGGGCAGAGGCTGTTTTGGGAGATGTTACTGGTGCTGCTTCTGCTCCCTCCTCGCTTTTCCTATGCACAACTCTCAGGACAATTTTTTCCAAAAATGTTGTTTCATCCCATATGAAAAGGAAAAAGCTTTTAAATATAGCCATTCTGTAAGATAACTTTTCATATTTCTCTTCCACCCCTCCTTTGCTATATGAATTAGGAACTTTTAAGTTAAAAAGCAGTAAATTTTTAAAAATTGTAATTTATGCACCTGATATTTGCTTAATTAGACTTCTGAAAACTACAGTACAGTAAATTGTAATAGGTTTTTTGAGTGAAGTCACAATTTTCTTAAGTTGATATCTTTTTCTGGGATTCCCTGATTTAATGCAAATTTTTATTTCATACCTTTTTTACCTTTGCATAATATTTCCAAATGTGCTATGGTCTCAGTAACACTTGTGCTGAAGTCCAAGCTAAGGATTTCAGTCAGGTAGAACAGGAATCAGCCTGGATCTGTGTATCCTTTTCTCTGCAGCCACATCAGCACATTGGTGGCTTCTTTCTCCACCTGCATGTTTCTCAGCATCTGCCCTGTGTGTCTTTCCAGTGGCTGCACTGCCACTTTTTGTATTCCCCGTGAAGTCTGGTCCTTAACACGCATCAGTGAAGCTGAGAGAGTTTTATTCCCTGCTAGAAAAATGTTCACCGTGGCAACCATTAGGGAAACTGGAATTAGCGAACACATTTGAAGTTCCTGCTCAACTGCTGTTTCTTGGGATGTTCCCTGTTTCATGAGGGCCATATCCTGCAACTGCCTCTGCTGTGGTGTGCACACAAACATACTTATTTTGTATGTCCTTTTGTACATGCTTGTATGAGTTGCCTTCAAAGCTTATTTGCTTTTATGTATTTTTACTTTAAATATGACAGAAGAGAAGGCATAACTATTCTTGTAACCTTTGTTAGCTCCTTGGTGTGCCTAATTTCTGCAAACAAGCTGTATTACTGAAAGCAAAACTTACCATTTTGTTGTGACCACACTGAAAATGCTGCATACTCTCATTGGTAAAGCTCACTTTATAGAGGCTGTACCTCGAGTTTCTCTAAAATCGAAGTGCACAGACCATAAGTTCTTTTGTATGCAATCTGGCTGAGATGCATTGAAAACGTTGTATTTCCTTTCTTTTCTGCTCCGTTACCAATGGAATGAAAGGTTGTTGCTTACAGGGTAAGTTTAATACTCAGTTTCTTCTTGGCAAATTGGAAGGAGGATGAGATGAGGAAGGAGCCCTCCTTCCTTTGAGCTCTTGCTGAAGCAAAGGATCAGTTGTAGGTACCTCTCCTCCAAGTTTGGAGCTGCTGCAGAGTGATGGGACAGTGATGTAGGGCTAAATGTGAAATCAGAATTAGTATTTAATAATATGTACATGAACTGATACTGAACTCACAAGCAGTGGTGAAACTGCCAAAGCTTTACTTTGCCTTCTGTACGTTGTTGCACCAGACTGTCGAAACTCTACTCTGTTAAACATCAGTCAGCCCACATCACCATATCATCCCTTCTACCCATAACATCTGTAAATTGTTACAACACTGGGAGTTATTACGTACAGGGGTCAAAACAGTCAGGAATCTTGCAGGCAGCCAGGCTGAGAGAACCATCCCTGCCACCTCCTGCCCCCAGAGCAACTGCTCCCTGCCCTCCACACTTGTTTTTTCTATAGTCCATGTTTCTCATGCATGGTCCACTGCCCCTTCCAGCCAGGGGTGAAAAGACACTTTTGGAGAAGCCTCATTTTTTTTCTTCAGGTGCCCAGGGCCTGCAGTGCTCCTCAGGTGTCCATCCTGGCCGTCAGCTGGCATGCTCTGTGCAGCATTCCATAGGTTTGCTTGTGCCAGACATGTTGTTTCTCAAGTTTCTCAAACTCATAATTTAATCTTGTCTTACTCATGCCTCTCTCCATCTTCCTCTGTCAGCACAGTGCAAGAGAAGTATGTTGTTTCAGACATGGATATTTCAGCTGTGCTACTTAAACATAACTACATTTAGAAAGTTAACGTTGCTGTAAAATCTGAATATGTTCTCATTTTTCTAATGTTTGAGCTGAAAATGTGATATCAAATTATCTTATTTATCTTTGTACTTAAAGAGTGTGTAAAAATTAAAAGCCACTGCTCTTTAGAAGCAAATATCAGTCCACTTTATCTTCCTGATGTACTGTAAACTGCACACACAGAGGAGCTTAGTAGCTGAATGGGGGATGATTATGAAGATGAATGAGTGGCCGGGAGACAGAGTCAGTTTAATGAGCTGAGCAGTAAGGAGGCTGTAATTTTTATAGATTAGCACTGAACTTGTCACTTACTGGCTGATACAACAACTCAGTTTCAGAATTACAGTATGTCAGAAGTGAGCTCAACAAGCTCAAAACCAGTGGCAATCTGATTATCCCCCATGTAGTCCAAATTACAAGTTCTCCTGGATCTGTATTACCTCTTCCTAATGTTTTATCTGTCTCAGGTAAGGAGCAGAGACCAGAACAGTGCACAATTACTCTTGTGTCAGATGATTATTTTAAAATATGTGTTCCTTCACCTTGCTGTGGTGGCAGAGCCTCTGAGCAGTCTCCCATCCCTAGGCTCTCTTGTGCTCAGTCAGCTCAGCACCTCGTCAGATGCCAACCCTGAGGGAAGCAGCAATGTGGGAAACAAAATGGTGAATGTCCAGGACCACCACTTTCCTAGAGAAGATGTTGGTACTACAAGATGTTGGCTTTCTTTTGTTATCGTTTTGTGGTTTTGTGCTAGTCTTTAGTGACCTTCTAATACTCTGTGGATTTGTTCACCAGGTTTTGTGGCCTTTGGATGTTCCCAGTACAACAGTGCCTTTCTGTGCACTGGTTTGGAGGCAGAAGTTTGTGATCCTGTAACATGTTAACAACAACTGCTTGTTTAGTGTCCCCAAGAACCCCCTGCCTCCTGGTGCCATTGGGTGCCTAATGCCTTAACCGACCACAGGGACTGCTCCAGGTCAGTTCTTGCCATAGTTCTGCTTGGTATGGATGAACCAAGGACCTTGTTCCTGATAGGAAAGTCAGGGGCAGGACAAACACCTAGGCTCATTTGTTTTTTACAAACTGAGTAAAAGCTGTGAGCCCATTCTGGCACCATTCCCAGAAGTGCTATTTTACAGGCATGATGCTTTTGATAAAGGCATTGCTTCTGGAGTAGCATACAAGGGATAATTACTGTTCCATGAGCAAATGACAGTGTTGATTTCTCCCCCTCATAATTCACTCAGCCTACAGGCTGATTTGTTGGAAGAAGCATTTTGGTTTTAGACAGCTCTGGGACAAGACGGGGAAAGGCCACATTTGGATTTTTTAAGGTAACAGGCATCTGTAATTTTGGAGATGGCTCTTATGGTCAGCTGGAGACAAAACTATTGGGGCTCTGTTTGTTTTTGGTGACCTGAATTCACTTTGAGCCAAGTCCAGGTTGAGAAATGGTGCTCTAGTTCTCTCTTCCGGCAGTGTTTCCCAGTGCTTTAAAAAAAGATGTACATCAGCAATATGGGGCTTTTTGTGCACTGTTGTAAGATTTTGCTACTTGTGTCTGCTCTCAAGCCTTTCTTGGGCAGTTTCCAGTGAACGCATACTTTGTTCCAAAAGCCAAGTTTTTTCTTGATATTTACACTGCGCATATGCACCAAAAGCAGCAAAACCTGGTTAACCTGATCACCAGCTTTTCTTTCCTCAGCCACTCACCTGCCATTTCACCATAGGAGCAATTTTTACTCTCTGTCTTTCCTCTTCTACCCATTAAATGAGAGCAGTGATGTTGTCTTCCTTCGCCCAGCCCTCTGAGAGTTTTCAACCACCACAGGATATTACACAGGCACTATTACCGCTCTGCATCTTACAGGTAAATTACTTCACCTGTAGCAAATGCACTAACTCAGCAAAGCTATTTTTAAAATAAAGTTTGCATCATGTAAATGAGTTTCTTGGTCAGTTTTACTGGCAGTTGTCAGCAACCAAAGCAAAATGGTTCCAGCTGCCCTCAGAAAGATACAAGTCCTACCACTCTTCCCCCTACTCTCACCCCATCCTCTCAATTTGTCTTCTGTTTCTGGATCATGCTCTCACGAGGGGTGGCTCCTCATGAACATGCAGAAGTGACTACATGGCTCTTGATGACTTACATCAGCAGTGCTTTTAAAAAATAATTTCCCCATGTGCTTACTGAGCATTAGTTAAGTAACAATGTTAATCTGTCAACCGACGACCTGAACAGGTGAGTCTGATATTTGTGTGTGTGTGTGTGTGTAATATTGTCTTTTGAACAATAAGTTCCTATTTTTAAAATGATTCATTAAAAAAAAAACAAAATAAAACAAAACCACAAAAAAACCACCACACATTGACCTTTTAAAACCGCTCCATGCCAGACCTTCTTAAGAGATTTGGCACTGACATTTTCGTCATAATGGAAGATTCATTAAGGTCAGTTATAAATTTGCTGCAATAAATACAGAAGAATTAAGAGCTCATCAGCATTACCACAGCGTAATGTTCAGCGGATTGAATTATGTACTTAGAAAGATGAATCTGTGGCAACTGGCAAGCTTCAAGAGGAAAGCTGCATGTTAGCATGGACATGTGCGTGCACGTGTGTGAGTGGAATGGCAGAGGAAATGAGGGGAGGAAAAAGGTATTTTAAAAAGCAAACCATTTTTTTGTTCCAGCCCAGGAATACACAGAGTAGACATGATAACTGTATGATTGCACTCTTGCTCGATGCCTTGTACTCAGTGTTTCTGGTGGTAAACGCTGTGGTGTGACTGGGTATCTGTCCTGCTCTCCTCTCCTCAGAGGTACACACTGTCTCTTGAGCCATATTTCTGCAAACAGTATTGATCGTGATTGATGAAGAGTGTGAGAGGGTCAGCCCTTTGCCCCCGGGAGTAATTGGGCTGCCCTTTGTTAAAGGGTAAGAGAAGAGATATTAAAAATGAAGAAATGCACTAAGTGGGTGTGAGCTGTGCTCTCAGCTGTTCACAACATCTATTCAGTAATATAGAGCATCAATCTAATTCTCCACACAGGGTAGGAGCATGGCAAGTCAAAAGCCTCCGATAGGCAGTCCTCACCAGCAAGATACAATGTTCAATTTAAGGAAAGATTGAAAAACATCAGTCTTCCCTTAAAACAATTTGTACAGAATAAATTTGGCACTTGCCAGCTATTCCCACAGAGAGAAACTGATAATAGGACAGAGAAAATCATGTAACATGATTTAGGATTCCCAGGATGGGATTACTTGTAATAAAACAGGAGGGAGGCGGGAGAAGGAAGAAGAACAGACAGTAAGCTTGGTGTTAATTCAGAATGTTCTCAAACCCCTGGAAATTCAAGGCTGAGGGTACTGGATACCTCTCAGCGTCAGATTCAGTCTGAATGCAGGTTCAGCACACTTGGAGATACTGGCTCTGAGTGCCTCAGCTGGAACTGCTGGGTCCAAGTTCCTTTAAAAATCTGGCCCCTAGGGCTTGTGTAACCTACAAAATAATCCTCTGATGAAAACTGGTGTTAGGTGCTGAACTAGTGCCTCACATGGCTTGCCTTTTTTCTTTCCTTCTGGCAAAATCATTTACAGGACATGTTCAGCTGAATCTATGCTGACTTCCCATATTAGTAACAAAAATTTCTGTGAAGCTTAAAACTAGATTCTGCTGTAGGTCACCCAGGCCAGCCCTTCCGTACCCCCTGCCCCAGACATCTTTGGGGGACCTGAGCTGTGTTATGGACGGAGGTAGCAATGCTGGAAGGCATTTTACCTAGCAAAGGCAGCCCTGGTGCTCTAACAAAGCCTGGTGCCAAAGACCCAGTGGTTGGAGTATGGAGAGGAAGGTATGGTCAGCACTAAAGGTAATGAATCCATTTAGAAGACCTCGTTGGTGTGGGCCTACAAGAAGTCCCACAGGGTAGGAAGTTAAAACCTTTTCTTCTCTTTCACAAGCTGCATGTCATTACCAGGTCTCTCATAACCACAGTACAGAGAAAGAAAAGATGAAATTTGGTTTTCTCACCATAAAATCATTAATGTCCACTGAATTTAAAGTCTCTGCCCTCAGATCAGCAGCTGTGCTCTGCGTGGCTGAGGAGCTGAATCCTGATGTGCCTTACAATAGCAAGACTTAATATATATCCTTTCAGAACTCTATCATAACTAAAATATATTGCTCTGATTCTAATTTTAGCATGGTTTTAGTAGATGAGACTAAAGGTTTCCAGAAACAGATTTTCTCACCAAAATAATCTTCTGGATGCACTAAATGACATTTACACATTGTTGAAAAAATATTACAGTCTTTTTAATGTCATAAAATAATACATTTCACTCCTTTAATTTTGTTATTTAAATTGCAGGGTTTTAAGTAAGTTTTGGGGTTTTTTTCTGTGACATTGTCATTTCCTCAAGGTTAATGATGACTTGGGAAAACAGAGTAGAAAGCATTCTTGGAGTGATGTGTAGCTCTTAACGGTGTATTTCCACCCTCCCATGTAGTAAGCAAAGATGATATTTTTATTACTGTTCCTATGGAAGGCATCCTGAAAGCAAAATGGGTCCTCATGGAATATGTTGGAGTTCCTGTTGTGATTAGAATGGAAACTTCAGACAAAGTTTCTTAGAAAAGACCTGATGTTGAGTCACAAGGTACAGAAAGGACCTTCTTGCTTTCTAAACTCCTCAGAGAGGAGTCTGAATGCTGCTGGATCCAGTATTAGCCCCAGACTTGATCAACAGTTTATGTCTACAGGATTACATAGATGTATGTGAACCTTTATACAACCTTGTCCCACAAGATTAAGTATGGGAACACAAATACACATCTAAAAATGCATGCTTTATTTTGTTTGTGATAAAAACTAGAAGACCATGACCAGAATTATTTGGTACGTGGTATAGACAACACACTATACTAGCAGTTACAACTATTTTTTAAAGCAAGATTTAAACAGTGATATTAAAGTAGTGAAATAATTATTAAGTAGAAATTGAAGTTACTCATCCTTATCAATGACCATGGGCAAATGTCTTTCACTCAGCCTAAAGGAGTAACCTTGAGGGTTGTCCCCACTTGGGAGGAATTTCCACAAGCACTTCTAGAAGAAGGTAGTCCCTGCCCTTAAAAAGTAAGACACCCCATTGTATAAACTGATTGCCTGTCAGTGATGTGGTTCCAGACTAGGTCTGTCAGCTCAACACCTTTAGATAAGTTATCAGTTCTATAATTTGTTGGTTCCTTTGACAGCAATCTTGCCACATCCTCACTGGTGCCAGGAAACATTGTTTTTCTCGTCCTCAGGATGTTTAAGTTTGGGATTGATGCATCAGGCTGGTCTCAGCATTCTTCACCGCCAAAAGCTGTATGACCCACACCCCTTCTCCATTTGTTGCTGATATCTTTTGGACATAATGTCAAGTGTGAACTGTTTTATTCCTACTTAGGCAGAGCACCCTGAACAGTGCCTGTATGTACACAGCAGGTGTAGTGCTGAATCTAACACTGTACAGACATGTTCTTTACCCAAAAGAGCTCTCCCATCCTCACTGCCCCCAGCTCCTGACCGACACACCACCGATGCACCCTGTCCCACAGAGTCAGTTGCTCAATTAATCTGTGGATGAAGTTGGTGTGTTAAGTCCTTAAGGAAGGAGTTGTGTTTGTTCAACTCTTACACGCCAACCTTTGTAATCAACTTCATCAACAAGTCACTTGTAATGCTGAGTACCCAAAATGGAGATCTTATTTGAGTTCAGAATCTGTGAGCTACTTGTAAAGTTTATTGGGACTAAATCTTAAGCCACCTAAAGCCAAACTGAGCTTTATGCTATTTGACCTCTTTGTAGAAATGCTAGAGGCTGGCCAGATAGTGTCTGCAGAACCGAGTAACTTCTGATGTTCCTGCGCTGAGGTGGCTGATGGAAATGAGGAGGAGCTAGCTCCATCCTAGCTGTGTTGTGCACCCATGAGAGCCCTCTGTCACCCTCCTTTCCATGCAGCTTCTCCTGTGTAGGACTTGGAGTTGCACCTCTCCCCAGATGCTGTGGGAACTTCCATAAGCCTCGTCTTCAGGAGCCTTTTTTCCTGGCTGAATGAAATATGGAAGGAACATCACTTGTGAAGGCCTTTGCCTTTGAGTCCTATTTTATCAAAATACGGGAGGGGGGAATAGGGAATACATTCCTTACACAATGCTGCTGTTTAAGGCTTTCTGAAACACAAGAAATCTGCAGTCCTGAAGCCGAGATGAGGGAAAGGAGCATATGTGCTGTGATCACTTGTATTTATAGACAGACATTTCACCACTGGTACTGGAGTGTTAAGTTCTCCTTCAAGGCATACTCCACCTCAAGGTGAGAACAAGAGGTCCCATTAGAATTAGTGCAACTCAGCCTCAAACCCAGCCATGGCTATAGAATCAGAGCCTGAAATAAGAGTCTGGTCCTCAGTTTGACATGTAAATTAATTTCTCACTAGCTTTAAAAATCTGCCTATGTGTTGATATAGTGGCTTTCAATATGAGATCCTTGGACAACCTTTCTAGAGCCTAGAAATAAAGACTATATATCCTGTACAATATATACAGCTTATTTATATGCTGTATGTCAATCTGCAAGTGTGACAGCTTCAGTCAATGCTTACAGGGGCTATTGATCGATAAAGCATAAAAGCAACAAAACTTGGTTCACTTAACAATGAACAAAAATATGCCAGTTTACAAGGAAAAAATTATAAACTTAAAAATCTCCTTTAGTGATATCATCCCTGTTTCACAAGTAAGCCAGATTTTTAAAGCCTTCAGAAGAGATTTGGAAGAATATCTAATGCTCAAGTACCATTTACTCTTTGTCCATGTGGTTTACAGTGCACTGAAATACATGCTTATAATTTTATCATGCCTTTTGCTTACTTTTGGCCAACATACTGAGATGAACTAACAAAGCAGACTCCATTTAGATGCATTAGGCACAGTAAGGTAATCAGATAGCCAGAAATGTCATCATAAACTTGCCTCAGTAGAGCAATTTTACTTTTTTCCCAGCAATGCCCCTGTTGGAATAAAACCTGTAGTCAGGAGAAAAAGGGTGATTAACAATGGGGTTTTTTTAATATTATGTAATTACTGCCTGGTTCAGATTACTAAAATTATGATGATAGTAGTAATATAATTTTTTAAAAATAATTAGTCAGAAGTAAACAAACCCAGCCCATTCTCTGCTGCCTTCCTTCCGCTAAAATAACCAGCCAGGGTCTATTCCTGGGAGGGAGTGGCACTTTAGAGAGAGGTTGCTACTCCAGGCAAAGGCAAACGAGAAAAGCAAGGTGATCTCGGTTTTTCCTTGCTGAGTTTTCCCTGCATTTGCCTGCAGGAGCAGAGCTCTCCTTGCCCCAGCCAGCGCTGCCCTGGTGCTGCTGGAGCCTCCCTTCCTGCCCTCCCGGCTGCCCCAGCTGGTGTCCCCAGCTGTGTGGCTGGTGGGACAGAGGTGGCACGAGCGCGGGGCTGTGCCGCCAGCTGCTTGGCTCAGCCAGTGGCTGGGGGGGGCACCGAACGCAGAACAAGGTGCTGCTGCCCGGGGACAGTCTGAAGTTTGAGGCCTATGCAAAGACCCTGTCTGTTTTTAATGAATGAGGCCAGGCTTTACATTTGTGTTCAGCCAGTAATTAGCAAAAGAGTGGCTATGAAATGTTCTCTGGCAAAATTGCCAAGGCCTACTCTGATGTCTGGAAAGGTTTTAAAGATGAGATTAATGAGCTAAGTGTGCTATAAGATCACAGAGAAGATAAAAACTTAGGGCAGGTACTGGTTAATTACTCTCAGTGGAGTATGGTGTGGATGACAATGATAATGGCAGTCTGAATGGGCTGACAAATCTTGCTACTAGGCAGAGAAAATGATGATAAATGCCTACATAAAGACTTGAGTTTAAACTCTTGCCGACTTCTCATCTGAAGTGCATTCTCAAGAGGTCCAAGAATTCAGAGGCTTCTTGCCCAGTGAATCTATGCTGAACTTGTTCTGTGGTTTTAATTTCATATTTGAATTTTTTTTGTCTTTCTGTGGCTTCTTTTGATGATGGAATGGCTGTGAAGTACAGTAGTTCCTTTGTAGTAAAGAGTAGATGGTATTTAAGCACAAAATGTATGAAGTTTCTCGTTCTATTTGTTGCAAGTATGAGTTCATGTGAATAAGTTTTGTGACACTTCTGTATTTTGATTGGAGGTGCGGAGGTTTAGATTTCAATGGTGAGGAGTTGCTAAAGTGAATTTGTATGCTGCAATCCCTGAGCAGGGAACCACCCATGCCAGGGAGCTCAGCAGGCAGCCACCATGGGGGCTGCGCTGCAAGCCCTCAGCAGGCAGCCAAACCAGAATCCAGAGGTTCTCACCCAAAAACCCCACTGTTGGCTGCCCTAGGTAGGGATGTTACAGCACATTCCTCCATTCATCGAACGTTTTAGTCAACATACATTTTTCTGGAAAATATTGATTACTGTGTATTACAGAAATTTTTTTTAAGCTTATCAAAGTCTCACAGATACTGCGTGAGTGATAAAAGGCCTGAGCTTTGAAATTGGATGTGACTACACCAAGGAAAAGATGGATGTATCCTAAGAAGATTGTGACTTAAAGGGATGAAGTTATCCTTGTTATAGCCTATTCTTTACATGACTGGAGCTGCAAAGCAGAGGATAACATTTTTTAAAATGTTGAAGTGACTTGAGACTCCCCATTTGATTCTCATAAGTGACTGGAGCTACTCCTGTCCTTATATGCTTCAGGCTTCCAACTATGACCAAGTTTAAAAGGAATAAGCAGTGGAAATAAAGCTGTGATAAAAGCATCCACCTGTGATAAAGCTGCTCTTATCCTTTTCATGTCATGGCAGTATTAATGCCAACTTAAATGTGCTAGATGTGGTAAAACAGGGAGCTGATTTCACTCCTTCTCAGGGCAGAGCATGACAATCATCCCTTTATACTTTGTGTTATGGAGTCAGCCAGGTGCTCCTCTCTTCTGTCCATGCTGCAGGCTAGGTGCAGACATGGATTTTACTGCTGTGAAGCTCTTATTATTCAGATAAACCCGTAATTTGAAATTTTTATAAAAGCATTACAACCACTCCTTCAGTTGTAATGGGAGAAAGAGACATTGAAGAAGCCAGGAGGATGAGGGGGTTGCTGTTCCTCAGGGCTTGGGATGGTGAGCTCAGCTGCAGTGCTGGTGGCTGCTCCTTTCACCACATGCTTTCCTGAATGAGAAAAGCAGGGTGAGTCCTGCCCTAGAGCCAGCAGCTTTACTGAACATTCCTAAGGTCACCACAGGGGCCCCTATTCAGCAGTCTCTGCCTGCCAAAGCAGGGCTGCAGCCACTGTTTGTATGAAATGGGTTGTCCAGCAAGGCTGTTTGTATAATAAACGTGATTAATTTCAAATGCTATTGTCTTAGTCCCCTCCTTCTAATCTTCTTTAGATCCTCCTGGAGAAATATCTAGCTCATGTGCTATTACCTCATGCTGTTGTTTTCTGAAGCTCCTGCTTTCCCTGTGAAGGTCCCTGTTTTATCATCCCTGGGATAGCTACCATTCAGTTTCCCTTACCCTCTGGTCCTCTACATAATGTAATTTAAACTACACTGGCATTCCCAAAAGAGTGAAGCTTGAGCTTTTACTGAGATTTGAATTCAAAGGAATCACAGAGCTAAGCCACGAGCTGATGTTGTTAAGTATGGTATAAAATGCAAAAATGTCATTTCTGTGCCTCTCCTTCCATTTAGAAGCACCAAAACACTTTTATTTCAGCAATAAATGCCATTTTAAGAATTATTAAGATTTTATATGTTATGTTTGGCAAAGAGGATTGATTATTCTTCCTGCTTAGTTTCTATTCAGGCAATCAAATGACATTAAGCTAGTTTGCTCTTCACTGTTTCGTTTAAAAGGAAAAAGAGGGATTTCTGTTTTTCAGGTACAATGCCTAGATGATTCATGTTAATACAATTTGAAGCAATGGGAAAAATAAGGCATTTCAGTAGGGATTTTTGTTCCATTAAAACCTGGTTTCTATTTCCTTAATACTTTGCTCTTACACACCAACATTTTTTGGTATCTCCCAGTACATTTAATTTACTTAACAAAAAGGGTCTTTTAAAAGTAGTTCTAGAACTGTGGTCACTTTATTAAAGAGAATAGGATGTGTGCTTTTGGTCCCAGCTGATGGTCTGGGTGCTTTCAGGATGTTTGCTGATACTAGAGCTCCAGCTGTCAACAAGGCCAAAGGTGAAGGGAATTCCAGCTCTCTTTCTAGTCCTGAGCGTGGTCCAGGCTGAGGAGCCTCAGAAGGGCAACACATGGAAATATATTTTTATTTTGATGTTATGGTATTGGGAGGGCTTGAGAGGAAGAGAGAGAAAAATAAAGAGGTTGTAAGTTCCTTCTGCAGGGCTGGGAGAGCCTGATTTCATGCAAGTTAAAGTCAGTGAGAGCTTGAAACCTTTACTCTATGGCCTGTATTTTGTGAAGTGTTTGCTGAGAAGGTTCCATACAGAATTGCATCTAGTAATCTGCTTAGTTATCTCCAAGGACCTGTTAGATCTCCAAAATGGGTTCTCTTGTGGTTTCTTTGTCTTCCTGCTCGTTGATAGTCACAAGGGCAGCAGTGCAGTCCATTCTGGTGTCCTAGATGAAAGACGTAAAACCACATCAAAAGAGAAACCCGTGATCCCATGTTAAAAGAGGAAACAAACTGGTCAAGAAATCATGCAACGAAAACAAAAAGATTAAAAGTTGTAGTAAGATCTGTAGCACTTACACCTCCTTTCCTCTCAGGGATCATTGCAGAAACCTCTGTGCAATACCAGACCCCTTGTGTGGGCAGCCAGTGAGCGCAGAGAGGGAGGCCTGATGCCTCCTGTGCTCAAAGGGCTGCTCCTCTCTGGTCCCACTTCCTGAAAGCCCAGGGCTGCCGCACCACCCCTGCCAAGGCTCACCACGCCAGGAATTCCCTTCCCAGGATGGGTGCCTCAAAGAGAAGCAATTCTGGGGCTGCCCATGCTGCAGAGAAACATGCCTGAGGCTCTTCCTGCAGGAACTGTGCTCTGGGGTGTTTCCTTCTTGTCTAAACAAATGTCATTCAGGATTAAAGAATGGTTTTGTCTCTCCGTATAGGAAAACAGGACAGGTAGAGGTCATTTTGGCTCATCCAGCTCATTTGTGCTTGGAAATTTAGTCCCTTTAACAGCTTCTGGTACTTTAATCTGTTCTTTATCCCACTGATCTTCCAAATAGAAAAATGCTAACAATATCTCTTACTTGAGCCTTTCAAGTGATCCTTGTGAAACACTTTCATTTGCAGTGTAATGAGAACTATCAGGTATTATTGTTAAGGGCTGCTTCAGTCCTAGCTGGATACCAATTCACCTCTCGAGCTTGAAGAATAGTGTATTTCACTCCATATCATTTGTTCATATACGAAGAACAGACTTTGAAATAGTCTTTTTTTCATCTCCTTTTTTGTTTAGTTGGAAGGATTGACACTAGAAAAGCTCATTTCATGAAATAAGTAGTTCTTGAAGTGATGGGTAACAAAGGGATGCTCTTTAAAGTGAACAGCAACACAATTCTGTAGTTATCCAGCCTGTGATATTAGGTCTATTCACAAAGTGCTGGAAAGGCTGGAGTCAAACTCCCATGCAATCTCTTGGAGGCAGGCTGTGCTCACTCCAGCATACCGGCCAAATACATGTGAGGCATTCAGCAAAGAAAATATGTATCACTTAGTCTTTTCTTCTCAGTTTCTGTCCCTTTAATTCAATGAAATTATTTTTATCATGTGCACTGGTGAGAATACTTTGATGGCTGTATGGAGGGCAACAGTATTTCCTCTGTTCTGAGACAGAAAACTGTCTCAGAAATCCAGAAAGGTGCTTTCTTCCAAGACGAGGCTTTCTGGGGTCAGCCAGGATAGCTTACAAGGTAGCTGATTTTGGCCTTAACATTATTTATGACACTAATCTGAGTGAGCAAGTTGTCAAGCTCTCCTATTTGCAATGGCTTTGTCTTTTAGTTTTAGTTGGTTGTTTTGTTTTGTTTAATGTTTGAACAATAAATGACATCTCTTGCATCTTCTGTGCTTAACTCCTAGGTTTGCAAGCAAATTTCTTTGCTCACCCAAAGAACAACTGTAGCATCACTAGTCAACATCGCTGCCCTGTAATCCTCCTCTAGCTAACACTACCACAAAAAACAAGTGATGAGAGACAGGCTAGCAAAGTTGTCATGGTGAAAAGGGGACAAAAATTAAGGCTGCCCTTCCCTGGCAGAATCCCAGCTGGAATGCAGCACTACAAACACCATCTGCTTTCTCCTGCAAATAAGCCCTTACAGGGTGCAGTGGGCCTGCCTGGTGGAGGAGGGAAATTCTGCCCCTGTTTATCACAGCCCCTATGGATTTGGACTCAGCCTTTGCTAGTAAATGCAAATTATTATTAACTGTACAGCATGTAGCTAGTCTAGAACTGGAGTCTGCTTAGCGCCCTCTCTATTTGTGATCACTCAATGACATCATAGAATCAGTAAGTTTGGAAAATACCTCTAAGGATATCAAGTCCACTCTGTATCAAGAAATCTTATTATTTTTGCAGGTTTCTAAATTTTATTTTTAAACCAATATTAACTCTCTCTTATTTACTAAAATTTTTTAAGAACTCAAACAAGTAAATCACAATCAAACAAAAAACCCAAACAAACTAGAACATCAAACTCTTCCCCCTCAAAAAAAAAATCCCAAAACCAAGCAAACAAAAAACCCTACCCCCTCCCCCCACAAAAAAACCAAATAGAAAAGACCACTACCTCACAAACAAAAAACTCCCTCCAAAGTGTTATATGAAGGGTTATGGAAATACAAGAAACCGTCCCAGGACTATGGTTAGTGTGTAACAAACCAACTTCAGTGTCTCAGGTCCTCAAACTTCTGAAAATTTCATTACAGATATATCTTCTAGATCTTAGAATTATGTCTGCAAGTGACCACTGGCTCTTGTAAGCTTCCTGTATTCGCATTTGTAGGAACAAATACATTCAGAGGTTAAAACAAGTTTGCATGTTACTTTAGGAAGCATGTCTGTGAGGACAGCTAGCGTCTCCACTTTTGTTGAGTAAAGCTGAGCAGCTTGCTGTAATATTCTTGTTAAAAACCAAAATTCTCAGTGTAACTGGTGCACTACTTCTTGAAATTCATTTAAGCAGTTGGTGAAATGGAACCTGTCCCATTTCAGCTAAGTAGCTGAAACTGCTCAAGCAGTAGCTGCTTTGACTTAGAGGCTCACGTTTTAAGGCTTCACCATCCTGGGTTCTGCCATGCTCAGGCTCTGTCCTGGAGAGACACTAAATGCCCCTCTATGTTTCATGGCTAGAAAATTTCTTTTTTGCCTATCACTGAAGTAACTGGGTATTTTGGTTAAGAAATATATTTTTTTCTTATTATTCACTCTAGCTCCCTCTCCTTCTGTTTTTCCAGTTATGTATTGAAGAAGCATCATTTTTCTAAGTAATTTAGTGATTGGGGATTCTCAAGCGTTTCTCTGATGTCCAAAAATCATATAAAGTATGAATAAGTATATCTTCTGCCTTGTACTCTTCCCAGCCTGAGAACAGGCTCTGCTTTTTTGTCTCTTCTAATCTCAGGCTATCAGGAAAGCTTCTATTACTTCAAAGCTGATATGATTTGAAGTATCTTGGCTTAATCCCATTTCTCTAAAGACTTAGGGGATTTTTCTTCTTTAATCTAAAAAACTATCATTCTTTTAAAATCATTTGTCATTAAAGCCCAGCTAAAAATTCTGCCCTGTTTTTAAAGTTAATGGATAAAAAGTCTCATTTGGCAAAAACATACTAAGCCCCAAATTGCTGTTTCATTAAGTTCTAATTCAATTATTGTGATTGCTATTAAAATTTGAGGAAGGGCAGAAAATTTATCAATAGTTAAAAGAAAATCTCTACATCCAGACTATAATATTCTGGGTGATAGAAGCAGAGATTAAAGATGTGTGAGTAAAAAAAGCTATTGACATCAACAAAAACCCAAAGGTCAAATAGGTCATGAGTAATAGATAATCACAGATTATCATAAAACTAATTATCGTTAGTTATTGCTTCAGATTAATCTTGGATAACTATTATTACCTCTTACTGTTGAATACTATATATTATTAGCTAAAAGTCAATTTACAATCTCTATGGAAGTAATTCACCATAAACCTACATTCATATTAAATTACCTAGCTCCTGTTCCTTAAATTCAGTGTCTTTTGTAAATCAAGTTCAACCAATTTCTTAAGTGCTTTGCACCTGCTTTCTATTATTATTTTTCTTGGCACATGGAAGTCCTTTTAAAATTTCATGTATGCATTTAAATCAGGTTCTGTTACTCTTCAGGGTTGTATAATTTAACAACTTTTTTTTTTCCCCATGTTTTTAAATGTATTTTGACATCTTATTCTGTGGCATAATTGCCTGTTTAATTCTAGACAATATTTAAAAACCACTGCATGTTGTAAACTATCCCATGAAGCTTTCTTTATGTGTTACATCTCTCTCTCTTTTAGAGCTCATGAATCCTAGATGGTTGTAGTTTTTCCACTCTGGGATTCAACAGGACCCACACAATTTGCCCAGGCTGTACAGCACCATTATAAAGAGAAACTAAACCTGATTCTTCTCAAGCGCGGCTGGGTGCTTTGCAGCCAGAGCCGATGAGAGCTAAACCAGTTCTGCGCTCCTGATTCAGACCACAAACTCTGATACTCTGCTAGAAGGAAGGGCCCCTGCAGAGCCCTTCCGCCCGCCGTGCAGATGCTGCGGGAGGAGCCGCGGCCCCAGCGCCTCCTGCCCGTGCGCGGGCTCTGCTCACACCGCTGCTCTCGTTCATCCCCCCGTGAGACCGCTCCTATGCTAATGTTTAAACACAGCCACATTTTAGAAATGGGACGTACTTGACTTTCAAAGTTGCCAGGAGGAATATATTGAGGAGGGAAAAAAACAAATCCACCTGTTACGGAATCGTTGTGGAATTGTTTTAAAAGTTTATTTTTGCTATTGTATCTTCTTGGCCTCTAGTGAGGGAGGTTAAGAGAAAGCACAGACTAGTTCCTGATGAAACAGAGGATTGAGGTTTTCAAAAAGATGATTTCCTATTTTAAAGTTACCAAAAATGCAGAAATAAAGTTAAGACAAAACTTTTAATAAGAAGAAAGATTTATTTTGGCAGCACTAAATTTTCAAGGAGAAAGTTTTCTCTGCCTCTGTGTTGCACAGAGATTGTAATACTAGAATTTTGATATTCCCTAGCAAAAATAGAATTATTAATTTTGTATCAGGTTTAGACAATTATAATTTTACATTTACATTTACATTATAAGCTTCATCTGAAGGATTTTTGTTTGATTTTTTTTAAGAGTCTGATAAGTACCAATATATGTATTTGGTCATATACTAAAACATTTTTTAAAAATAGTAAGATTGCTCATACCTTCTGCTTTTTATCTCTTTTTAAATTATTGTTCACAATGTATGGTAACCATATTGGTTGGTTCATCACTCTTAGGTCTTTTAGGTCCTACACAATATTTTTTCAATGTTCTCAGCTAGTTTGCTTTGATCACTGTATACATCTCGATTATTTTGTGAATGCATTTTGCCTACCAAGCAGGTTCTTACCATCAGCACAGTCCCCACTGTATGAATGATCCTGTCTAAAAGGAGCCTTCATGAAAGTGGTCCGCACCTTGCTGGATGTCATTTGCCTGATATTTAAGTCGTGCCAGGAAATGCTGCTTTCACTTCTCATGGTAGATGGCATCTGTTACAGATTTTTATGTAGATCTAGAGTAGGAGCTACAGCCAACTTCCATAATGCTTAGGGGATCTGGTTTTGTGACAGTGGATTTTCAGACTGTGGTCTGAACCAGTTATCTTCTGAGAACCTGCAGGCTTTTGAGCGTAGTGTTTATGAGAATAAGGAAATTGTATTTTCTGTACATTTTTAGGTGCATCAAAATGGTGCTAAGAGCACCACCAGCTGGTGCTGGTGGTCAAGCACAGGGCGCAGCATGGCAGCAGCCTCAGATGCACCCCACTAGCTTCGCACCGACTCATGGAGCCCCTGCTGCCACAACATTGTTTCATTCTCTATATTCAGACATGGAAACTTAATTTCAGTCTTCTCTCAAGCAAAGAAGGCATCTGATATCCTATTTCCATGCAGTCAGATGCAGCTGGTGGCTCAGCCCGTATGGGAAATGTTTCTTTCACAAGCTCCATTAGGCTCCTTTCCTTGTGGCTCACTTTGTCCCCACCAGTCTTTCCAAGTGTAAGCTGGCTTCAAACACAGTAAGTGTTTTACCGTTGCGTAGACTTCTATCCCCCAAAAGTTCCTGGGTTTCCCAGGCACCTGCTGTAATTCAATCTGTCTTGGTGGCAACCACAACTGTCGTGAACAAAATGTTATTTGGCAGGCGAGGGCAAACAGGTGTCCTGTAGCATGAAGAAGCACGTGTTCCTGCTCTCTTGTAGCCCTCTCTGCCCAAATAAATCAGTGCTCCACGAAGCATAAGGCTGGAATCAGAGCAGTGGTGTGGAACAGCAAGGCATAGGCATTCAGACAGTATTAGCTAGGCTAGACAGTAAATTTGGGAAATAACAACAAGGAGTAATAATATCTCTTTTGTAGCTCTGACTGGGAAAGAAGGCTGCACGTCCTCACCTCGAGTGATGGAAAAGCCACAGGGAATGTGAACAAACCAACATTCATGTGTGTGGTAGGGCAACACTGTGTGAGAGAGAACCGAATCCTCCACTTCATTACAAGGCAATGAAACTCTTTCAGTTCACACAGAGATTTTGGCTCGGGTTACTGTATTGGCAACAGAGCTGTGCACAAGCTACAGGGAAATAGCAGGAAGGCCCCCAAATGTATGAATTAGAGTTATCCAGATGGGGCATTACACAGGCTGCATAAGCATCTGATGATCAAGGCAGGACATAATGATTCACACCTTGGAGCTATTCCTGGAATTACCATGGGAAAGCTCAATAGCATGGTCCTGTGACCCACAAGGCTCTGGGGAGGTGTTAAAACAAAGATCAGGAAATTTCATGGAAAGGAAAAAACCTCAAGTTGCTTTTGCAGGAAAGCACCTGGGAAAACAGGCAGGAGTTTAAAGCAAGATTTGTCCCCGCTAATACTCCTATTTTGTCAACATCTTGAAAGAGGTATTTAGCACCCTGATCTTAAAACATGGCACGTGTTTCAGCAACAGTCAATTCTGAGATTTCAGGAACAAGATTATCCCTGTGCTACCTTGCTACACAGTATACTAAGTCCTAGGAAAATTCTGGTGCTGAGAGGAAATATGTGTTTACAAAATAAACTGCCATAGGGATGTGCGATGAACATAGGTGTGAGAAAATTAAAACAAGGCAAAGATGAACACCTTACTTACATGTTAGATTCACAATCTCCAATAAATGGGAAGTGAGGGAGAAAAAAGTCACTGGGAAAGATTAAATTCCTGCAAGTTCATGTAGGCAGTCATAAGGAGCTGCCTTGAAACTGTAGACCGTGGATGTGGTCCCATGACAGATTGGCTATAAGAACACAGCCCAAAAGGAATAATGTGCATGTGTAGAGAGGAACATTAAACTCTGTGCTCCAGAATTTAGCAGAGATGTTCAGTTACTGGCAGAATTTTTTTTTTTTTTGAGAGACCTAATTTATTTGTAGCAAAATGGATTTCACTATAAAACAATACTGCCATTTAGTGCTCTATACTAGACAAAATTCATTCCGCTGTAATCTGCTCTACAGTTATTGAAATATAGATGTTTCTGCAGGTAGGGAGTAACTGCATGGTTAATAGTTACTGAAAAGTAGAGAAATTAATAACTAGCCAAGGTAACATTGCTATAAAATTGCTCCCAGTAGGGGAATTTTCGAACCATAAGCAGAACCAGCTCTGAAGAAGTGATGCAGTGATAGTGTTCTCACCTTCAGTTTTGGAACTCCCCACAAGCCACAGGCAGGGATGCAATTGTCCCCTGACCTGGCCAATGAGGCTGCTTTGGAATGATGTTCTGTGAAGAAGGAAAGGGGTGCATGGACAGCCGCTGCTGACAGCCCAGGTACTCAAGGGCAAACTCAAGGACTGCCTGTAGCCAGATGGCACTTCTGTCCCAAACCCATTTCACAGGTTGCTGATGCATGTGCTTAAGTCAAGGCTGGTGTTTCTTAGCAAAAGCCAGTATGAGATATCCTTTTTAATGTTTAAGAACCCACAATCATTGTCCAACTTTTGCTGAAAATTAGACATCAAGTGAAGGATTTATATCATTACTCAGCTTCTCTCTGCCTGTTTTCTCAGTGCTGGCACGTGAGCAGAACCTCCTGCAGAAGCAGTGCTGCTTGCTGTGCTTTGCAGGCTGGCCACAAACTTGTTACTGCCGGGCACCTGTGCTCTGTGGCGTGGGGCCAGACAACTTGGGAGCAGGCACTGCTCCGTCCTGACAGATGGGGATTAACATCCCCCAGGATTAACATGGCCTGGCCCTGTACTCCATACGTATCAAATATTCAGAACAAGATTCTCAGATGGGCCCATCCTAGCTCTAGTCCCTACTGAGTTTCTGCTGCTCCCTTTAGGAGATTGTGCTGTCACTAATCTGATCCCACACTAGTTGGCTAAATTTTGGATTTTTCAGAGAAGCCTGACTGCCTTGCAAGTTTGTAACATGAGGCAGTACGGCAGCACAGTGGATAGATAGGGAGATCTTACAACTCCTTTGTGACTCAGGGGCAGAAATCCTCCAGTTGGTGGGAGAGGCACTCCTTCTTGGAGTGCTCAGAGCATCCCCCTGTTTGCTGATCCCAGCTCTGAAGGGGGGAATTAGGACAAGTTACCCAGCCAGTATCAGGCCAAGTGATGGACAGGGAGAGTATGAGCCAGAGGTCCAGGTTTTGTAGAGAAAGGATCAATAGCTGGACACAGCTTCATATTTATTTACTACTTTGATGTAGTCTTCTTTCAGAACAAGATCGGATGTGCTAAGACTCATCATCAACACTGTAGAAATGTGTGCAAGGTTTATTAATTGGTAAAAAATTAATACAGTCAGGAGTAGGACAAATTGAAGCTAAGGTGAATTAGCTCATCTGCTAGATTATAGAGCAAAGCATAAATGATAGTGCTAAAACACCAGTGCACTTCAGACACTAATTATATGGTACTTGTTATGATTGTAAAATACTCTTGGTACATGAACTCTGCTTGTTTTAGAGAAAAATTCTTTTTAAAAAATAAAATATTTGTTCTCTCAGTTTTTTTTCTTTTAGCTCTGCTACTTTTCTGACATAACGTTTGCAGTCATCTTTTTATCTGTTGTCATCAAGAAACATATGGCTTAAAATATGGATCTTATGGACCTGGCCACTAGTAGTAGCACATCTGGATTTTAGTACAGTAAACATTAGCAATGGACCAGTAACTGCTAAACTTGGCACATTCTAACTACAGAGGTCATGGAGTAGAAATGAAATTGTTTTCTTTTGAAGGAACCTGGATATTGGATATTTTCTCAAGATGTATTATCTGTCAGTAGCTTACAAATGTTTCATGAGAACTGAGCTGTATAATACACTGCGTGTCATCTTAGAAAATTCATACAGAGCCACTACTGAGTTCACGCATAGAACATGGCAATGAGAAGCTGCTCAATTTTTAGGAAAATAATAGATGGATAATGCTGTTCTGGATACACAAAGAAGTGTCAGTTTCCAGCAAAATACACCCTGAAATCCTGGCTACCATTTTCTTTTTGGCTGGTCTTCCCCCCCCAGGCCCAGGCTGTACCTTTTGCTTCTACTATGCACCTGAGTACCATGTTCAAAGACCAAGCAGTTCTTGTGGTTTTGTAGCATTTCTGATCATTCAGTTTACTTTGTATAATATTTCTGTCCCAGCAGAAAATAACAAAAACATCACTCTCTACTAGTCTGTTCTTGGAAGACTTGTAGCGCAGTTTTTTACTTTAATAGCTCAGTCTTACATGAGCAAAACCAATGCTTGTGTCTGTAGTATGAGATTCTAGGTCCTAGGATGGGATTATAGCTAATCAAAATCTAAAACAGATTTCTACTTATCACTGCAGCGTGTGTATAATTCTTGCCCAAATTCAAAAGAGTTAAAGGTTTAAAGGGCTGCAGGAATTTGGAGCAATATTAGTTATCATATGTTTTTTCTCTTGGATAAAGAGGAGAGAGACACATTTCTTCTGACCTAGTTCCTCAATCAGCTGAAACTCACCAGGAAAAGCAAAGGGTTAGTATTGCCTTCACTGCATATCCTTATAGTCTGATAGTATTGCACCCATTCCTTTACACTGTAAAGGCAGAAATAAAACAAATTTATGTCCACCTTTGAAAATATCAGAAACCAAATTATAATTCTGTTAATACACCAAGAATAAAGAAATAAATATTCCTTCATAAATGGCAAACTTTGAAATTTGGCCCCAACCCTAGCAGGTTTCTCAAGATGCAAGCATAACACAGAATTTTTTTTGAGAGAAATTTTGATTATCCTTGACTGCAAGTCTACATTATGTTCTTATTTTGACATAAATGGGTATTGCAGGAGTTCTTTTATGAAATAATACAGCATTTCTCTCAAGAAATGAGATGAGAATCTGGGCCAGTCTGTCAAAATAACAGTTATTTGAGCACTCAGCATGTCATAGTTACAACTTGATTTCTCAGTCAGAGCTGCTACTACGGTTACATTCTGAGTACTGCAAAATATTGTTGCACCTCGCAAGCTGGCTCAATAAATTATTGCTAAATGCAGACTCTACTGTCCTTTGATCAAAATAAGTGTAAATGGTCTGTGACCCAAAGTGGTCCATTACAGCTGGTGAGGGGTCAGTAGCTCTGACCAAGGAAGCTGTGACCAGTCCAGAGAGATGGTCCCAAAAGGAATCGCCTTCCCGAGGCCCGGTGTCTTCCCTCAGCTGCTGGCAGGAGGGCCCTTGCAGAGGCTGTCAGCTCTTTGGTGATTGTCAGCTCGTGATTCCAGCTCAGCTCTGCAGGGCAGCCTCCAGGCCAGAGCAGGGACAGACAAGAGGCCCGTGTGGCTTTATTGGTCCGGTGAAGGGGAGGCCAGGGATGAGGTCTCTGCCCTCTCAGGGGCAGGGGGCTAGCTTGATCGGGATACAGGGGGTGGGTGTCAGAGGGTAAAGGCCAATGGGCTACAAAGGATCTGCATAGGGTCTCCCAGAGGATTCTGGGTTTGTCTTCTTGCTGTAACTGAAAGTGCTTGCCTTTCCAGGGGATTTCTGCTGGGAGATTGCTCCATCTCCTTATCTCAGCAGATGTCCCTCCAGGGCAGTGGCTGGGCATACCCTACAGTGGTCCATCCAGATTTCATCCCTGCCTGTGTGCCAATCCTATCTAGTGAGCTGGAGCTTTGGCATGTCCCAGAGCTGTCCTGCACTCTGTGCCATTGTTTCTAGCTGGGTTGGCTGCTGTGCCCCCCTGGCTGGCAGCAGGTCTTTCTCACAGCTTCCCAGTCATGGGCAGCTGGCAGCCAGGTGTTATTGATACCTCTTCGGTGCGTGGGTCCGGTTGGGAGACATAGCAGCAAACAGCCATGCCCTCAATGTTTGGAGTTCAGCAGAGCAGTGGGGGAATGGAGCACTGTCACCATTTGCTTTTATCAAAGTACTTTGATGGGTCATGTATGCACAGGAGGGTTCCCTGGCCTGAATGCAGGTTCGAAGAGAAGAGGGGAAACCCGTTGGGACTGATGCTTTCTGCACTCCTGCCTGCTGTTCCAACCAGGAGTGCAAATGTTGCTCTCAGTGCTGCCTGTGCTGATGTTTTCTGCTGTGGAGGTCACTCCAGAAGTACTTCACAATCACATTTGGGGACATTCACCATCTCAGTTCAGTAACAGATATTCTAGAAACAGCTTTTTTGCCAGCATAAATAAACAAAACTACCACCTGCATCTCCCAGTCATACATCAGTCGCGTAGCTCACGCGCTGCGACCATAATCTGTGACTTGTTGGAAGGCTCTGCTCTCCTAGGAGCAATACAGTCTCCCATGCAATCCAGAGCAGAGGAGCCATGGCAGACAATGAGGCTGGAGGGGCTTCCAAGCTGGTCTGGGCAGTGCTATCTCTCAGTGGTATTGGTCCCCCAGGAAATTGCTGTCACAGCTCACGCACAAGCAACCCTCACAGCCCCTCTTCTTCCTTTCACTTTTCCAACATGTGGTGTGTTGCATGACGGTGTGATTTTGGAAGTCGGTTTATGATCAGAAAGTTTAATCTCTCCTGCCTATGTTTGAGAAATTATGCTTTTGTTGGAGAAGGAATTGTATTATTTGCTGCAGTGCTGAAGGTTAGTGCTTTGCTGGTTCAAACTTACTTCCTGAGGGGAGTTTTTGATGAAAGTTAGCTTTAGGAAATAAAAATTACTGTACTTTTTACACTACTATTAAATGTTTGAGGCTTACTTAGCACTGAAGAATGGTTGTTAATAGCACAATTCTGGATATGATATAAATAATGGTTATGGGAACTGATTTCAAACTGATGCTTGAAATTATTGTTTGAAAGCTTGCTATATTATTACAGAACAGTTTTATGAATTTCTAGTGTCTACGTATTAACCCCATCAGTCTGATCAACTAAAGCAAAATAGTTCCAAATTAGGAAAATTTAGATCTTCATCTCTAATAGTTATGTTTTTTCTCTTTCTTACTTTTTTTTTGTTCCAAGGGTATGATATTTTACTAAATCTCACAAAATATTGAAACATTGATGTTGAAATGAAAAAAGTTAAGAAATTAACTCACTGAATTTCCAAAAGCTACATTTTGTCATCCTTTCTTTTCTAGGGCATGTTTTTATCACAAACAGATAATTTAGATAAATACTGAAAGTATAAGTACAGAATACTTTGTACGCAGTTAAAATAGGGTTATAGGAATCTTAATACTGCCATTTTGTTAATTTCTTGGGTCTTTAGATTTAATTTAATGTTATGGGCTTTTTTCATTTCATTAGAAAAGCCTAAGTTTTGCAAGGACGTAATTCCTGAATGTGTGAGAGTATGCGTGTATGTTTCAGGCTGCCAAGTGTCCTTGAAACATTCCTAAACAATTTTGCTGATCCAGTAGGTTCTGCACTGCATCTGCCTAATCGGAATAAGGCCTCTATAGGGAAAAAAAAAAAAAAAAAAAATTTTTGTTCGTTCCAGATCTGCTAACTAGAGTTAATTTCCTCTAAAAGACTTTTTCAGATCTTTCTTTGAGAAAAATATGTGTTACATGAGCTCTCCTGTATGATGCTGCCGAGAGGCTGAGTATGTTAACATGCTTATTTGAAAACTAGGGGAGCTGGTGAAAAGGTCTCCTTTGTGTGACAGCTGAAATCCAGGAGTTATGAATCTGTTTTAAAGGATGGTTTTTTTGGTCTATGTACAATATTTTGTGTCAGACCCCATCTCAAGAAGTAATTGCTCAGCTATGACTATATGGACAAATGCTGAAGTATTAAGACTCTTTGGAGGGTGGGTGCCACCACCATGCTTCAGGACTAAGGGATGGGAAATGGTTGATTTCCTTTTTAGGCCAAGTGTTTGTAGATTGAACAGCGATGGCCAAAGTGATAGCTGATGACATGGAAGTGAAACAAGGACAAGAGAGAAATGTTAATAGAACATGGTTTGTTGTGGAGGTGGCATCCTCAGCGTGGAGCTGGAGGCTACAAATAGATATGGGGCATAGAGAAGTTTGTCTCTCTTCTCATCTTAACACTTTCTAGTGTCAAAAGTCTGCATATTTTAAAATTTGGCTCTAACTCATATTTTCATTAATTACTGGGGAAGGAAGGATTTCTTCCCCAGTAAACACTGGAAAAAAGTACCACTGGGTAGAGCAGATGTCGGGATCTTTTGCTCTTAAACAGTCTGCTTTTAATGGCAATCAGGATACAGCAGAGCTTCTTTCTGTGACAGATTTGGCTGCCACATTAAGTATGTTGCACTTTTCTTTGTATACTGGGGGGCCAGCTGAAGTTCCCAGGATCACACTATAAATCTCAAAAATATATTTTCTATTGCAGGTTGAGCTAATTAATACAATACTGTTCCATTAATATTTATTGGTTCTTGAGACATAGATGATAGATATCAATAAACCTGGAGCAATGTATGCTATTATTTAAAGAGCAAATTCTGCTTTGTTTTTCCTGCCCAAGAGATACAGGTCTATTTTCTTATGTGGAAATGAGGTCCCTCAAAAGACAAAGCAAAGTAGACTGAAAGGTCTGAATGTTCAGGAATTTCATTTATATCTTCAAAATCTCTTTTGCACTGTATCTGTCTGGTCAACCTATATATATAAGTTAATATAAATAGGAGAAAAAATATTTACTAGTTATTTGATTTCATTTATTGTGCCTGTTTTTATTATTTCTAAAATGCAGCTAAGGACAAAAGTGGCCTTGTGATTCTTAGATGATAAAAAGCTGCTGCTGTGTCTGTAAAACTGGTATTCAGAATTCAAGCCTCTCTTGATTATTTTTTTCCCCTTTCGGGTGCATCTAGTATGTCTTAAACTGTGTCACTAGGGGTTTTTATAAAGTTGAAGATTATTAAGAGGCATATGAAACTGTGATATTGATCTAAATCCCAGAAACCTGAAGGGGGTAGCAAGTGACTCATCAGCTGCATTGTCAGGAACAGCAATTTTCAGAGGATTGTGAATCAATTTAAGACATGCATGGTAAGATGTTTTCAAGACAAAAAAAAGGGTTTAAAAGCAAGCACACTTAAAGACCTAACCTGACTAGAAGTGCTTTCACTGCTGAAGGGGTTACTGCACTTGTTTTTCATCTCAGGTTGAAACAGTCTTCAAGAGTGTAAAAGGACACACACACAAAAAAAAACCCCAAAAACAAAACCAACCAAAAATACCCACAAAACAAACAAAAAACCCACCAAAAAAAGCCCTGAAAGCAAAGTTGAAATAGAAAAGTAAGTACCTTAGGTTCACTGTCCAAATTGAGTGAGGCACAAGGAGGAAGTGCTGCAAATACAGGAGAAAAAAACTCATTCTGTTTTTCCTTGACAGTATACCTTTAAAATAAACTAAAATTATTTCAGTTCTTTATTGAGTATTTTCTGAAGTGCTTCACTGAAGCTATGACAAATTCTAATAAATTCTAGTATGAGCTAAGGACTGTGGAATCTACTGTAAAAAGTTATGGATGGTGCATATTTCTGTTACTAATTTCTGCCTCAGATCAGGTTGTTCAAAGCCCCAGGTCAGATGGGCTTTGAGCAACCTGATCCTGGTGAAACATACCCCAGTGTATGGCAGGGGGTTTGGAGAAGATGTTTACAGGTTTCTTCTAACCCAGACCATTCTGTGATTCTCCTCCTAATACTACCTTATTGAGTCTGCTGGAGGTGTTTGACCTACTATACTGGAAAAATGTGAAAACCTGGATTTGTAGACAGATAGACGTACAAGATGTCTTTACCACTTTACCTTGCACAAGGTCAAATGTTCATCAGTGCCAGAATAGAGCCTGTGACAACTCTGAATTCCAGATTTTCAATGTGCTGGGAAATACTTCATTTCACACAACGACTAAATGAATTATTAAATGGAACTAATCTGTATTGTCTGTGGACATAAACACAAAATATGTTGAAATTGAATTCTTTCATTTTATGATTTTTTTAAGCAGTGTTCTCCTTAGCTGGTAGATAGCAGGACTTCAAAAAAACCCCCATATCTCAACTGTCCCCTGAATCATGGGCATAGTTTTGGCTTCTCCTATGTTCTGTGCAAACCCACTGTCCTCAGACAAGAAGAGGAACAGTTTTGTCAGTCAGTCTTTCCCTCACTGGGTGCACTGGTCACAGTATTGGTGGTAGACACACGGGGTGTTAAGAAGCCAATACAGGGCATATAGAGAAGTAATAAAGGATGCAAAAGGTCTACTCTTCCTTTCTTTCTCCTCCCTATTTTTTTAAAATATGTATATGTAAATTTTAAAATCTCCAGGGTCTGCATCTGGAACAGCTTGTTCCTCATTTCAGTGGCTTGGGAGGAAGCCTTGGGGGTTTGACTTGGTGACAGCCTTGCACTGTTGGCACAGTAGCAAGGAGCACTGGTCACTCCTGTGAGGGACATAGCTTTAATTGGCAAAAAACCCTCTTGGTTGCATATTCAGTAGGCAGAGCAAATTTCTGTGTTCCTAGGAATTAAACCTTACGACTGTGGCTGTCTGAATATATAAAAGAAGACATTTGGCAATTTTACTGGAATCATAAACTATGTATATTACATTGATAACACTAATTGTTACTTGAGGGATTTATTAGCCAAAGTAGTTACTTTTCTTGAATATCCAGGATTCAAAACTCACTGACAATTTCTGCTTGCACATAAACCTCAGGGGTTATAAAATCTTATTAATTGGGAAAGTGTAAGACACAGTTAAGCCATGAACATAACGAAGATGTTTCTAGTAAGACACTCCTGGGATACAGATCTGTGCATTTCAACGAGCTGAAAACTTTCTCTAGCAATTTCTGTTCTGTGAGCAATTACTATTTAATTCATATTACTGAGCTTCCTCAATCAACAAATACAAGTGTGATGAGATCATGGGACAAATGAGTATATTAAAGATCAAGAGAAGATGGATAATTTTCAAATTACCCTGCATTTGAGAGAGACAGACAGTGGGAAAGCTATTCCATGTGTCAGGACTAAAGACGCACCATTTTTCCAGCAGCTTAATGATTTAGCCCCCTAAGCTTTCCAACATTCAAGGGAAAAGCCATCAGTGTGCAGGTGTGATATTCTGCTGGTTTGCAGTATAAGCTGTGCCTCCCAGGTACAGCAGTGCTGGCAGCCTTATCATCATCCAAATGCAATCGTGGGCTCCTCTCTGCTTGTGCCCGGTGGAGTCCTTGTGCTCACGGTGAGACTCTGCACGTCTTGGCAGGGCTGCTGCTGGCTTCCTTCACCCTGGGATTATTTTAGATTGACTGCAATGCATGTGTTATTTTCCATTTGTTAACACATGGGGACTTGTAACTCTGACAACTGAGAAAAATACGCTCATTTATACAATGATTACTCTTGTTTTCTCCGATGTAATCTGAAAACACTCTCTCTTATCTTTACCTCCTCTCTCATGCCTGCATGGGCCAAAAATTGGCAACAATTGCAGTACTAGTTGTATGATGCTTTCTTTGGCAGCAAGGAAAGCACTTCACTGGTATTTTCTATTACAGTAAATTCCAGATGTGAAAATAAAGATAATCAATGTTCTTTTAGCAACATAAAAAAATAAGTAGAATTATAGCAAAATATTTTTTTTTTTTTTTTTTACTTTGACCAGAAAAATTATTTCACACCTGTTTCTGGCTTGAGTGGGTAGTAGTTAATAGTTAAATTATTTAACAATAGTTAAATTATTGCAATTTAAACCCACTGGGATACTAAGAGTACAGTATAGCACATTGAGCTACCCTAGAGAGCTGGCACAGTGCCAGCTGAAATAGGAAACCAAAAGTGACTCTTTGTATCCCATTACTCAAGGCTCATGATTAACAATAATAAATGTCTGATAACAATTAATTGTTTGTTGGAGCTGTCACAACAGAGAGGATGCAACTAATTTAAGAAATTTAAGTTAAATTATAAAAAGTGAACTGATATGTAAATCAATATTGCTTATTTGATTTCATATTTCAATCATTGTGTTTCATATCCCTAAAGGCCACTTCACAGTGAGGTCATACATAAAATTTTTTTAAATAGGTCTTTGAATTATTTCCTTTGTTTATTTTGTTAGGTATGGATCTGGTGATTCCTGTATATTCCTTCATCATCCTGAGGTTTGGCCAGTAGAGGGAAAGATCCAGCCCTGACCTGCGTGGAGAGAGTGGCCACAGGCCAGTATCAGGGATGTGGGAGTCCATGTACTGCAATAGACAATAATTGCAAAAATGAGGAATTCCATCCCACTAGCCCCACAATAGGTTTGTTCCTAGACTTTAGTATGCCTTTTTGAGGGAACAATCTGAAATTAGTACTCTTGCAACATGGGCTGGGACCCTTAACAGGGCACACTGCAGTGATGCCACTGAATAGCTGGATGGGGTTGAAAGGGCCACTTTTGAGCTTTAATCACTAAGAGGCTTGGGCTATGATTTCACTACAAAAGCTTTCCTTTCTACATGGTAGCATAACAATTATGATCACTATAGATTTTCAAGATAGTTCCTCTGATAACACGAGATAAAAAAGTCTTAATGTGACTCCCATGGTAGAGTTTGCTTTATTGTTCTTTGGTCCACGAGAGCTTTAATTTGCCAGCTCTTATCTCATGCTGAAAGATTCCTCTCTTCTGCAGGCTCTGGGGATAGGGGAGGATGACAGTTCTGAGGGAGTCGCCTGCAGGCATCATTTCTCAGAAGTTCCTCCGGTTGCAGCTTTACCTGTTGTTTCAATGCCTAGCACCAGGAGTTAAAAAGAAACCCATTACTCTTTGAAGGTGAAAGAAGTCTTGTCTCATGCTTCTTGCAGGTTTTTATTTTGCTTCTGTCTTCAATATGCAGAACAGAAGCCTCTGTGCAAGCTGGAGTCCCCTGGCACAATTTTGTGCCTGGCAAAGTCTTGCAGGCTTCCTGTTTGATGACTTCCACTGTAAAATCTTGAGTCTCTGCAGCCCTCAGGATGGCTGCTCTGTCATGCTGGCAGGATTGTCTTCTGCTGCAGTCTCCACGGATTTCACTAGTTCTGCTGCATGTCAGACACTTTTAAAATATGCCCTTGGTGCTTTGTTGAGAGGCACGTGGACATCAGCTGAATCAGCTTGAAGTCACTAAGCCAGAGAGAGAACATATCCTTGATCCTTTCCTAGTAAGTCTCCAGTCCCCAGCAGCCAACATCTCTTTTTGATTTGTGCTGAACTTTTTTGGTTACTTACATTAGCCCCTGATCCCAGATTTTTTGGCCTGTGAAAAGTTAATTTTGTTTGTGAAAGTAAAAGAAAAACATTGCTTCATTCTGCCTCTTTTTTGCCCATGAGTGGTGGGCCCTTTGTGTGCAAGGCTTCTCAGGGAAGGTACTACTCTGGCTGTTCTAAAAAGGCTTTAGGGACCTTTCCTGGCTGGAAGAAAACTCTCTCAGAGTGTACCTTCCCCAGCTTCTCATCTCACAAGACAGAAGAGCTTTTAGCTATCTCCTGGGACATCAGTCACATTTCTTCTATCTTAGTATCTGCAGGGCTTTCTTTTCATTAAAATTTTATTCTTGCCTCCTCATGGTCCCTTTCCAGGATTTTGACTTACTTGCATTCAGTATTTGTACTGGATTTTGCATTTTCAGAGTGCCTTGAAGCTAATGAACCCACCACAGAGATTTTACTGACATTTTTCACAATTGTTAGTGACAGATCTGGGAGCATGGTGTAAGAATTCAGTCTGATATGTTGATGTTGCTCTTTAAGATAAGCACAAGGTTCATAAACTACTGCAGCTGTTTCGGAGGCATTGATGAAAAAAATGAAGCCTTTACTCTGGTCCTATTAGAAATATTTCAAAAGCTATTGGATGCTATCCATCCTCAGTTCCCAGTAAGAGTTTTTCAGCAGTGCAGTATGTGGCTTTTCCTGCGTTCTCTGTTTATCAAACCCATCTAGTTTTTGGTTTGCCCTATATGCCTGTACCAAACTTCTGTATTGATCAAGGGTCAGTGTCTCACACTGAACTTTAGTATGATGATTTCAAGAGATTGGCTGTTTCTTTTCCTTGGTATGGCTTGGATTTCCTGGTGGTTTAAAGCAATGATTGTTGTTGCTGTTAGTATTCAATTCATCATAAGCTAAAGTTACCAGTGCAGTCATCCCTTTGGCCAAAGTCTAATCAAGAAATTATACCGTATTTGGTCTTAATACATCTGGTATTAGACACTGTCACCAGACAGCATCCTAGTGCGTGACTCGCTTTACCCTGATAGTGGTTTTCCCAAGGCTGCCCTGAAAAATTCATTTTTCTGATTACTTCTTGAAGGAACCATAAGCATCAAGACCTGATCTTTTCATTGTTTGCAGCTAGTTCTGATGTATCATCCTGCCCCTCTCCACTCTTCTCCTCTGGAGCACCAGCAGCTATGTTTGTCCACCTTGTTGTTTTGCGGAGTTCAGGCAGTTGACTGTGACTAATTTTTCAGCCACTCTGCTATCACATTACACCATTAAATGTACACCAATTATTTTTTTAAGCAATTTTCTGTGGGTATAATATTAGAAGAGGAGAAAGGAGTCATTCTCTTCAAAAACACTGCTAACCACCTGTGAAGGGAAAATTCACCATAGCACGTGGAGTTAAGGGTAAATCTGAGACTATGTGAACTAACACCTGCTTCTTTCCAATGCATGTGGGGTCAGCAGCTCGGGTAACCCTGGCAGAGTAAGTTGCTTTTTGTACAGTTTTTTGGTCTTCTTTTAGACAACATAACATGATCTGTGCAAGGTAGAGTCTGAAAGAAGGCGCTGAACCCATAAATAGGGTCTTTGCAGCAGTGTTCAGTGGGTGGGTAATTTAAGAAGAAGAAAACAAGCACAGCTGATGGGATTTGTTTGCTTCACATGCCTGTGTTTCTGCAGGGCTGGAAAGCACAACTTTTGTAGCTGTTCGTGTGCCCTCACCTTGTCACGTGAATTTGACTTCAAGCATGCTGATTCTTCTGATAAAAACTCCTGACATTTTTGCATTTTGCTTGTTACAACCGCCACATCTTTCTTTCATTGTGCTTGGCAGCTTTCACAAATACATTTAGCCATCTGTGGTTGTAGACCAAATACATGCCTTTTCTTCACATGTTATCATCAACATTACTGTGACTAATCTTTAGCACTGGTTCCTGCATCATTCTAAATAAACAAATGAGACTAGTTGTAGCTTGCAGCTATCAAAATTCTTTCATGGTTTATTTAATAAGAAGTGATACGTTTTTACAGATTTGAAGAATGGAAAGAGGAGTACTGGAAAACCCCTGTTAGATTAATGGGTTGTACAGATCTCCACTGTGATCTGTTGCAAAATTAACACAGGCAGTTGCTAATGGCTTTCATTGCCATGGTAGAACAAGAGATACATCTTTAATAAACTGCTTGTTAAATGATGTAGTCTAAACCTATGCTTATGTTAATCCATTGTGATCAGGGAAAATCACTCAGTCGGTTGAAACAATGTACTGGGCCTGGGAAAACGGAACAGATTTGGAAATTGTTTGTAGTTAATGATGTTTGTTTATTCAGCTAGGGCATTATTACAGGCAAATTCCTCCTAATTGGCACTCAATTAGGGAAGAGTTCTGAAAGTGTTTTAATCTGATGAGGTTCTTTCGGCCTTATTTCTATATTTAAAATCTTTACCTGTTTTGGAGGCTAAAGTATTTGTTACAGATACACAAACCCGGGTATTTACTTACAGACACAAATAGGGGGCAGAATATATGTGATACATGTATCAAGAAAAAAATACTATAATATTTAAGTCATTCTCTGCTTTAAAACCTCACATGACCAAAATTTATTTTGGACTTCAAGTCCAAAGATTAGGAGAATGCCATGAAATATTATTTTTATTACCCATCAAAGAATACCTGCGTTCACATTTAAGAGAGCCATTATATAAAATTATTAATATTTAAATACATTAAAAAAAAGAAAAGCTTAGAATAATCTCTTTTAGAATATGCATTTTCCCATAGATACTTAAATCAGCCAGAAATTTACAATCTCCTGTTCTGCAGATGCCATCCTTTAAGGCTTTATCTGTGATCTAGTTTAACATGCCGCATTTGGGTCTATATCTAGAAACAGGAGGATTCCTGACTTCAGCCTGCCTTTAATATAATTTCACCTCAAGGAGGTGGAGGCCCAACTTTGTGCAGAGACAGCCTCCAGAGGCGCTGGAATAGCAATAACAGGAGTAATAGCTCAGGGCATGAGGAATGATGACACATCTGTGGGTGAGGACACTGCTTGGTGGTGTATCTGTAGGATCCCATCCCCCATGGGATGATGGAGAAAGGACGGGTTAAGGGAGAGACAAACCCACATACCCGACCTTCAGAGCTTCAGGCATTTATTTCCTGAAATGTACAATCCCTGCCAAACAGGGCTTCCCAGCAACCCCTCCTGCCCATGTAATCCACCCAAGCTGTACTCAGTTTTAATGTTCATTCTTTATAAACACAGATTGGTAAAAATATGTTCACTTTTTTTTTCCAAGTGGTTAAGACAAAGTGAATACACTGATCCAGAGACAAAACACCAATGTAAAGTGAGAAATAAGATCACGGCAGGACAAGCAAACCAGTAGGTTTGTATCAAGAAGGAAGAGTGACTACATTTGTACAAAGCCCCTGACTTCAGGGTTAGAATGAACTAAAATGAACTACCTTTTTTAACAATTTACATCAAAAGCAAGGAAGACAGCATGTAGAGGTGTTTGCTGGGGACATTTCATATAGCCACCATATGTCACAGTCACAGCACTGACAGGGAAAGATGGAGACATCACTTTAGGCCACAGGAGAGATGGGGTTTTCCTGGCATGCAAAAAAAGGATCATGTGAAAATCTACGTGTGTTTTGTAGCCCAAAAAGAATTAATACTGTGGAACTTTTAAAATACAGGTTGCATGCTTTTCCAGCAGTGAAGTATGACCTTCAGACTCTACATGACAGTGGGTGCAATTTGGTTTCCATCAAAGTGAATAGCAGGCCTATTTAATGTCCCTGAACAATGTTTGGATGTAAGAAGCAATATCTTGGTTGTTTCTGAACTAGGTTTGTATGTATTGGCTGACATTTGGGAATTGATGTCCAACAAGCTGATAGCTCTGGAGCCTGCTCTCTGCATGTCAGCTGAAACAGAAGCATATCATCCCAGTGGCCCATACAAAGGGGTGCTGAATGCTGCTACCTGCTGTCCATACACTGACACCACAGAAAACAGTAAGGGTGGAGCAGTGGATCACATACAGTGTCAGAGCTAAGAGTGTCTAGTGGGAAAGGAGCTGTTTGAGAAATGCAGTGCAAATGATTTAAGTACTTTTTTCCTCTTGCATTGTCATCTAATTTTAAGAATCTAGTGGTGGCACACCCCAGCAGTAGGAAAGGTTAAGTGCTGACTCAGTGTCACAGTGACTGTAGGATTCACGTGATTTTAATGAAACTCAGTCTATAATACACACCTGCACACCTGGTCCAGTATAGACTGAACTGTTGGAGTATATTCAGTCTAGGCAAGCTACATTTCAGTCCATCTAGAAGCAAAGCTGACAAAGTTTCTCGTTACATAGCCACACCAGGTGCTTCATTAATCTGTCTGGCTGGTTCTTAAGGTGAGAAATTGTAAAGCATTGGCTTTACCTTATGAAATCTAAAGCAACCTGGGCCTGGGAGAGCTGCTCTCAGTGCGATCCTTGGGGGCTTGTGCCAGTGAGATGTGAGAGCATCTTCAAATCATGAGAGGGAATTGCAAGAGTAGGAAGTACTCTGAATCATTTTCTTCTAAGTTCCTAGCAGCTTTGCCAGCACTCACTCAGATAATCTGGTAGTATTCAGGTGCACAATCTTTCTTTTGGACTGTTTTAAGGGAAGTGAGAGATTTTTTTAGAGTTGGCCTCCATGGGGTGTTTAACTGCCAAAAGCTACAAGCTGTATTTGCAGTGGATTTGTGAAGGCACATATACTTTGGAATAGATTTGGAATTGTAATTTGACGGACTGATCATTTTAATGCTTTTTATGGTTAACATCTGGACTAAATTTAAATTTGCATCTTGGTTTCTAAATATTAAGAGTCTGCTTTAGAGAGCAACGCCTACTGTTTTCAGTCTTTCACATTTACTCAGCTTCCTAAAATCTGACCTCTTTCATTTGGGAACCTGTCACTTGGCTCTCAACTTTTCAGTGTCAGCAGACGCATTTCATTATCATATTAAAAAAAAATCATTTTATAAGGTCTTCCACTGAGATCTAATGCCTTTTTACTAGACTCACAGGCAGATTTTGAACTACTATTTTAAATCTAGACATGCTTATAGCTGCTGTCTACTATTTATCTGTCTAGAAGAAAATAAAAATCAACATTTCTAAATTTTTGCATATGGTGATAACAGATCCTATAGAGGTTTGAAAATCATTGTAGACTATTGATTTTCTCACAACAGAAAAGTAATATGTTAGCAAGCACAATTCAGCATTACAAAATAATGCAAATGGATACACAATAAGCTTTTTAACTTTTCTCCTTGGCACAGAAAATGCATTTTTCCAGTGTGCAAGGCCTGGGGAACAAGCCTTTTTACCTGCCATCTTTCCTAAGAAAGACCTGCTTCTCCAGACCATGAGCAACACCAATTCTCCTGCTGAGGGTGGAGGTTAGACACCATTCTCTGCCTTCTTACAGTGAGAATATGAAGTTCATTTCAAAGCTCCTTGAGTGTTGCTCTTTCAGCACACCAGATTTCAGTCTCTGTGGGGCTCCTCAGCCAAAGTATCCTGTGATGTTCTTACCCAGATATTCCTCCATAACCATGAGACAGTGACACTCTGAATACTCACTTCTCTTCTTTCCTTGGCTTTGTGTTCCTTCAGACAGTCCCAATGCAGACATATTTTTCATGTCACCATTATGAAAACATTTTGCAAAATGTTCTGTTTTCTTTAATGAGTGAAAAAGAAGTTATGATTTCCCCTTCATCAAGCAATGTATGTGCTGCCTTAAATCACAATTTGATAGATCTCTGAATGACATGAGTAGTTAACAGCCCCTTATAGGAGCTTTGTAACAACCAGTAACATCAAAGGGTAGGAATAAACCAGAAAATAAACCAATAATTAAACCAATAAATCTTTTAAACATAAGTGGATTAAAAGCTCCCTTGAAACAATCTAAACAATGGATTTTGTCCAAGAAACTCATATGATGCTGAACAGAAGACGCAACAAATGTCCATCACACAATGGGATTCGTCTTGGTGGTTTATGTGATAAGAAATACATATTCTGCCTGGCAAGCATTCAATAGCAAAATGCCCCTGTGGTTTGAAATCACACTGGTCAGGCGTGCATATCAGTCAGTAGTGCAGATCAGTAAGAGCAGGTCTGCAGAGCAGAACAGCTGCTGAAGATCTGACATCCTTATTATGCATTTGTCATGATTTTATTTGGACTCGTCTGAACTTGTCCAGTGTGGTGATTCTCTGGTGCTGTTGGGAGTACTGTGGATGCACTGCCAGAGGATATCTTCCAGTTGGTTTATACAGTTTGTGTACTTGGACACCGCTACATGGAGAAAACTTGAGGGCAGCAGGGACTACAACTCGGTTCAATCTGAATCTTCTCTCCCCATCTGAGCTAAAGCAAGAACATAGATATGCTCCTCAGTGAGAAATAAGGACAGGAAAAAACGCCCTTAAGTACTTGCTGCTCTCAGGATGTCTTACTGTGCATCACACTTTCTCATTTTGGGGTTAGAGCTGCGGTCTTGGGTACCTGTATTGCTTGGGTTATGCAGGGGGAAGTACAAGGTTTTATTATTAGACGCTATCAGGACTGGGCTCAAGGTAAATCGCATTCTACTGCCACATGGCTGAAATACAGGGACTAGCCCACTGCCAGCCCCTGGTGAAGGGTGCACTGTCATGCCCTGGGCAGAGGCATGACAGTCACCACTGCAGTGCACAGGGGCTGGCTGAGACGGGCTGCAGAGGCTGCATCTATAGACAAAGCGAATTTACAAGTCATTTCCATGACGGAGCTGAAAGCCTGTCAGGAAGTATCATATATGTATCAGTATTGTGTAAAAACCTGAAACAACGTGGCAGGACTTTGTTTTGATATACTTGAATCTGACAGTGCAAACTTCATGGTTTTTTAGAAAGGATATTGTGGTATTGATATTCCAAAGTGATATTGTATCTAGAAGTAAAACTATATGTGTTGTAAAAGACTCGAATGACTGGATAAATATTGCTAAGTGCCTCTTCGAGAATGAAATGCAGAGCTGGAGTACACCCACACATAAAAATGCTGTCTGCTGGGAGGTCTTTATTGTGTTTAGCAGAGAGCTATAAATGCACATTTGAATAGGGATTTGTATCACTATCTTATGTGTAGATCTTTGAATGTACAGAAATCAGAGTCTCACAAGCTCAGTTCACTCTCGGATACTTGAATACATTCAAATCATTTTCTTACAGTCTTGTACAAATAATGAAATTGAAAATCTTCAGCTAGCTTTCTAAGGATAGTCCACAAAGATTATGGAGTTTTGAGTCCAGGAATGACTATAGCCATGATTTCAAAATAAAAACAACAGTGTCACTTTACTAGGCTCCAGCACATGGAGCACAGTTGCAGCCAAAGGTGTTATTTTGGTACGTTTTTTTTAAAGAGAACTAGATAAATTCAGGACAAAACTTTGCCAATAAATTAGCCATTTCAAGACACAGACTTGGCATGTAGCCTAGCCAGCTTGCAGTTGTGAGTCACGTATTACAGAGATACTCAAAGAGATTCTTTTGTTTCTTTGTGAGCCAAATGTGCTTTCCAATCCTTCCTGCAGCAACTGTAGAGCTTGTAGACTTTGAGAAGTAATTTTAGGATGGTCCCAAGGAGTCTAGTTGAAAATAAATCTGTCTGAAAACAATAAATGAGTTTGTTTAGTTATATTTTCCACTGTGTTTCTTTTTTCCTCCATCAGCGAAAATTTACAGACTGCTCCTGCAGTGTATTCCCTACAAGTCATTTTGCAGTTTGGTGCTTGCTTCTTCTGTTTTCTGCTTCTCTGGCTTTGATATTTCTTTTATGAAAGTCCACAGAATTTCAATATCAAGCACAACAAAGCAACTATTTAAAGCACAGATTTTTCCCTCATTGTCTTTGTTCAAAGTATGGCCAAATATCAAGATGAGTTTGCAGATCTAATTTTTATTCCTACAGTTCAAAGTCTAAACTTTCTTAAAATGTACATGCTTACACTGACACTTGTCTTACTAAGTTTGCTTTTGATCAGCCAGTGCTAATATACAGACTATGACACAACTTATCATAATTTTATTCAGCAACTAGAATTGGCAGTTTAGGAGAGAAAAGAGAAGGATTTATACTTTGTAAAAATATCTACCCTGTATTATTTTATTGTGCATTTCACAGAGGAGGAATACGTGGGAGAAAAAGAATGGAGAAAAATGTTCATGATTGCATAAAAGACTATAGCAGATCAAGGTGTATCACCTCTAAAATAAAAATGCCCTAATATAAATCTTTTCTCTATTAGCTCTCTCCATTCATGATAGTGTGTGGTTTTCTGGCAGAAATCTCAATTTTCTAGACCTGGTTTTGGTGATCCTTTATATGTGGGGTCAATGTGAGGGATAATACAGCTGATGACCAGGCATTTAGGCGTACTTTGAATTATTAGTAAGTATTGGGAAAGAAAATGCTTTCAAAAGTATGAAATCATGAGTGTTTGTCACAGAAACTTATTTATACAAAATTAAACTTTTCTAAGCCTTTCAGATTAAAACAAGGGTAGATTCATTCCTAATTCTTGCTTTAAACTTCTTTGAAACTCGAAAGTGTATGACACTGCTGATGAGGAAAAAAAAAGGCAGTATCCTCTCTCTGAATTTTTCGAATTGACCATGAAAATTTATTAAACTGTTTGGAAGCCATGATAGGAAAGTGGTTTGGGGACCAAGTGTCTTTTCAGTCACTGTTCAGAAGCCACAAGATGGATGGTGAGTGGCAGGTCAGGAGAGGAGGCTCTGTGCTCTGGTAGTGTGGTGATGAGCCAAGGCTGGATTTAGCATGCTCATGGGTGCTGGGCAGAAACCTTTACTAAGCAGACTAAGAAGACTTTTGACAGTCTTGCCAGGTCCTAGAAGATGTTGCAAATGACAAGGAGCAAAAATGCTCCCTGAGAAGTCAGAGGAGGGAGGAGTATGCAGTCAGTGCCTTTGGTAAAATGAACTGAAACATGGTATGGGCTCTCCTGCACTTCCTATTGACTGCTCTGTGATGCCTCAGTTTTGAGAATAAGATTTCCTGGTGTCACTCTGAGGTCAGGAGTGGGGGGATCCAGAACACCTGTGTGTACCATTCCCAGGGACCAGCTCAGCCTCTCCTCAGCACCTCCCAGTGGGCTGCAGCCCAGCTTCAGTGCATGCTGCTTTGTCCTCCATCTTCTGACCCCTCAGAGATAAGCAGTTCAGCAACCTTGCAGATTTTCTGTTCTGGGTTATGCTACAACTTCTTTTGGTGAATACAGACTAGTGTATCCATGCATGTTTTCCTGCACATGAGAAAATGATTGGGAATTAGCTAAACCCTCTTGTACTGATCTGCAATTTCCATGGTCTCAAGGGTGTTGCATTGGCAGACATGGTGCCTACCCCTGTCCCCATGGAGGGCTGGGCAAAAAGCTGAGCTGGGCATCAACAGATCCAGGGGGAGAGAGCTCCATGAGGAGCCTGCCGAAGTCCCTGCTGCTGAGCAGATGGCTCTTGTGTTTCAGCCCAGCTGGAGTTTTTCCATTCCCATGGCTCCATTTTTATATAGAAGAAATTGTAATAATAAGGCCTTGAGTTTGTAAAGGCACAGATCACCAGTACACATAGAAGAGAGGGGTTTTCTTCTGCTGTGCCTGAGTGTGGTTTTGCTGCATGATGATAGTCGTGCTCTGCAATACATCTGATCTGGGAAAGCTGTGGCGTATTCACGCACACTGTAGGAGATGCAGGTGAATGAATGCAGCTATGAATCAGGTATCTCTATTCTTCCCCTTTAATCTTCTAGGTGGAGATAGGCCACTTTCACTAGATATAAAAACAGGAGAACCAAATGCAAACCATACAATCCAAGAGCAAAACTCCTTTCGCCACATCAGGGAAAGTATCTCCATGGCATCAGCAGGGTGAAACCTACTTCAGGCTGCATTACACAGGGATGTGCACTGAATACAATCAGAAACACTTAGAACTATGCGTGGCCTTGTCAGCCGAGGTGGCTCCGCAGGGTCCCATGGGTGCCTGGCAAATGCTGAGGCCCAGTGAGGATTACAGCTGCCTGATGTGGGTGTGCAGTGTCAGCAGCAGCTGAGCAGTGTCCGTCCCCGTTAGGGTACCTGGCTCTTTTCATCCCTGAGTTGCCAGCCAAAGCCTCAAGCATAGATGCCTTTCTAGAAAGGCAATCAAGCCTGTGTGTGCACAAGGGTAATGTTCTCTGTCTCTGACCTTTTCAAACTCCCAGGAGAGATGAAAGGAATTGAATCCCTGCCAGGGGAATGGTTTAAACTGACATGACAATTCTGGGACTAAGCAGCTGTCTGCCAGTGCTTTTGGTAACCTAAACTGCATCTTCTTCCATTCGTTTCCATGTCCTAGGTCCTTAAGGATTATGGTTAAGAAAAAGTTTAAATTAGTTTTGTTTTCATCCTTTATAAAAGCTACTGTTTCTTCAATGTTTGCACTCATCTAAATGGATAAAATCTATATTGCTGTACAACTAGGACAATTCCAAAAGAGAGAGAGGGGAAAGATTAATTTCTGTGTCTCCTGAGGTGTACGGACCCCAATGTCCTTTGCTGAGACAGCCAGTGAGGAGTTATCGCTCTGCTGGGGAGGAAGATCCCTGCAGAAGGGCTGGGGCAAAGCCAGACACCTGCAAGGAAACTCGGTGCCTGAGCCAGAGCCACGGCTCATGGTCATGTTGTGCCTTGTCCTCCTTGTGTCTAGTGCTGATTTAGCAAGGAAGAGAAGCACACGTGAATGATGAGCACGTGCAGTGTACTGCTTGCAGGTTTTAGTGGGCTTGCTACAGAATTAGAAGATCTGTCCTTTTGCTGAACTCTGATATGCATGTCAGATTGCAGGCTCTATTTCCTCCTTTATTTTGATAGTAGAGTTGCCACAAAGAAGTCTAATTTAAAATAAAGTGGTTTGTTTCCTTTGTTTTGCTTAAGAAATGGTAAGAATCTATGAACAAGTATGATTTTTCTTTTTTAATGCTTTTATTTCAATGCTTTTATTTTTGCTTACGAGTCGATTTTTTTTTTCAAGTTATGAATATGAAATGCAGTTGATCAACCCTTTCTTGAACCACTTTTAGATTTTCCATTGATAAACAAAAAACCCCACAAAGAGACAGCATGGCATGGTAGCTTGTGCAATAGCCATCTACCAGCACATATCTATCACCAGCTGCCTTAGTTTCTCCCCCTATGAAATGCTACATGTCTGTAACTCTTCTGATAGTTTGAAAACCTCGAAGTGGTAGAGGCCCCAGCTGTAGTAATGGCAGATGGTATGTGGTTTTTCAACACAAGTTAACTCGGATACTGATGCCTGAATTGCACGTGCTGCCTGGGAAACCTATGTACAGCATGATGGGTTTGTAAAACCCACTATGCTGACAGAGTACAGCTCCATATATAAGGAAAAAGAACAGATTTCCTACCAGCCCTCAGCCAAGGTGAGAAGGCAGCTCGTTGTGATGAGCAGAGTCCCAGCCATATGCAAGCTTGTGTTTCTGGTGTGCAGCTTGGACCGTGGACCGTCCCTTTTGTTACAGGCAATTTTTTTCTTCATGAGTGCTTAAAGCAACATATGAGTAGACATGGCAGGTGAATGCCAGGTGTGGAATTAAGGCCTGAGCTTTCCTGACTTTCATTTTAAGGCTCGTATTACCAGATGCTGGGAAAGTTTGGAAGTGCTCTTGGTGCAGGCAGCTGAACACCTTGGCTGGCACAGGGAGCAGCTGCCCTGCTGGGAGCCCGTGCGCTGGGCCGAGCTAGGAGGCAGGGCTGGGGTAGTCACTGCCAAAAACTGGCCCCTGCTACAGCAATACCAGTCAGGGAAAGGTCTTGATGTTGCACTGTTGAAAACGAAGTTGTAATTTTAATGTTTCCTTTACTTATTTTTCTCCTTGGTCAAACAATCAATCTGTTGCTGTAGGGAGCAAACAGGAAAGAACAGGTAAGAGCAGAATGGGATTGTTCCTTGTGGGATAATGCTGATGCACTTGGTTTTCCATTTTTCAAATCTCTGAATGTGTCAAATGTGCAACAATGCAAAGATGTCAAAAATGTCAGTAGGAAGAAAAACCCTATAAAATAGACTCTATCTAAAAACAAACTTGAAATATTAAGCTCTATTTTTATATCTCTGTAGCTGTAACCAGTTCTCCCACTCACCCCAGTAAAGTGAAGGCCACTGAGAGCTACCTCTCTGCCCATCACAGATTTAGGTTTCTTTCTGAAAATGTTCTGTGCCATTGCTCATCCATATGTAATCAAGTTTATCATGGGATAAAAAGGTGTTTCATTGTATTTAAATGTACAAACACTTTTTAAAAACACGTAGTTTGAGAATTGTGGGTGCTCTTGGTAAATACATGAGCTGTGTTGATTATCAGTCCAGATATTTTTAAAAATCACACCCTTTATTTCCTTAAAAAAATATTTTAGAATAACAGGACCTTCAAAGCTTTTTTCAAAACAGTATTTCTGACTGATTTTGTTTGGCCAGAGAGCTGTAATCAATTATTAACAGTCCTTCCAGTGGGATGTGTATTTAGACATGAGTCTTTAGCTCATCAAAGAGAACAGAACCAGGGAAAGACATTCCAACAAATTACAATTCCCTGAAAATAGTGCTTTGCTTTTAAAAAACATGCCTTAAATTTAAAGCTAGCTGACTTGGAGTAGCCTGTTTCAGGTCACGACAGTATATCATCAAGGTTTCAGGTGCTGAAATGTATTATTAAAAAAAGCGAAATAGTGTTACAGTGTTTTGAGGAGCTCAAAATGAACCATTCTTCTTGCAGTTCTGCTTGGAAATATTTTCTGAAAGTGAGACTTTTCACAAAAAGGAAATTCCAGACCTTGTTTATCTCTAAACTCAAGCCATCCTGCATACACAGAATGACCAATAATCAGATTTATTAGCTATGTAAAATGCTGTATCTTCTAGGTGGCTCGTCTGCAGTTGCTTCCTCTAAGGGAACAGTATATTTTCGTGTTGTTTTGTTACTGTGACAGTTTTGTTCTAATTATAACTGTCAGATTCAGATACCTTGATGGCTTTGGAACTACTAATTTTAATCAGAACTGGGCACACTGAGATCATGTCACAGACTAAGTAGTCAACCCTGCTTCTATGCACTGTGGTCAGAGGACATAAGGATGCTTAAATCAGGGGAATTACCCAAAGAGCAAATATGATCCACTATTTTTACAGATAAAAAGACACAAACTCAAGGGGGTAGAGGTATACAGGCTGGTGGTAACTGTCATAATCTAGGAGTCACAGTTGTTTAAAATTGCAGGTTTTCAATGGCAAACCTCAGCTGTCACTACAGCTATTATTATTATTATCATTATAATTATTTTACCAAACCAGGCAGTATTTTAGGCTAACAAAAGCTTTCCAACTCTTTGTTTTCTCATTGCACCTGTATGGTGCCCTCTGCTCCTGCCGAGTTGCAATCCTGCTTTAAAATCTGCCATAGTAGGAAGCAAAAAATCTTTGACAGAGGAAGAGAAGTGCCTTGGAGAGGATGGCAGCATATTTTGAGATCTAAATAAGCTGAAGCACCTGCTGTACCCTTAAAGACTGTGTTAATCAAAACTCAACCAACCAGACCCAGTTGCAGGATCAGCTGTGGAGAAGAGGCCTGGGCACTGTACTGGTAATTGCAGTTCTGAACCCTCTCTGGAATGGGGACAGTGCAATCCTAGCAGGCCAGGTAACTGCAGGCTCCAAGGATGCTGCCAGGAAGGATGTCCCTGTTTCCCAGGCCCCTCTGCTTCCCACCAGCACTGGTGACTCTGCCCAAACCTTGTGCTAGGGCTATTCTTCATCACTTAACCCCAGGAACAAAGCTTTCATCTGTTGATCAGTGATGATCTTGGCAACATTTAAAACTATGACCTTCAAGTCAGCTCATCACTGACATCGTAGCTCATGACCAGGTAGTTCTTGGTAAGATGCCCACTGTACCTCTTAATTTTAAGGCACTTCAAGAGAAGAGCTTAAAATATGTACATTGCTAATGAAGGATTGAAGCCCTAATTAATGTTGTTACACGGATGTGTTTGTTCTCCATTTTCACGCATTTGTCTCTGAACCTTGGCTGTTTACTGGAAAGCTTCAGATTTATTCCATTGCAAATAATAAACTAAAGTACCATAAATCTTTGTCTAATCTCTTTCCCAATTGACGAATTATATTTAGTTTTATAGAAATACCAGCTGACACCTTCAGTTTCAAAAGCAGTTACATGTAAGTGTGAAAATCACTCCCTCTTCCCTGCCCCAGGGACATAAGTTCCTTTACAAAGACTGCTATGTTTGGATAAAGCTCTGTTTACATTTTTAAGGGTTTTCCCTTCTTAAATTATGAAAAAAGAAAATAATTTAGACTTTTTGTGGTATTTAACTGCAGCAATGTTTTTATATGCCAACTTTTAATATAAAACTTTTACAAAAAAGACTCAACCTCATAATTATTGTTCAATGAAGATGGTAAGTAAAAATGGATAATTGAACTTAAAACCTTAATTTTGAAGTTGAAGAAAGAATTAAGTTGTATAAATTTGGCTCTCAGAAGAGAGATTTTATATGATTACAAAATGGTTGGTATGAAAACAACCTGCTGAGGAAACAGCCAATATCACCAATGAGCTGTATTGGAATAAGTTGTTGAGGTGATGAAGCATCATTGACAGCCACTTGTGAGCAAATACAGCTGAGGGGAGAGACTGCTCATCCAAAAACTTCTACCATCCTTTCAAGACTCCATAGGGTGACCAGGATGACGAGTGAATATTGCAGCCAGGTTGGGGTCTGTGGCTCAGACCCAGGAAGCCGTGACTGACCAAAGAGAGCGTCCCGCAAGGGACAGTCCCCAGAGGTCTGCGGCGGTCCCTCAGCTGCTGGGGTGCCTCCACAGAGGGGTGCCTGTCTCAGCAGGCTGTCAGCTCTTTAGGGATTCAGTGAGAGTGATTTCAGCTCTTGTTCTGCAAGGCAACCCCCGGCCAGACCAGGAGGAGAGAGACGAGAGGCTCATTTGGCGGGTCCGCATGGGGCAGCTTTATTTGTCCCGCACGCCGCGAAGGGGAGGCTAGGGGTGAGCTCCCCGATCTCTAAGGGGGAATAGTGTAGTTCTTAGAGGGATACAAGGGTGGGTGTGAGAGGGTAGAAGCCAATGGGTTACAAAGAATCTACCTAGGGTCTCCCAGAGGATCATGGTTCTTGTTTTCTCTCTCCCTCGCCGAAGTGCTGCGTTTTCCAAGGGGATCTTGCCGGGAGGTTTTGCAATCCCTCCAAGGCAGTGGCTGGGCATACCCCACAAGTGAATCTGGAGGAAAGCAGACCAAAACAAAGTTTTTTACAACACCTTTTACCACATTTACAGCACCTAAAACTAAAAAAAGGAACATTGGATGGTCCCATCCTTTCCTTTTCTAATATGGAACGATTTGTCTCTTGTAAGAGGCATTTACTAGCCTGTCACTCTTCCCTTAAGCACATTGTAGTTAAAGTAATTTCTATAAATAATGGAATTGAAGGTATTGGTTACTTTCAAATTGCAGTAGTTTTGCATAATATGGTATTGGCAGCTGAGCTTTGATAAAATTGCATATTGTATTCTAGTTGAGTTGACAGAGGCCAGACTTATGCCCAGTGCCAGCGTGGCCAGAAGGTACTGCTGCCACCCACAGGGAAACCTCACTTGGCTCTTCAAACAGGTCTTTACAGTGTTTGATTTGATACCAAGCAGAGCTCCTTATAAAATTAGTTTTGAAAAGATGGCCCTGAGTCAGTAGGGCATCCTTGTGCGGCTTGCTGAAAAGCAGAAAGTTAGGGCTGAGTACATATATATGGAAAAGATGTAGACTGCTGAAAATGAGGGGTAATATTTATTCTTTTTTTTTCCTGAAGGAGTCTTCTTCCACCAGCTTATCATTCAGTAACGCTCAAAATTATTTTTAGGTTGCAATTTGTACCTCTGGTGGAGGGTGTCAGATAATGTTCTAAACTTGAGCTGACCCACAAGGTATCCTTGAAATCATTTTTTCTATGTAAATGAAAAAATTGGTTCTCCTTTTCCAAAGTTCTAATGGAATTAATCCATTGCTACAAGGATTTATTAGGCTGTTAATTAGCTTCTTACAAATGTTGCAATTCATTTACATTCCTGATTATGACACTTCCTTGTGTGCCTTTTGAACTTTTGTAATTCTATAATTGCTTGGCTAAATAGTTAGGACTGAGAGCCACTCCACGTGTTCATTATGCATCCAAATCTTTCCTTCTCCTAATTTTGAGATATGAGCACATCAAGGATACAGGACAAGGCTGTATATATAGAGTATCTTCCTTCCGAATATGCCAAGGGTAAATGTTCAAATAATAAGAAGAAATGATCCAGGGTACTTTAATAATGCTTTACTAAAAACAAACCCCCAAAACATAGGGTAAATGTGTAAGAAGAAATATAAGCATATGCCAGTGCAGACATTGCTGCACAAGGACCTCTGAAATTGCAAATCTGAGAACATAATCCTGGAAATGTCTCTGCTGACAGTAAAAGAGAGCAAACATTAGTGTTGTAAGAAATATGTCGAAGTGATTCAGTGTTTAGTTGTGATTCTTAGCACAATGCAATTAGCTCTAAATTCTTCATGTAAACAGTTAAACTCTTGCATATTCTCTGCTGGCAAAACTAACTTTTAAGACCAAAGTGAAAATGATAATTACACTGACATTTGAGCACAGTTTTCTTATCTTCACAGACTTCTATCATAGCCTTTGCTGCTTTATTAAAAAGTTGAAGAATTGAAAGGACTGTTGTCAGCAGAGAAAAAAAAATGAAAAAAAACCAATAAGATACTTCAAGCAGAAACACACAATGCAATGCAAGTGCTCCCATCCATCATATCCATTAGGATCTCATGGCATATTCTGCCCCCAGTGGCAATCAGGGTCTTGATTACACCATTAAAATGTCATCTGTTTTCTCTGTTAGTGAAAAGTGGAAAAAAATGTTAGCTATTTGTTCCATCAAATTGGACACCTTCTGTATTTTGCACATACTCATCTTGAATGTATCTTTTAAATAAATTTGGTTGCTGTTCACTTCTGGATGCAGGAACCATCAACTTGCATTCTTGCAGTTTTTATTTACATGTAACTTTTAATCAGGAAACTGCATCAGATTTCCCAACACAATTTAAAGCCACTCCTTCTATAAGTTTTCAAGTACTCTGCATCTTTTGAAAGGCATTCAGACAGTTTTTTCAGAAGTTGTGTTTACAGACAGTAGCTATCTTAATCATCATTTGACTCGTACAGTTAGCAAAATCGTTGTCATGAATAATTACCAGTTTACTGAGCTGACAGAAATACTGTGAAGTGTTTGATGTTGTCCTGTTTTCAGCTAGGATGGAGTTAATTTTCTTCCTAGTAGCCAGTACAGTGCTGTGTTTTGGATTTGGTATGAAACTACTGTTGACAACACTGTGATGTTTTGGTTGTTGCTAAGTAGTACCTTTTTATTTTGTTTCTCCTCCCCATCCTGGGAGGGGGTGAACGAGTGGCTGCCTGGTACTGAGTTGCTGGCTGGGGTTAAATGTGACAGGTGTTTTTTATGTACTTGAAGTAATTTAGTGTAAATACAGTACCTCACAATGTACTGATGGAAAAATTTCATGATATCTATTAAGAAAAATAAGATAGCTGAATTTTGGGAAAAAAAAGATGGGCTCATTGTGAAGTGACCCTCTTTTTAAGTGCAGCATATTTAAGATACCCAAGCAACAGCTGAACTGGTTAGGAAAAAATAAGACAAATTAAATATAATCCTTTATTTGTTTTAGAGATCCATATCTTTGTCCTCATTCTTGAGTCTCTGAGTACATATACACAGGAATAGATTTCACTTGAATATAAGCACTGATGCTGTAGATCTGTACCAGTGACAGTGAAATAACTGTAACTATATCAGTGCTCCGTGGATTTAGGGCTAGGACTCACGAGTGCCTGTGTGCTCTTAGGGCTGCTCCTGAGCTAATTGTGGTGAAGAGGTACTCAGAGGCTCCTGGGGTCAGGTTTCTTGTAACAAATCTTTCATGTTCATGTTGGGAAGAGGACATAATTCTGTAGTAATGATTGGTTTAGCATTTTGTGGTGGTAATTGAACTGCTTGTATCATTATCTTTGGGGTATAAATGAGAACGTCGATGATGTTCCTTTCTATAGGTCTATCTGTAGTGTGTGAGAGCAATCCAAAATTTCTTGCTGAGGTCTTAGTGGTATTCTTCATGCCCTAATGGAGAGAGAGATTGCGCCCTTGATAGTTGTGTCACTGTCACAGATGTTCACTCTTCAGAAGGTATTATTGACTTGATCTAGGTTAGACTCTATATCACCTCAAATTGTAATTTAAACTCTAGCAGTTTCTGACTCTTATGTTACTTTTCTGTTAGGCTAGTGCTATATATTGGGTTTTAAATAATATTTTTTAAAATAGATTCATATTGAGTTGTCTTTACCAAGCCTCCATCATCCAGTCTGTTTTTAATATGAAACACCTATGCATTGATGCTGGTGATGTTGCTGACTTTTAGGTCTTTCAAAGAAAATTGGTAACCATCCTTATGTTCTTTAAGCATTTTAAATGTTTGATTAAATGGGTGCTGATAACCAGAACAAGACAAGTGCAGCATAGTCTGCCAGTAATTCACCGAGACCATTGGGTTATTCAAAGAAATCAATACCTCATTTTATATGACTGAAGGTGTTGAGAGAAAGATGAGGTGCCACTGCATACTTGCACAACTGAATAGCAATAAAAGTAATAAAACAAAATCAAGGCATAAACCAGTTAATCTCAAGAATCTTAATACCATCTGACTATCTCAATTTAGCCTGTTGACACTGGCTTTATAAGCTATTTAGTGTTAAAATATTTAGAGAATGCTCTGTGGCAACATGCAACATACTTGTACTTTTGCCTATTACTAGAGTAATTTGCAGTCCTTATTCAGAAGACAGGTAGGTTCAAATATGTAGAAGAGAGATGGAACTATTTTTTGAGATTTCCAGTTAAATACTTCCATGATTTCAAATTCAGCATAACACCACATGACCAGCCTTCACCTCATGGCTTATGCTGCCCTGCCACAAACATACACTTAAAGGCCATAATTTTCAGACCAGCTACAACTCTTGCTGAAGTCAATGAAGATTGTGGTGGTTTAGCACCACTCATAATCATTCCTGGCACTGAGAAAATAATGTTCAATGGAGAAACTACAAATTAGAAGAAATCTACAGGTTCTTGCTATCAATGGAGTTAACGATCCCTCAGTCTAAATACAGTACAGTAAATAAAGAATTGCTCTGCAACTGAGATAAGAGATGGAGCTTAAATTAATGTTACTTTGGCAGAAAGACTGAATTCAATGTAACTATTACCCAGTGATTTGTTAAATACAGATTGAAGTGCATTCTTTTTATGTAAAAGTCCAGTGTATGTTTATAACAGCATTCAAATATAGTTCTTAAGCTTTCCTCTGAGAACACCAATTCAGAGATCTTGCAGTTCAAACCTACATTGAAAGAAAAAGGGTTAACTTGGGCTGTCACATATAGGTTCAAATCTATTTGGTCCAGTTCAGTTTGCTCTGAGTGCATATAAAGAGCAAACCAAGTCACAGTAATTGCACAATGTGAAAACATCTTAATCATGGTTATGGCTTATTTATTTCATGGCTGCAGCTGGTGTTGCATACCTATGTACGCCAGTTAAAACCTTTATGTCAATTTTTCATTTTCTAAAGAACTATTTAAATAAATGGATTTGGCCTGAAAAACACTACATTTTTTATCAATCTTCCACTTAGGCTGCTAATGAAAGACAACTTTGTTTTTTTTTAAAATACAGAAATTGAACTGCCTTTGATCAAACAAAGGGAAAGACCAGCTTCTTCCGCCACCTCGGAGGATGGCACTGTCAACCCTCAGACCGGCATTTAAGATGTGAGATGATTTCTGCATCACATTTTGCTCACTGTTCTGTTCTCTCATGGTAATTCCTCCCACTTGCAGCTGAGTCCCAGGTTGTGCTGAACTCACCGCTGTGCAAACCCACACACCAGTGCTGTCTGCCGAGGCCTGTTCCCTCTGCACATCCCAAACCCTGAGCCCAGGGTCGCAGTCCTGAGCCTGGGCTGGAGGGAAAGGTATGTACTTGGCCTCTGCAGGAGGCAATGTGGGCAAGCAGAACATGGTCTGCTGGTCATTTGGAGCAATCACAGGATATATATTGCACTTAAATATATGCAAAAGTTCCTACCCTAGAGACCTCTGAGGTCCAAACAAGTTTTTCAGGATTTGCTATATTTCAGATCTTTTATTGGGAAGAAAATTGAAGAAAATAAATGAACTGGATTTCTCTGACTAAAAAAATAATGCTGAAAATAAGAAAGGAGTTTATAAATCAAATCATGGATATTATTATTATCATTTTATTTCCCTGTGTTATTAAACAGCTGTCACATTTCCTGTGTTTGGCTACACTGAATAGTGTCTTGCTTTTTGCAGACGTGCTGTTTGCAGAGCTATGCTGCTCTCACATTAGAACTGAAACTCTGCCACCGATGTGAGCTTCAGTATGTATTTATTATGAATACAGAAAATCCAGTAATGTTGTGTGCTTGCTGAATTAAAGGCAAAATCAAAGGCACTTTACCTGTCAAAACCTTAGTTCAGAGTTCTCAGTTTATCCTGCAGTGGATGACAATGTGTCATTGATTTCTGCAACGGAGCAGGCAGCTACCTTCATTACCAGTCTGGCAACTTCATAGCTGTGCTCAGTGGCAAATCTAGTGCTGGTTCAAACCCCATCTGGTGCATGGTAGGCATGTTGTTTTACACTGTTCCATCACTAAACATTACACAGGAAAATATATCTGTATTTTCAACTACCTCCAATTGAAGTGTCCATAAAACAACACAGGAGGTATCCTCTTCCTCAAGGGCCAAGAGATGGAGTTCCTGGCCCACTAAGGAGACGAGAGAGTCCCAAAGCTGCTGGAAACGCATAGCCAAGAGTGCCCACGTATATCAGCAAACAGGCCCAAGCAGTCAAGCTGGCACATGTGTGGTAGGAAGGGCCTACAGTAGGATTGGCACTTCAGCTGGACTCTCTCAGCCAAGTGCTTTAACTCATGTCCTGCATTTCTTCATTTGCTTGTCCTGAACCTCTGCAAGGTAATCTATGTCCAGTGCCAGAGTGTTCTGAAGATAACCAGTGTTGTGTTCAAATGTCCTGCATTCATCCTTCATCCTTATGTCAAGCATTTTCTGTCAGCTGGTTCAAGGCTTCAGAAATGCTCACAGGAAATGCTGGACAAAGGGATGGTTTGGGTTGAACATGCTGTACCTGGTGCTGGTGGAATGGTTGAATGATTATAGCAGGTGCACATCCTGTGTCAGACCTGAGTTTGAATCCAGATCCATATGTGATTTCAAAAGTGACATTTTTGCACCAGTTCCCATTATTATCTTCCATCTTATTTTACTAGTTTGAGTCAGGATTTGGAAAAGGACTTTTCAGGAAGGCTTCCTTCCAGCTCTGCATGCATAATCTGCATTTTGGTTCATTTGATCTATGCTTATACTATATATCATCACAGAAGAATGGGTAATTAAATACAAAATTAATTTCTTGCTAATTTAATGTTTTCTGAGTAATTCACAAACCTGGATGATTACCAACAGCAGGCAAATATTTAGAACTGTTAACCAGCATCTGAAAGCATCAGAAATAATTGTCTGGATTTACATAACTTCTGGTCCATCTGTGTAACCCAATAAACTGACTTCAGTCAGGAAGGGCACGAAGGCCTGCTCCTTAGGAGGGAAGTGTTACATGCTTAGGAGATGCTCTCTGGGCTTTCCTCTGATTGCTTCTGTTGTGGGGTGTAATTCTGCTCTAAATCTGCTTTTGAGGAGCTGCATGTGATGCTCAGCAAAGGCTCTACCTGTGCCACTGCCAGCAGGAGGGAAAGGAGGGAATGTAATAACACCTCAGTCTTCCTCTTGAGAGGGCATCTGAGGGGCTGGGAAAAAACGAAGCAAGGTGTGCATGTTCACCATCTGGAGATCAGACTTGCAGAAGGGTCTGGATTCCTTCCTTGGCTTTTTTTTGCATGGTTTGGGCATGGCTGAATCAAAGAGGAGCAATGTCAGGAGTGTGGGAAATTTGGAAATGAACTGCTGAGCCTGGAAGAAGCAAGCCAAGAGCTGTCAAAAAGTAGGCAAAGCCTGCCTGGACTGTCTCCAAAGAGATTTGAGACTAAGAGGACCAAAGCCATCTCAGTACATCGCTGGAATGAACTTGCAGCATGGCAGTGTGCCCAGGTTAGAGATGGCATCAGGACTCTGTTACAGTCCATCTGCAATAAATGGAATGTTTAGTCTAATGCAAGAACATGATGCGTCCTTCTCCAGAAGGAGCTATTGTCCTTCACCCAGAGAGCTGCACTGAATAGTGGATGCTGTAAAAAGCCCCAGTTTATCCAAGCAGGGGTTTCTCATGGGGCGGTACAGGCAAATGCTATAAGCCTGGTCCCAGTTACGTCTATCCCACAAGAAAAGACATTTCTAGGTGATAGTAGGTGTTTTTACTTGTCTTATTTCCTCTGAAAATAAGAGAAAAATTATGCCTTGTTTGGTGATTTTTGGAGCAAACATTTTCTGTTACCGCTATATTTCGATTAGCCCACAAGGTCTTGTTTCATCCTTTGCCAAGAGCAAGAAAGGAGAAAATACTTCTCTGCCTCCTCAGCCCTTCTCTCATCTGGATCACTCACACCTTTGTCACCTTGCCAGAAAACTGTTACCTGCTCTAGTACCACTCAGTCTCACAAGCTGCAGAGGACAGCCCAGCCTCCTGGGGAAGCCAACAACTGAAGTTTTGGCTATTGGTTAGATAAAAAATCACCCACCTGTGCCTGTTGTGTTAGACCTTGGCAGGGCACAGTCAATGGAGAAGCAGCTTATTTTGAAATCCTATTTCATTTTGCTTATGGTAAATAAATGAGCCATTCAAAGAGAATGTGATATTAGGAAATTATCCTCTGCTGCATGCCAGCTTCAAATAGATCTCAAACAGCACTGATAAAATCAGGAAATCTTTTTTGCTGTTTCAAACCAAGTTACTGAATTTTACTTTATCCTCTAGATGATGTGAAATTTCAGTCATACTACAGTGCTTGGAAGCTAATATTTGGCTCTTTTGCATCATTCATTACCTCACTGAGTCCCACATGCCAGGTTTTTAAAAGGTTTGCTTTTAAGCCTTCCAAGGACAAATATGTCTTTAGTAACATTTAATGACCCAAAATATCCCAGAGAGAAAAGACTTGCTGTGCTGCTGGCTCTAGTAGCTGCACTGCTTCCCCTAGGATGTTAAACCCCAGCAACTTACAGTGGGTGAGATGGGGACAAGCTTTCATTAATTCCCCCTTCTATAGCAGTGACTTTGTGACTTGCTTTGTCTCTTCCCTTTTGTATTTGCTCCTTGAGTGGCTGCAGCCTTTGTGATCCAAGTACTGTGCAGGGATTTGGGATTATTTTGAGATTTGGCCAGGAGGTCTGAGTAGACAGATAGCCTGAGGGACCAATGCTAATTGGCCAGCCTCACTGGGAGTCCCAGACTTAGGGAGGTAAAGCCAGTGGCCTGTCAGTGGAGTATTTAAGGAAAGCTCTCAAGAGCCTGGGAAGGAGAGAGCCAGTGGTAGGAAGAGGAGCTGTAGACAGAATTACAGTGCCTTTGTTCTCTCCTGCCATATAGGTGACTTACCTGTCAAGACAGGTAAGGGAGACATGATACAGAATGTTATGTGGAAAAGGGAATGGTGGCTGAAGAAGCAGGAATAGCTGCTTGGGGTAGGAACATCAGCTCTCTGTTCCCCATTCACAGAGGTGTGATCCTTCCAGACTCCAGCTTTCACAAGGCAGGACCAGTCTGGGGAATGCAAACCCAATTAACAGATGATCTAAGTTAGTATTTAGACATAAAAATGCTTAGAAATGTCATAGAGAGAGTTGGAGAGGGGCATTTTTTTTCTTTTTCAATTTTTTTAACTCCAATCCTAGGCAAACAACAGCACACCAAGCTAAAATGCTTCTTTTTCTGTATCAATCAAAATGTTTTTCAGATGTAGGCAAGAAATGTTTGCCTTTCTTCAGAGAGTGCAGCACAGTCAGCTGAAAACAAAGGGTTAGCCAAATGACCCAGTAGGCAGTAAAAGGCAGCACAGAACATAGCTGGGCAGTTTCTCACTTGAGATAGCTGGGCAAGACCTTTGAAATACTTACAGGAAAAGAGCAAATGACATTTAAATAGCATGTTCAACAGCATTCAGTTTAAATCTAACCTTCTAAAAGAGGTATTGAAATCACCAACTTGAAATCTGGCTCACCTAATTTTACATTCTGAAGCGCTTGTCCAGCACTCAGGTTTGCTGCTGAGACTGTCTCTGCCACTTCTCCATCCACTTTATTGGCCAGTGTTCAAATTTGATTTCTTTAGTTAAATTTTATGGTTAAACATTATGTATGAGAACACCTCATTTGGTCAGTTATGGCCATGGAGTTTAGCCAATTTATGGCAAAATAGCCCACTCCTGTCAAGGAAGGGATGGGATTCACTGAATTAATATAAATTCCTTGAGGCAGCAGCTGCATCTGAGCAGCACTAAGGGGAACCAATCCTGTTATAGTATGATAGTTCAGAATACTACAAGTCTTGCCCTTTTCAGCATGGTAAAATCCACATATGATGCATTTTAAGGTAAATGGAATCTCTTTCTTTGGTGAATAGATGATGGAAATTATTGATGTGTCTGCCTAAAGTGCTGTTCTCTTGGCAGACAGCCTAGTCTTCAGAGGGTAACTGAGAGCTCTCATATGCTGCTAGTGTTTTTTGCAAGGGTTCTCAAATCACATACAAACCGACCAACTCTTGCTCTGAAAGAAGTATGTAATGGCATTGATCTCAGTGCATGGTGCTCACACCCAGCCAGGAGAGAACTGGGCTCACATTCTTTAAACCCACTGCATTGTGTAGTAAGATCCTGTTCCAGGAGGTGTATTTCACTGGCACAGAGTGCCTGCAGAGTGCCAGGACTGGCTGCTCCAGAAGGTGCCTTTCTCTCTCAGATATATAAGTTTCTGTGCCTATTCTTTAAATACAAAATAAGCATTCTTACATTCCTCTCAAGTGACGAATTTCTGCTACTAAAGTTGCCCCCATGTGAGGCAAAGAGGGCTATGCAGACGCTGTATTTTCAAAGCATGTAGTGCCTTTGCTCTGTGTTCGCCAGCCAAGTAAAAGCTTTAGACTCCTCTCTCTGCATCTTTTTTTGCCAGGTTTTACGAGGATATATAATGTGTCAGTGGCATGCCAACAGCTAGTAACTGCTTCAGGTAGATGTGGCCATTGAATACACTCTAGAGGAGAAAGACCATCAAAATAAACCTTTAAAGAACAAAAGCTGCAGGCTGGACAAACTTCCAGATATCCTTACTAGTACTCAGGTCATCAAAGGATATTCTCCCTGCCCACATGCTGAGTGTACAGGCAGCAGGGACTGCCAGCACTTGCTGCCTAACTTCCCTTCTTTGGATCTTGCAAACGTGAAAAGCACTGAGAGCAAGTTCTTTCAATCTCAGTCATAACATTATGAGTTTGCACATGCAAACTCTTCTCTGTGTGGGTATTTGTGTTCTGGGATATTTTGGGAGGATGCCTGTGTTCTTCATTTTTTGCCTTCATATGTGACCAGAGTATGTAGATTATGACTGCTGAGTCTTGACTACACCAGCTCCTGTAGCCCCATTTTCTCTAGATCTGCATCCAATCTGAATACAAGATTGGACTTGTTTTCATTTGTAGTATTATGGATGTTTCTTCTTCCATGGTCTCTTGCAGCCTATCTCCCTAACCATCCTCCCTCCAACTGTCAGTTTCTTCCATGGTCTCTTGCAGCCTATCTATCTCCCTAACCATCCTCCCTCCAACTGTCAGCTGAGTTGGGGCTTGCTGTGCCTTTTGCAGTTCCTGCTTGGTGCAACACATGGTTTTCTGTGGAAAGTTGGTTTGCATCCTTCCATTTTAACATAAATTCTTTCAGCTCAGTTCTTTCAATTCAGTCAGTGGTCACGTGCTCACAGTTTCCTCACCCAAAATATATCCATTCTCACTGTGGCTAATGCCACTTGTGACTAGCTGAGGTGGTATGATTGGCACTTTTCTCTGGCAAACCTTAAATTCCCCATGTATTATCCATTTCTTCTGTGTCATTCATCATGGTGTTCTTCTATTTAATGCGATCAGCCCACAGTGCCTTTGGGAATCCATGACAGGACTTTCTTTTCATTTTGAGAAGCATGATTTGAGTAATCTTCAAGAGTATTCCTGTCATTACTGAAAGCTCCCTTGTACAGCTGGAATTTATGGATGGGGATATGTTGACGCTGTCTTTTTTTCCTTTTACTGTGGTTGCTGCTTCTGTGGAGGCCAATACTCTTCTTGTCCTGTCCATCTTCAGATGTTTCTCACGGGTGTAGATAATGGAGCTCTCTTTATCATAACGTGCAGGTCCACTGCCTGTTCATATCAGACTGACCGTGTGAAGGAGGTGGAGCACGTGCTCTAGGAAGGGCACCTTACTGGTGTTGAGTCAGGTCTGCCACACAGGAATAGCTTCATGTTTCTCCATTGTTTCCCTGATGCTTCTTTTCCCATCTTATTTTCCAAGAATTTTCAGTGGGTTTTTTGCTTTTAAGTTACACCTGTAATCATGGGATTCTGACTGTTCATATACCAAGGCTAATACACCCTTTCAGCTTTAGCAGACACCATTCTGTGTTTTTTTCTTTTATCTCTCTTTGTGTCTGTCTTTCTTTCTGTCTTTTTTTACCCTAGCTGTAATAGTCCTTGACTAGGTCACTGTGTCCTAGTGCTGAATCTAAGAAAACTGAAGTGGCCAGTGAGTCCTTCCTACAGGAGGACAGGATTTCACTGAACACCCCAGTCTGGCTGAAGCTCCTAAAAGCAATACTGGTAAGGTTTGTTACCTTTAATTGAAGGACTCTAGAAACCAGCACAGTTCTCTCCAAAATGTATTTTCTCCCTACATATGCAGCCTTTGAAGGCTACTGCCTATGCTTTTACAACATTTTAACTTGGAAGCCACAGAAAAAAATGAAATGCTCAAGCATTCTAGATTTAGATGAGTTCAAGTAAGCACTTAAAAATAACTCTTGGATGCTGCTCTTCATCCCACTATCACTGATTCTGTACTAGAAGTATTCTGGGGGGGGGGGGCACAAGTTTTGTTTAAAGACCAAATGCAGATACGAGAGCAAGCCAGATAAGGGCTGTGGCAGGTGTTCTGGTTTGGTTTCTTCCTCGTATAAAGCAATGTTTCTTTAACAGATTTTTGCCTTTCAATGCTGCTTTTTTCCTGTAGCATCTCATTCCCAGCCTCTTTTGTACCTGTCCCAGCTTATTGAGGCTTTGATTCAGCTCGCACTGAGTAGGTGTTGAGAGCATGGCCTTTGGTGCTGCCTTTTTCAGTGCTGGGATTTTTGCACAGTCATTCACTGAGTCTGTAAGAAAAGTGCCAAAGCCTTCAATGGAGGGAAAGCAAAGCAGCTAAGATGCAACAAGCAGTTATATGAAGGTGAAACTTTGAACGACTTTCACCTTATATTTGGCCTTAGTTCAGTACGTTCCAGGAAAGTGGTGCTTTTTGGGTTGTTTTGACCTTTTTTTGTCATCACTTTGAAAAGGTGTCATGTAAACTGTCTCAGTCAAATTACACATCTTTTACTGCTGTATTGCCATTATTCTTTTAATATTACTTATGCTGTTGTCTATTTTCTCATGCTCATCTCATTACAGTAAAAAAATTGTACCTTTTGTTACTGGCCTATTAATATTCTTTCTTCTATCCTGCTCAGCCTTTCTCTTTCTTTACAGACAGCAAATCCTCCACCTCAATTCCCAATAAACTAGTTCATTAACTAGTGCAGTATTTTGTTGGTTCAGACTATATCCTATTACCTTTCATGGCAGCTAATCTCAATTTGGAGGTTCAATCCCATGTGTGGATTTAGTGTGAGATGCTTTGAGAGTTGTTTTAAAGTTGTTTGGGGAATTCACTGCCTCATTTTCTCAACAGGCTCCAGTGCCATCTCTGAGCTCAGCAAGACTACACTATCATGAACAGCAGTCCTTCATTTTCTTTGGGGGGAGGGAACTCAGAAAAATCCTTATTCTGCAAATTATAGTTAATGTTCTAGTATGAAAGTTAAGTAAAATGATAATTAATGTCTTGCATACACATTAAATTTTAAGGGACACATTCTCCATTCATTTAATGTGTGATTACTCCTCTTTGACATTAATTGGAATTCCCCATAAACACTGAAGAGAGACCATCAGTGGTAATGTAAATTGAAACAAGTATCTGATATAATGCAACTTTTAATGAAAAGTAAATTCAATGAAAAAGTCCTTCAAGTAACACTGCTGCAGTATACAACTGTTGTGTGTCAGCAGCAACTAAAGGATCCTCTGGACTGTTAATAATTCTGTAGTAGGATAGTCTAATCTACTGCTGCTACATCAAGGTATTAAATAAATATTATGAGGTAACATTTTTCTGTAGCAAATATTTGAAATTGGCTACATAAATGGACTGAGCTCTGTTACAGACTGACAGCTGCACTGACAGTGAACTGAGAAGGGATAGCCTCAGTGTAGTTTACAGCACCTATAAAAAGTGACTGTTAAATTGATAAGAAAGATGTTCGTTTCCTGACTTGTACATCTTAGTCAGCTGAGCTGGAGACAAATTACAAGAACAGCAAGGTCTGACTGCTTCCTTATGCAACTGGGAGAAAAAAAATCCCTCTTTCTGTTGACAGACAGCTCGGTGCTCTGTCGCTGCAGTTCAGCTGGAAAAGGCAGAAAGAGGGGATACGGGAGCACAGCTCTGCCCTCGGCGCGCCCTGCCCTCGGCTCCCTGACCGCTGCTCTGCAGCCAGCACAGCCCTCGCCAGCGCCCCGCATGCGGGTCCTGCCTGAGGGGCTGCACAGGCACGGCACAGAATGAAGCCTCCCTCACGGTAAGGCTTTCCCAGATCTATCTTTAGGGGGGAAAAAAACCATTTATAATGTATTCTACTCTCTCCATCTAAGTCCTTCCTTTACAATAGTGCCTATAGCAGTTATTGTCTTTAAGGAGTTTTCCTAAATAGGATCATTGCCCTGACTTCATTCACCATGCAGCCACACCAGCTGTGGTAAGAGCACCAGAGAGAAAAGCATGGAGTTAAGAAGGACACAGGGGATGAATAAGTTGGCATTACTGCTGACAGAAACACTCATTTGTTTCAGCTTTGATAAACTTGCCTCCTTGAAAGCACTCATCCCAAACTCACTGCTTCTGTAGGACCTCAAGTGCCAGTGATCGTTTGTTTGAAAGTGTGTTAAAACAGTGCAAAGACAGACACAGACACCCTCAAAGTGAGAAATACAGCATCTGGCACTCCTGATATGCTCTTTTGTTCTATTTGAGTTTAATTCTCTTAGTGGTAAGTCTTCACTTTTCTTCTACTTGATGAAATGAACTCATAGAAGTTAACTCCAGTTTCTTAAGCACACACATACACAGACCAGGATTTATTTAGACTAAACATTTGTTTCCTTTTAAAATTGAGTTAATTGGTAATTAGCTTGATCTAATTAATGGTAGTGAATGCAAATTTACACCCTCCCTAACAATTTATTCCAGGGAACAAACAGTACTTTCTAGTCTCTGCTTGTTCTAGGACCAGCCAGGATGAGGCACAGGCATTTGTGTCTCAAAAGAAATGATTGCAGAGGGAGTAGATTTGCTTTTGTCATCATGTGTTTCATGTTAAATGACAACCAATTAAATAAATGCAAAAGACAACCACAGCATCTAGCCTAGGCATGCTTTTCACTGAAAGATGAGAAGCGCATTTGAAACAGAATGTTTGCACATGCTGAAAAGCCTCAGTCAAATATCAGTGCGAGGAGGTGGTGGGATGGGAGGGTCGGTCTGTGGTATGCTATACTTTGAAGCGTTTACTGCAATCAGATTAGGACTTATTTTGACTATGGCAAGGGTTTTTTTTACTCTACAGAAGTAAGAATTTGAGTATTTTCAGGGTTCATTTTAAAGAAGAAAAAAGCAAACCTAGTCCTGCTATAAGAATATAGCATGGTTTAAGGTTTTTACAACAAAATTTAATCAGATAGCTGTAGCATTTTATACCTCATTCATAGTAAGCCTGTAATGCAGAGCTGTTTTCCAGTCTAGAATAAATAAACTTTGTATTTTTAGTTGTTGTGGAATAGCACTGAGGGGCAGAAGCAGAGGGAGCTAAATGTTTCTGCTGTTTTGCAGGTAAGCATAACTGATAAATCCATAAACAAAGAGATTTATTTTTATTTTTAAATGCTAACGATTTCTGATAGACGAAGTTAATTCTCTTAACTGTATGAAAATGTGAGGAGGAGAAGGTAAGGGGTTCTTTGCAGTAGGATCATGAAGATCAGCCACAGTATTGCTGATGTGAAGATCAGAGGAAATAAATCTGGGGCAAGTAAAGAGACTCTGGTAAAAAAGAGAAACATTCTCTATTGCTCTGTGGACTCTGAAGATAAATACAAAGGAAAAAATGGGGGAATATTTTCTGGGGTTTTGTCTGGGTTGAGAGGAGAGCAACTATGACTCTGTACGCTTTTTTCCCACACTTTAAATTCTCACATCCCTTTCCTGCTCCCAAAATGGCATCTCATTTCCACTCACTTATTTCCTCCTTAGCTCTGTTCCAAAAATGCTGTGAGTAGCCTCATATCCTAAATTATATCACTGAACTGATCAAATTTACAACACTGATTCCACAAGCATATTTAAGTTTCTGAGAAAAATCATGGAAACCTTTGTGAAGGGCAATGTGTGCATGTTATGTGTTAAATTACAAACCCTTAGCACATAAACCCTAGAGTTCTGAGAAATGGTGTGTTTAAGCCCTGGAATTTCCCCTGGAGAGGGAGAGAGACCATCACTGCCTGGACATGTGCCAGAGCCCTCCAAAACACAGCCCAGGCACTGCAGGCTGAAAGCAAGAGCATGGTAGTGAAAGCCGGTTAAGATGTAAACCCCCCACCTATCCCAAAAGCTAGAGTCTGGGGGAGTCTTACACTGAATACAACTGAGTCTATGAAAAAAAATTGCTGGAGTCACTGATTTTTTCATCACAAAATCCTCAAAGGATATCAATGCATTGCTGAAGTTTAATATGTTGACATTTTTCATGAAAGCAAATGTGTATCCTCTTACACCCATGTGGTAATTTATACAGTGCTTAAAAGACTGTAGGCTAGGGAATAGCACTTTAAATGAAGGGGGAACCTTTACACCTGTTGTACTAGAACTAAATTCTTTCTGAGAATGCTGTTTATTAAAATGTATGTTTATTTTTAAAAAGCTTACACTGAAAATAATCCTTTTGACAACCCTATTTTTCAACATTCACTGAATAACTCCCTAATATGTCTCTCTGAGGGTTCTTATGCTTGTGCTTTGTCTTGGAATACATTGCTATTTTGTCAGCACCTTAATATGCATGCAAAACCCTCAGTTTGTGAAGCTGCAAGAAAGCAAATTGTGTATTTTCAAATACTTGCTGAAACTAGGGTCCTTGCTTTGGGCTTCCTTGTACATGCTGCCTCTGCATTTTAAGCCTAGTGAAAATGATGCAACACTGTGCAGTGTTCCTTTCTTAGCCAGTATAAAGAATTGGGCAAGTACAAAAGTACTCGCTGTGATTTTTTTTCTGAGCGTGTTTCTGACAGTTTGGGAGTGCACAGTAGCTTGGCTTTGGCAGGCTTTTCAGCTGAAATGTAGCTACATCTGAATTTGGATTCCCCCAGCTTGGCAGATCATATTCTCATAAGGTGATTTAGAAAGGGTACTCTGGGGTATGCATGCTCTGAGTGTGCATATTTGTCTTCCTTCACTGCTATTTGTATAGCTTCTTTCAAATTTTTGCCAGGATGACAGTGTTTGCATGTGGCCTACTTTGGTTATTATTAGATTCTTCCTGTGCCCCATAATTGACTCTTTTCTGAGATGCCATGTAAGATGCCTGAAGTCTTTTACATGTGTTATTTAAATATTTGATCTCTTCCATTAGTTTGTTTTCATGCCCTGTTCTGCTCTTGAGCAATAACCTCAAATGTTTTCAAGCCCTGTAACATTCTGTAAATCCACTGAAAGACCAGCAGTACCTAGCGAGGAGCTAACTGGGAAGTGTCAACTGGGCATAAGGGTGCTAAAGTTAAAAGATGGCACCTTGCAAAGGGCTAAGGCCTCCCTGCCACGTGGTAACAATGGGAGAAGATCACGCTCTGTAGCTATTTTGTCAACTGGGACAAACGATGAGGCATCAATGTTTTGACCGGCATCGTCAGCTGAGTATTTTCTTCTAATGTAGTTGTGATTTTATTATTAGCCAGAACCTGCTATTTCCTTGCCATATTTTAAGATCTCTTTTGAACATTATTTTGTACTATTTAATAAACTGCTTCCACAACCACCATCCAGACCTTTGGACCAAAGTAAAATGTGGGAAATTATTAAACTGTTATAGAAATGCTTGTGTTGCAGAATTGGGATGGGAATCCAACATCAGCACTGTTTGAAGCAGAGATATTTTTGGAATTTGGGGAAAAGGTGGGTGGTGGAAAGGAGAGGAAGTATCTGGGTTATTGATTTCCTAATTATGAGCAGGTCATGTCAGACACTAAAATCAATAAGCTGTTCACTCACATTTCTGCATGACTGGAGCACACTGTGAGTTATCATGGTGTATAGTTTTATTTAAACAGCTGTGTAGATGACCTCATGTAAGGGTCACAGCCGGTGAGCTAAAGCACATTGCAAGAGAAATTTCAATGGTATATCTGCTAGCTAGTAAAATTAAGCTCTCACATGACAAAGCAATTCAGGATAAATACTGTAGCCAAGAATCAAAATTCCTCATACTGTAAAAATATTTCTCTGAGTTCATTCAAGCATCTAACTATTTGACTGGATCATAGCCAGAAGCTAACTGAACAAACTTATGCTTGTATAGGCTGGAAGCAATGAAAAAGCTATTGCTAGAATGTGTAGTTTTGAGAACATACCTAATTCAACTCTTTAAATTAAGATTATTGGAGTCTGTCTCTTTTAATTTTTTAACCAAAGTCACAGAACAGCATTCAACAACTGGAGGCAAAAGCATAAAACCCAACATGTAATCTGGAATGCATTTTATGGGGAAAAAAAAATCCCCAAACAACAAACCAAAAGCCCTCACCTCTTTAGCAGGCTCATATACATTCATAAGGTTATGAAAAGACTAAAACATGTCTATGAATGTTGTACCCTTCCTTCCTCTGATGGACACCAAATAGGCATTGTATTCACAGGGTCCTGAAGCTTTCCAAATTCTAGTGTATCAGTCAGGTGCCGGATATTTTTGTGCTTGACAAGCCAATATTTCATTGTGGTGTGGATTTTTTCTCTTGTTCACTTTTTTTTTTTCTTTTTAATTGCTCATTACATTTTTTACAAACAAGAACAGGAAGGACACCAACAGTCTGCAAAATAGGAATTATCTTACTAATTTGAAAAATAAAACACAGTACTAAAAATATCTGAGCCACCTTTTTCAAATTTACTAGCCATATCCTGCTTAGGAATGGTACAGGTGGTGATGCACCAGTTTAATCTTAGCCACTAGAACTAAAACTTGCTTCAGTTCAGCTAATGGCATTAAAATGTTGCTGTGCCTAGGCTAATAAATCCTGTGTCCATGGGCTCTTATGATGAGGGGTAACATTTAAACCTATTATTTTCATTAGGACTTCAACATGTATTGAAATTTTCAAAGTGCTGAGGTCATTATTTATCCCAAAACTCAGCAAAACTAAGTGCTTTGCAATAGTTCTACAGGTTTTGGTTCAAAGAGTTTTTTACAGGAGAGTTTATTTTGAATCCTTAAGGAAGTGTGGAACAATGCAGTCATATGTGTGTCATCTAACAGACCAGGCCTGCTCTCTCCAAGCCAGCTAGTGTGACAGTCATGATTGTAGGGAGAATTCAGCTGGCTCCACAATAATTGAAGGTGACAGCCAGTATGGAACTGAAGAACATCTGCCTCATTCAAGGAGGAGAACTGTTCAGGAAATTAATAATGCTGTGTACTGTATTTTAGGAATTAACTCTCTTTGATAGAGAAAACATGGATATAAGATGACAGTTGCAAAGCAGAGAGGTTGTAAGCTAAATGGAAACAGGCTTTCCAGAGCAAATAGTCTTATTGTTGCTGCTTGCTCTTTATAGCTTGACTTGCATCACTTAACATTTGAGTTGTTTCGTTCACTGCTATATTGCTCATGAACTTAGTAAAACAGAATTTAGTTCTTTTTAAGTAGAGAGAATTGTAGCTTAAATAAAGGACTTTCTCCTATGCTTGAAGTGAAATAATATGTGCTTAAATATTCTGTTGAGTTGGATCCAGGATGTTCAACATCTCATGGGATTCATCTTCTGACAAATAACTCCTTTGCTGCATGTATCTGGAGATTAGTTTTAGCTAGTTAATGTACAAGAACTTTATTACTGCCCAAGTTTTTGAAATTACCAAAATCACCATGCTAAGGAGTAAAGTCTGGTCACCCAGAATAAAATGAGAGTCGTGTTTCCATTCCCTTGATGTTTACTTGTGTACAGATTATGACAAAATATTTTGCATTGCTTTGTGATACAAAGAGCTTGACAATTGTTCTTCCTGGAGAAGAGAAGGCTCTAGAGAAACCTTTGAGCACATTGCAGTCTCTAAAGAAACCTACAAGAGAGCTGGAGAGGGACTTTTTACAAGAGGTTGTAGGGACAGGACAAGGGATGATGACTTCTTCTTGAAAGAGTCTAGGTTTAGATTAGATACGAGCAAGAAATTCTGCACTGTGAGGGTGGTGAGGCACTGGAACAGTTTGTCCGGGGAATCTGTGAATGTCCCACCCCTGGAAGTGTTCAAGGCTGGGTGAGATGGGGCATCTTTTAGCAAGCTGGTCTAGTGGAAAATTCCCTGCCCATGGCAGGAGGGCTGGAACTAGATGATCTTTAAGCTCTCTTCCAACCCAAGATATTCTATGATTCTATGAAAATATTTCTATTTTGTAGTGATTTTGGTGCATACCAGATTGATTCTGAAGAGTATCAATTAATGTAATGACCTATGGTGATCAAAGAATGGCACCCCTTTCATTTACCAGCCCAGTGTTTGTATAAATCTGATTCCCATTTCAGTAGCTTTCCTTTTGGAAGTTTCAGGGAAGTTTTTCTCTGATGTTGCTGATTTGGAGGGTGTTCAGGTGTCTGAAGCTGAAGCTAGACATCTGCTGTGCTGAAAGTCTGAACAGAGATTTGCTGAGCAAAGCAGATCAAACTGTGGGCCAGAGTCTCAATCTTGCTGAAGGTCTAATTGTACTCATGACTGGCACTGAAGTGATCACAAACTCTAAAGAAGCCATTGAGAACATGCTGTCTGGATTTAGGCCACCTTTTTACAGCCTTCCCTTCTGCCTTTCTCTCTTTTCCCAGGTTTCCTTTTATGTGGATAGTGGATCATGCTAAAAGTCAGTGAAGATGCGCCTAGAGCCAGGAGAACTCCCCTTTATGCACTACCAAATTCTAGCTGGCAAAACAAGCAGTAGAAACCAGTGCTGTGAGAATAAATTTCAGGCTTATCTTTGACCATGCCCAAAAAGAGCAGTAGAAAGGTCTCATGAGGTTCAGCTGGCCTTATGTTGTTCCATCTTGCCCACGTAAGTCAAACTTCTAATTGGACAAAGCCCAGCATCGGAGATTATCTAGTGCTGTTTATTTACAGTTCATTTTATTAAGTGATATATTTTTTTGTCAGACAATGATCAAGGAAGAATTAATTATTTTCTTCTTGCAAAATTATCTTTCTCCCACTTTTCCATCTAGACACAGTTGTGATGCATATCTGTCATATTTCTGAGTTCTAGACTGTCTATATAAAAAATGCTGATCACATTCTTAAGTCAGGATTCCATAAATCCACAACTCCTCAAAGAAATTTCAAGGCGTGTGTGGGGGTACAGGGGACTTGCTTTGGTTTGGTTGGTTTGGCTTTTTTAAAGGAAGGATCTTCTAAGTTTGGTTTGGTTGGTTTGGTTTTGGTACAGGGGACTTGGTTTGGCTTTTTTAAAGGAAGGATCTTCTAAAAGGTTATCTAACTGTTTTCTACTCATTGTCTATTGATTATACTACTATACTTCAAGCAATCCTTCATCTGATTATCTCTGAGAACTGTAATTAAGGCAAATTATCATAATACACGTGTTGTGTAATTTCATTATATCCACTGGTGATTCAAAATCCAAGCTGATAAAACTGAAAGCAGAGTCGAAACCACTATATTTTGTTCTGCTCCTGTAGAAGTCTGATGTAAGGCAGTCTCCCTCACCTCATGTGAAAGAATGTTCACTTCTATGAAATAGCTTTTTTCATAGGAGATGAAAGGTGCAATGGGTAATAAAGTAGATAGGGAACCAAAGCAGACTTTGTAGTCAAAAAAAACCTTAAAGTTTTTGTTGCTTGATCCTCAGGAATGATATTGGATTATCTGACCTTGAGATCTCATCCCTAGCCATAAGCTTTCCAGAGAGCAATTGAGTAAAGCATGACTTGGGCTCTTTCAGAAGGCAATTCAGAGGCAATTCAGAGCACCTGCCTCCACTGACAGGAAAAGGGTCTCAAGGGAAACTAGATTTCTTGGTAAAGTTAGGTAACTAAATCCAGATGAGAAAAACACTTCTTTTCTCCTAAGGGTTAAGCAGACAGACAAGTTTCCCTCGATAGAGCTTTACAGGATTAAGGAATATAGTTACTCAGACACAGTATGCAGTCCTGTGGGTTTCATATGCTTTTCCCCCTGTGATTTTACCCAAGCAAGGCACTCTGTTTATTTTCATTAGTTTGCAAGCATGACATTATCTTAGTAGGTATCTGGGCAAGGTCCATAAGTAACCTGTCTCTGTCAAGATATGTCTATCAGAAGCAAAACATGGATTTCATAGCTCCTTCTCTCCTAATTCAGTAGAAAATGTTCATCCAGACATAATGTTACATATTTTATAGAAACAATTCAGATACCCAAAAAGCAGACACCAAGTGCCATTTTAGAGTGGGTTGTCCTGTCCAGCCTTTGCCTGCTGCCTCAGAGCAATTTGGATGTCTTCAGTGTTATTGTATCCCATTGCCAGCCCTGCAGAGAGGTCACTGCTACTCTAGGATATCCCAAATGTTGCTAGACAAACACAACTGAGCAACAGAATCTCACCTTCTCTATCAAGAATATAAATATTTCATTTTAACAATACAAATTGGTGTGAGATGCTGTCACTGAGATGTTCCATCCTTAACAAAAGGATTTTTCAAGCCATTGTCATGTCTGAAGGAAACCCCTAAGCCAATCTTTAAATTGTTTTTCATTGCGTTTGGGGTTTTTTTGCAAACCAGAACTGAAAAAGCAATTCCTTAGCAAACGTGGTCATTGCTTCAGGAAGCAAAATTAAATTGTTATGAAGCAATTAAATGGCTAAAGCAAAATGGCAGCTAATTGGAAACCAGATCAATTTTGGTAGCATTATGAGATATTGTATTGTGCATCACAGAATTTTGATATCATTGCATTACATTTCAGCTGGAGCTTATGGGATGTGACAATTAACACCAAATCCACTTTTGACCCATAATGGAGTATCTCAGTTGGAAGGTTTGACACTCTATATAGCTGTCATATCCAAAACTTCAGTAGTAAGTTAGAATGTTCACAAAAAATGTCTTGAACTGAAAAGCAGTGCTCTTCAAGTTTAGTTAAAACAATAAGCTTCAGTCATTAATTTTCATGTTGGGTTTTATGTTCCTTACACAGGAAGTGCAACAAAATTGCAGTCTTCTGTCAAACAGCTGCAGAGGATACCACTTGTGTAATGCACTACCAAGTTTGAAATTAGTGCAATACAATAGATATAGGAGCAGAAAAATGAGGTTTCATGAAAGAAAAGGGGGTTGGGGGGTGGTTTGTGTTTGTTTGTTTGTTTCATTAGATAAACTTCTTAAAAATTAAGAGTTCATAACCTGAAATCTTTTGAGGAAAAAGCTTATCCTCTGTCGAAATGATTGATTCATCAAAAGCAATTCTCCTTTGGAAAAACATTCCAGTGAAAAATTTCCAATTACTTCCATTTTGTGATGCTTTTTTAGCACATTTTCTTTGCCATATTGCTCTGCTAGCTTCAACAACACTCAATTCTGTTGCAATAAGGTACAATAAATCACATTTGGAAAGGTATCTGCAAAGCAAATGCTCCTCCCCAGTTAAAGAGCCAAACATCTAGACTGCAGTTGCAGTAGATACAGGTTTCCTGTTGCTTACTACACCTCCAACATAAACTACAGGCTTCTTCAAAAGAAGCCAGGGAAAGTTCTTTCACCCTTGCACACTCATCTTTTGGAGATGTGCTCTACAGAGAAGTGTTTATAAAAATTAAGAAATATGTTAGAATTCTTTGTGATAGCACATAATCACAAAAAATAAAATATGCCCCTATTTAAGATAATGAGAGTGTTGCCATTCCACTCAATGAAGCCAAAACTACAATACCAGACTGGACTTGGCTGCTTTTTATTAAATGAAGGCTGGAGTTTCTTGCAGATTGTTCAGAACCAGCTCTAAACCAAATCTCTGATCTGCTACTTGTTAATGGCAAGAAAGAAATAAAAAAAAAATTGAAGTGCTAATGAAAATATTTAATTTCATGTTTTTAAACAAAAAAGTTAGTACGTCAATATATCCAAAATATTAATTTTCTCTGTGGTGCTTTTTTCTGTTCTGACCTTGAAATTCAAAATCATACTTCATATCACTTACCACAATATTTCTCCACTAACAACTAAAAGCTCCTACAAATTCAAATAAATCTACCAAAATTTTGCTGTCTACTGTGAAATTTTCCGTTTTGCCTGTAATTTTTTAAATGGGTACATATAGAGACGTATCACATGCTCTCACAAAGGTTACAAATATTCCTGGCCTAATCCAAAGGTTATTTTGTGTCTGTAAGTGGCCCCCGCTGATGTCAGGGGCCCTGAACCTGCTCTGTTCCTCTAACCCGACAAAGCACTTAAACTAGTGCTTAACTTCAGCACAGGAATAGATGACTTGACTGGCACCAGAAGGCTAACCTCGTGTGCAAATAATACCTAGGTTGTCTACCAGCTCTTTATGGGAAAGGAATTAGCTTCAAATAGTGCTTAGGCTTCCACATAGCTTCAGGGGCAAAAGTCACGTGAATCAGTAAGACCCAGTGCATGGTAGAAAAGGGGTGAAGTGTTCAGACAAAGAAAATTTCAGTTTCAGAACACAAAATTTATTGCAACTTTGACCTTGTAGAATGCTACCAACTGAACAGATACTGCTGAAAATATTGCAGGTGTCAGGTGTGATTATGGCAAATCAATTCAGGAAATAGCTGATAGTTTTATTTTGGTTTAGATGCAGGGGGTTTTTTAATTCAATAACTTACAGGGCTTTTTCTAGGCTGATGTGACCAAACTCAGCCAGCAGAGAACTGTTTATTTGTCATGACTAAGTACTTATAGATTCTGGATTTTAGCAAGATGCACAGAGAGAAACTGGCGTATCAAGCGCAATATAACCAGGAAGAAACCAGGCAGACGATGTGGTGTGCGGTGTTGACTCCATAAATACAACAGTTAAAAGGACTGTGCTGGTGCTGGGCAGCAAATCATTGATAAAAGCTGGTATGAGAGCTATTGTTTTCCTGTAGAGATAGGTGAGGAAAGTGCAGTACAGGCAGCCAAGAAGATCTCTGCCCAGAAGGCCCTCAAATGAGAGGTGACAATGTTAATGGAAATGGACAGGTCTGATTCTTCTTTAGGTCATCTGTGTCCTCAGCAATTCCAGTCACTTCCACTTTCCTTCATTAGGATTTAACATCATTTTCCAGCAGCTTGAGTTAGCTTTCAGTCCAGCATTAGGAGCCTTGCAGAGCTTTAGCTGGATCTGCACAACCCCATTCTATTCACTGTAACCCAGCAAAAAGTTATCATTTTAATTGTCAAATTCATACAAATTTGTTGGGGTTTTTTTTCCCTAGATAAGCTAAATACATTTTCATAATTTCAAAATATGTAAACAGTAAATATCTGTTAGATTTTAGCTGTTTTTCATATCTGTCTTGTAAACTCAATCATAAAAATACGGTGAATTCCTAACACAGTAAAAGTTTGCCCAGAAAAATCAATGTTAAAGAACGACAGCAAAGGGAGTCCTATAAGTAGTATGACTTTGCCATGTACTCAAGTATTTTTGGAGCCCAGACAGTACATTAAGAAGTGACAGATTCATGTAGTTTAGCTGGTGATTTATAAAGTTTGCTAGCTGATTTAATAGGGTGCTAGAAAGCGTTGTTGTTCAACCAAGTAAAGAGAATCATAAAATGGTAATGAATGTTATGACAGTTCATGAATATTTCATTTGGGGTCTCTTTCAGATGCCTGTTAGTTTATCTCAAGATCTAGGAGTATATTGCATATAAATCTGATAGAGGGTAGAACTGCACAGTATGCCAAGAGACAGACAGGAGAGGTTTGGTGAGAGCAACGTGTATTTGAACAAGTGTCTCAGAGGCATGGTATCGCAGTTAAGTCCTCTGCAAAGTGGTCAGGAAATGTGAAGTATCCAGGGCATCAAGCAGGGCCCTCATATTTCTTTATTTGCTGCTTGTGCATTTAGAAACATCAGGTAGTGTCTTTCAAGCTCACCATCTTTACCCTTGACTTGTGAGAGGACTGGTTCACTGTAACCTGGGAGGAAAGCTTTGGTTAAAAAGGCCAAAGGGATTCCCCTCTCATTAAGTGTTTCTTAAGAGCAACTTACAATGTGGACAGACATCTTCAGTAAGGTAAATCTGGAAAAAAGGACTCCAATTTTTCACCTTTAACATCCTAAAGTGAGGAATGTACTCTTCATTCTGCTTTAAGTCTTGAACGGGTATGTTTACCCTGCAGTCAATTACGTATTCCATCGTTAGTTTTGCAATAGGTCTTGAATGCTTTAAATTACTTGTGTGGTCCAATGCCAAATATTAATGGAGGAAAAAAAAGAAAAAGTTTTTGCCAGATAAGCTGTATTTCAGTGTCTTTTGCTCCACACAAGCAAGACGGACCTGCGTTGTCACAGCAGTGCTGTCCATCATAAGGCAGAAATTCCAGCCTCGTTTCCATTTCCTTGGCTGTTTCTTAGTGATAAACCCCTTTAAGACAATGGAATTACAACTTTATGCATTCTGAAGGCTTGCACCAAATGAATCAATGAAAGAGCAACATTTGAGGACAGGTCAACAACAGCACCATGCCAGAAGTTCTGTTTAATGGGAATTACACATTCAGAAGGGGTGAAAACAAACATGAAGGTCTTGAAGGGGCTTACATAGGTGTTTTATAGGTTTTCTGTCAGTGTTTGGATATAAAACAAGATTGAATCACATCCCACAGCCTGAAAGCTGTGGGATGAAAGGTTTTGTTTTGGCTAATAAATCTTTTCAGTGTTAGCCTGTGGAATCCAATACTCAGCTTTAGTTTCGTGTCTGTGGGGAAGACCAGTTTGTCCTGAGGAAAGACTCTATTTACAATGACTTTGAAGGAAGATGGTAGGACAGATTCTCTGCCACTGACTATGTTGTGGCTCAGCTGTGTACCAGCTGACACCCTCCAAAAGACAAGGCAGGAATGGCATTGCATGAAAGCTGTGAGGCCTTGCAGTTTGTCTGGTTAAATCAACATTTTTGAGGGGACTCAATTCAGTATTAAAATCTCTGTAGCATAAATCGTTCTTTACTTTCAGTAAAAAACCTAGAAGTTCATAAATGAGTTTGGTTTTGCCAAATGAATTTGCTGCTGAAATACAAGCAAAAACGTGTGACCTCCCCAGTTTATCACATTTCATTACAACCAGCACAGGCACTGTGGAGCAGTCCCATATACGTAAGCCAAAAGAAATTTTTTTTTCTGTTGTTATTCCACCTTGGACAGTAATACACTGAGAAAACAATGTTCACAAATTTTTCAGTGACTTCTTCAGAGACAGCTTGATCTATATTTCCAAGATAGACAAAGAAGTCGGAAAACATTTATGAAAAATTGCTTGTTCAGTTCTGGTTTGTGTCAAGGGCCGTTCTGCAAACTGGAAGGAGAGAGAGATATGCTGTCCTAGCAGATTTGACTTATGTTTACAGTAATTTGTTTGGCCACTGTTTATTACTTAATAATCAATCTTTATTATTACAATAATTCTAATTGGGATATGTGAAACATGCAGTGCATTGACCACATGACATCACTTTACTTGCTGAATAATTTAAGCTATTTCCTTCTAATGCCTTAGGCTGCAATATCATTACTTTTTGGCTGTCCTAATATTCAAGTTATATTGATGTTATTTCACTTGTTATTACCTTCTTGACATGAAATTATTTTTCAAATATGGAAATCTTGCTCAAATACTTCTACATGACAGAATCCTGCATTAGTCTATAATGTATCATAATAACAAAACAGTGCAACATAAAGCACATGATTTGTTTTCTAACCTGCGCCAGCCTTCACAGTAAGGGGACAAGAGATGCCAGAAGGAGAATTTTGGTCTGCATATTTTTTATATATTCTTATCCATTTTTACAGAAGGCAGGGAATAATCTTGCTGATAATACAGAGGCAAAAAATGCACAAGCAGTAAATGGACAGGGTGATTTATCCCACTTCACACTGCTTTATAAGCAGTATGTATCACTCCTGTAAGTCGTCTTCTGCTTAAAGAATTGTAAGAAATATATCTCACTATTACTTTTATTGATAAAACAAACAAACCACCTTAATTCATTCTTCATCCAGAGCCTTTTATCACAGCATGGTTGTGATTAGGATTCTGATCACCCTGTGCCACTCTGAGATTGAGAGGCTCTATCTACTCATCTATTATTCTTCACAAAGCAAAGCTCCAGTGTACCATCTGTTTTCTTACTGAATCTTGCATGTAGCTGCAAAGAGCTGGCCACCAGAGATTCAGTCTGGCAAGCAAGCTCTTGGTTTGCATGGAGATAGCTAAGCACTCACTGCTGTTGGCCTCTTTAAGTTTCAGATTAAATTATCTACTGTTCTCTCCTGTATTTCAATTTATATTTTATCTGGTATTTATTTATATATGATTTTTATTTAATTTTTGTCTGATCATAATTGATTTTGTATTTTTCTTGCTTTTTTTTCCAACAAAAGATCACTGGGAAAAAACCCCAAAGAGCCATAAATAACCATGCTATAGAGCTTTAATTGAGGACAGGTCTCTCTTGCATTTTATAAGATGCGGATTCACAAAGGCTGCTTTATGCCGGTGACGCCTGTCCCTTTTGAGACGAGGAACAGAAATGGTTCCTGGTATGAACATGCTCAGATAAAACATGGTATTGGCAGCCCGATGGATATACCTGAATATCATCATCCATGATTCCTGTTCTTCACCAGGCTGTAGAGACACCTTAGCTTTATTTTAAGAGGGTAGGATTGACAGGAAGCAGCTGAATCACCCAGGCATTGCAAGTTTACACTGCGCTGTACACAGCTCTGAGACAGGGGCTGAGTGCTGCGCAGGGCCACGGGGATGTGGCTGTTTGCAGTGCCCGCAACATCCCTGCCCTGTGTGCTACTGTCTTCTACTGCACAGAGATGTAGCTCCACCAGCTCACTGCCACTGAGCTTTCCCCATCTTCCTTGAGGCTTTTTTGCTTTAAACTACACAATTCTACTGGAGCTTCACAACCTGCAGTATTTTATAATAGTCTGTGCTGTTCCCCAAAGAGCAATAAAAAGTAGCTTTTGAGGCTCCTCTTTTTGATCCATTATTTAGAGCCTAATTTGTGCTGTCTGCAATCCCCACATCAGTGCCAGTGGTCCTGCAGTTCTGCAAATTCCCTTCAGGACTAGACTAAAATCATAAATCTTTTTTAGGAGGTATTTAGATATCATCATAGCACAATTTTTTTCAATCTGCTCCTCTTACCTCGGATTTGATTTTCATAGCAGAGGAGAACTGTCTGAGGAAACAACTCTATTTCTTACTGACTCTCAGCTTCCAGATTAAATTTTTACTTGGCAACAAAACTTCCTTTCCCAAGATGATGGTTAGACTCTATTGGTCCTGGGCTCAACTCAAGCAAACATTTGTGTTTGTACAAAACCTGGCTATTTTCCTCATATGCTCAGTAGGACATTGGGAACTGAGCCATACAGAGTCAGCAAGACCTGAAGTCATTAGCTCTGGGCAGATTCTACATCAAGCAATGCAGGTTATTAGACTATGTCAGTAATAGCAAGTGATTTTATTTTTGCCTCATTCCTGTAAACAACAGCTTTATAATATGTGCACACTTGAGCAATCAATTTTTTTTTTTTTTTGGTCTCCTTCTCCAGCAGGGGTAAAACCATTCTTCTCTTTAAATATGCCAAGGCCTTTTTTCACTCTGATTTAATTCGTTTCGTGATATCCAATGTTTTGCCTGACACAGCAGGCCGGTGATGCCACATGGCAGTCTGATACTGCATCATGATTCATTCAAAGGCTGTAGCTGCACACACCAATTGACAAAACTCATCACTGACAGAGTCCTTAGCCCCAGCACCTCACAGTCCAAGTGCTAATGATGCTGCGTGGTGCAATTCCACAGAGACATGGGCATGCTGCTGGCAAGACTTGAGCAGAGGTTTTGCAGGCTTCATCCTTGCCTCCCCGAGGAATTTTGTGTGGGCTTTAAAGCAGCCCAGAAGGCAAATTTGTTGAGTGAGAGGACGAGGATGCGTATGCCAGTGTAAGTTACACAAGAGGTTCCATAACTCCCCTTCCTGCCAGGCAACGGGCTCTTGCAGGGGCTCAAAAGGCACACAGAGGTTTGATTCCTACTTCAAAGACTAGTAGTCCTTGAAAAGTTCATCCAGAATGCTGCTTACAGTAACACCCCAGAGATACAAGCTGTAATGCTGTGTTCCCTTGTTTCACTACATAGTCCCTTTCTGAAACAGCTTTTTTTTCCCTCCCCTGGCCTTTTCTTTTCTTCATTTTTTGTTTCCATTAATTTTGATGTTGAGTAGCTCCAGGAACAAGAAGTACAAGGTTTCTCAAAACACACAGACATTTTCTCTAAGTCTTCAAGCAGGAGCTAAGAATCCCATTGTGTGCATTATATAAATAGCTGGACAAAACAAAACCCTTCAAAGAGAACAAAGTCTGAAAACTAAAACTGGCATGTCTGAAATTAGTCAACAAAAAAGTGAGATTTATTCATCCGTTGCTCTGGGGACTATACAAATTGGTGTCAGTGCTAAAAGTACAGCAGTTTGCTGTTATCTATGACTCTTACCCATGATGCTGTGAACCAGTTATCAAGAAGAGCAGCTTCAGTTTAAGACTAGAGTTATTCATGGTACCTGGAGGGACAGACAAGGCAATGAGGAGGCCTTTCTTCTCTGACCTATGGTCTCCAAAGCAGCAACGTCCCAGAGACATGAGCTTCTGCTTCTGCCAATGCTGGTTGCTCCTCTTTATGGACATTTCATTTTGTCATCTCTCCAAAAGAGCTGTTATCTTCAATACCAGATGAAAAGAACTAGCATGGTCTTATGCAACAGGCTAAAACAATCACTAACAGGGGTGGTTTGCCTTAGAAATCAGCAAACTTCCATTTCTTTACTCAGAACTTCAAACCTCGGGATATCATGGGATAAGGTCATGTTAGAATTTTGACCGACTGAACCCATTTATGCCACTGAAATGATCTACATCACAGTGTAGTAGTTGAGTAATGCTTCCCCTGTAAGCAGGTGCACTCTGACAACCCTCAGGCTGGAAGAAGCTGTATGCAAGGAAGTTTGTCATCTGAATTTCTGCAACCTTCCCCCTGCCCCCATTCACACCAGGTCTGACTTCTGCCTACACTGTTGTTTGTTTGTCTGGGGTTTTTTTAATAACCATTCTTCAATTATCAAAATTGTGGTTGCAAAATGTATTATCTAAATAAATCTAACAAGTCTGAAATAGCAAGCGAAAAATGAATTGAGGGGGATACCTGCTGCTTTCAATTCTGATATCAAAACTGTGTGTGACATAATCCCACTGGTCAGAAGAAGCAGAGTGAGCTGCTAATGGACGTGTTATCTGTGAAATACAGCTACTGCCTTTCCACAGATTGCTTGGGGGAAAAGTACAGAACAGTGAATTCTCACATTTCAGACTCCCTCTTGATAAAAATAAATATGTTTGATTATTCAAATATATGCTGATTGAAAAACAACATTCAAGATAGATATTAAAATTGAAATGGCAAGATGTTTTCATGCTTAGTGCCTAGAGCATGAAATGTTCATATTCATGATCGTTTCTGCACTAAAGACTCTGTCTGTGGCACTGAACAACTGTGTCAGGTCAGATGCTCAGAGTGGTCACACAACATGGCAATCAGCTTGATGGTATGAAGATCCTTAAGCAGCTCTTGAGCATGTGGGTTTGGTTCCCAGGGGTCAGTTTTCTGCCTCTAAAACAGCAAAAAGCAATTTTCTGTTTCAAACTATGCTTTGTAGGTACATTGTGAGCAAACACAACACTTTTGTGACACCATAACAGAACATAATGGATGTAACAATCAAATTTCTAACTTTGCTGTGCTCAACACCCAGGTCTGAAATTCATATAGAGATTGAAAAATTGAAATCAAAAATTTAAAGAAATTTAAATTTAAAAAAACTATAGAAATAGAGGAGGTACAGATCTTTAATCAAAAGCAGAAATAATTGCAATTCAAAAAACACTCTGCTGAACTTCATTCCGTTTGAAGGGACTTAAATGTTGCTATAATTGTTTAAAAGCACAGAGTATAAATACATGCACTTTATGATGCAACATGGCTAGCTTAAACTACTGCATAGTGATGGCAACTGGAAGTTGTCTTCTCTTGTA
>NW_008238358.1:3220783-3228806 GCF_000691975.1 Corvus brachyrhynchos
AGTAAGTTAGAAAAGCAAAGTTGAAACTTCCCTTTCTGTGGTGAAAACTAATCAGTGTCTCTTAAGCTATGGTTTTTATCATGAAATGTGTATGAGGGGGAGGAGGGAGTTTAAGGAAGTAAGGCAGCAGGTATATATTTTATTTATTTAATATCTTGAATTATTAAAAAGACGGGTGCTGCTCAGAAGATAGTTTCTATTGTTGTATGAACTATCAGGGATTGAACCATGAAGGATTAAAAAAGAATGAATTTTGTTACATTCATAGCTAGAGTGAACAGAAGCCTACAAATACATGATAATATGAATGGGCATTAATTATTTTTGGATTAATTCCTTTTAAAACATTAAATGTAGAAGATTGCAAAGCAGAGGAACTCTTTGCTAAATGACACTTAACTCTAAGGAAAGCTCTCCTGGTAGGCCAATAGCAGGCTATAGTGCTTTTAATCCTTAGGTCACTCACTTGAATCTGTCTCAAAATGCTAATGATTGGTGCAGGGTTAAGGATCTCTTCACTGACCTAGAGATTTATGTTCAGAAAAGGGCAAGAACAATAAAAGAATAAAATGAAAGATAAAAGAAATTTTTTTTAAAAAGAGAGAAAAATGCAGTGATCTTCTACACCATAGCAAGGAACAGGGACAAAATATGGAAAAAATCTTCCTTAAGGAAATTACCTGTCCTTGCTTACAAAGGTAGCTTTGAAAGAAAAGTATTATATTTACCTTTCAGATAGTATGTAGTATATGAATAGATTAAAAATAGCATTACAATGCAGTGTATGCCCCTAATTAATGAATGAAAAACTCTGTCTTTACTATCCACCTTGGACTAAGAATTTTGATTCTAATCTTTTCATCTAATGATACTCTCTTTATATATGATATTAGGGGGTTTTTTATTGCTCTGTGGTTTATTTTCCTAGGCATGGACTACTGAACTAGAACAAACTAAGCTGATTAAGCTGCCTCTATCCTAAGCTGTGTTTTACTCAGGATAGAATCAATTCTAGAACAATTGCTCTGTGCAGAATTCCAAGCCGAAGAAAAACAGAGCCTTATTTAGTCCAGTCTCATGTTTTGCTCCAGTTTCAAATATTGACTATGAGATGTCCACAGGGGGATTTAAGTGTACTCTGCAAAAACTTCTCTGCACAGCATCCTCACATAAGCACAGTTTCAGGCCTTGAAACATATCTACTTGCACGCTACTCTTGCAGCTCCTGTAGCATCTCCCTGCTGGACAGTCACTCTTTTGCAGTTAGTGGGTTTTATGTTCTTCCAACTCTCAGCAGAGAAATGACGCCAGTCACAACTTTGTCTGCAACTCTAGAGTAGGGGGAGCTCCTCATTTTTTGAGATGAGAATTGTCTGAGAAAATTCAAAACATTTTGCTTGTTAATTTATGCAGCCTCTTACTAGCACTGCCCTTGCCCTAATTGTACCTGGAAGGCCCTTTGGTATTCATCAGACTCCATCCAGAGCCACTTCACAGAGCTTTTGTTACTGCCACCTTTGCAGGGACACCTCGGGTGGCGATGCCGAGCTCTGATTCATCAGAGCTTATCCCCTTTTCACTGCCCTCAGTGGGCCAAAGGCTGAGCTCCCATGTGGGTCCTGGTTCTGCCAAGCACACACCCGTGTGCCAGCCCTGCCTGAGACCAGAGACCCCTCCCACCTGCCAAGGACCTGGCTCTACACTGAGTCTCCCCTTCATGCCACCCACTCCTCAAAGGTCCTTCCTCCAGTGCAGGACTCATCTTTTATGGTGACATTATTTGAGGTCATCTACCAGGTCAGGTAAAGATCAAATTTTGAACTAGAATTTCTTAAACATGCAGTTGGATAGCAGGTGAAATTTTTGTAATTAATGCAGTCTATTAATTTAGATCCTGGAAACAATTCAGGACATCATGTCAAAGACATCAACTTTTTTGGGTGTCTTTGAGGTAAGTTGAAAATGCTGCTGCTCCTACTTTCCCCTTTTGCGCTAGCAGTTTCCTATCACAGTAAGGAAACGATTTCACTATTTTAGTTTTCATACTTCTATCTCTACTATATCCTCTTTGTCTACTCAGATCTCTCCGTTTCTGACAGAGTGTGACTAAGAGTCAGTGACTTTCTTTTGCTGCAGCCCAGTTTCCCAACAGGTTACTGGACCTGTTTCAGCATTCTTAGTTGCCTCTCCATTTCTGCAGTGGAACAGACCTTGTTATCCACAGTGGCAATGGCAGACATAAAAATAAAAATAGGTAAACTGGCATCCAGATGCTGACTACACTGCCAAAATTATGCTGTTATATGTACTTCTGGAAATTGGATAACCTGCATGGGACATTATTTTCAGGTTGTTAACAACATTTTATGACATTTCGAGTCCTGAAGCAAGGTAAATTCAAGTACTGTCAAAAATTAAATTCACACCATAATTCCTGACTATTTCATAAAATAAATTGCTCTTTACAAGTGAAATAACAAAATTATGACTGTGGGCAGTCAAATATTTTCATTTAAATAGTATTTATTGATCTGCCTGTGGTCCAGGAAGTGAATCCAGCTATATATAATGTACAAAACCATGCCTGCTTCCTTCTGCCAAAGTTTACAAACACTCTCTCTGCTTCTTTGTTGCAATAGCTTAGATCTTCAATAGGACCACTAACAACCATGCGAACTCAGAGGTACACTCTTGATTGAACGATCTTGACTTTCCTAAGTAGTCTTAAACGCATAACTTTTTGTTAATTAAGCTCTGGACAGATGCTTTTATTCGGCAAAGGGTTTCAGGATGCTGGCGTGTGCAGCTTCTGGGATGATTATCTTCAGGAGAGCATTGCTGGACCATTCTGCTTTATAGCTCATCACCATTATCTCTCATTATGAGTCTAGCCTGCACAGAGAACAAGGAAAGTTTTCTCATCCTCATTATTTTCCAAACCACTAGTTCCCTGGCAAGAATATTTGTAAATCCAAGTTGTTCATTACAATAGCTATCTGAAAATGTGACCTAAAACTATTGCCACATAAAACAAAATACAGATTCAGACATAACAGTCATGTTTTCATAAAATGGAAAAAACATTAACTATTGTGTATTTATAGCTTAGAAAATACCTTTTAGGTCACAGGTATTTATACCCCTAAATGTAGAAGTTGCTAACACTTTAATTCAAATGTAATCTGTTATCTCTTTGTCACTTCTTTAATCCTAAGAAGTTTAGAGACCATTAAATTATAAAACTCTGTTATTAGATGCAGTAAAATGAGGGCAATCGTTTGGCAAGCCTCAGAGAGAAAGTAATACCAATCTATTGAAAATTCTGTACATCCTATCTGAGAAGAGATCAATTACAGGCTAAAAATCTCCTTGGGCTGTATTCTTTTTTTTTTTTTTTTAAATAAGTGGTGTAATTTGAATGTGCTGCTTTCAGACTATGAAAAGGCTAAATAAGCCATACCTAAATTTTCATGTTGCTATTCTGGTTAATATTTATATTGACAAGTATCTGGCAGGAACAGGCATGAAATGCTTCGCTCTACATAATATAGCACCCTGGCAGTGTATGCCTGCAAAAGGAAAACTGGACATTATGCAAACAGACTCAAGATGAGTAATTCACACCTCCTCTCCGAAGCACTTACAGTAAATACAGTAAATCAGGAGGCTGTCTGGATCTGCATGTCATGACACAAACATCCTGACCAAGACTGAAGAGGCTAATCTGCACCCTCTAGTGACCCAAACTAGTTGAAACATTGGCAGCTACAAATTACTAAATGACTTGGAACATTCTCCCCTAATCAAGACCTTTACCGTTCTATTACTGGTTTAGGGCAAATAATCAAAAACGCTCAATAAAACTGAGAAAACTGGACTGCACCAGGATGTAGAGAAGCCTCCTTGGACCTTAGGTGTTAACTTCTCCCAGGTGCCAGCCCAGCCATGAGCAGCTGTACAAACCAGGCCCAGGGTGTCCATGCTCCCAGCCACCCATCCCCAAAATGGGCAATCCCGCATCACACACCAGGGGGGTCCGTGAGCTCCAGGCAATCCCTGCACGGCAGGGTTGTGCTGCTCCCAGCTTCCTGCAGCCATGCAGCAGGATTGTTGTACGGATTAGCCTGGGGCAGCCTTGAGTGCATGTTCCAAAAATAAAGGCAGGCATAGTAATCTGCTGTGGCAAGCATGCGAGTGTACGATACGCATTTACTGCAAGCCCAGTGAGTTAATAGGATTAAATTCTGATCAGCAGAGAGAAGATTGATCATAGTAATGAGAAGATGGGAAGAGTACATCTGGCTCAGTGGCAAACTGGCTTGAGGAAGAAAGTGATACAGTTCAGTGTACATTATGAAGGAATCATATTGGACCTCAGGCTTATTCGCTATATTAAGTGAGCAATACTGTAGGCAAATTGGATAGGCTTGCATTCTCCTTTTTAGGTGAGCATCTAATGCTTTGCTGTGATACTTCATTGCTTTTCAGTTCTAAGCATGAAATGGAGTGTTCAAAATAATATGGTCAAAAAAGCAGATTTATAAACAGAGAAGAATTCCCAGCCCAGTAGCAAATGTAGTACCATATAATGCAGTGCTGGGTGAAGATTATCACGAAGCGATTTTCATGGCTGGATTCAAAATGTGTGCTGTCAGTAGTCCTGCTTTCAATAGCAGTGAACCTGACAGGGAAATCATCTGAGAAAGAATAGACTCCCAGTGTTGCCAAACTCCAAGGCAACTCTCCAAAGGGGACAGCTTGCAGCATACAGATGAAGTAAAGGAAACTACAGGGGGTTAGACTCCAGTAAAGTATAGTATAGGTGGTCTTTACTTAGAGGCAAAGCAGGCAGAGAAAGTTCAAGCAATGCACTCCAGGGAATTACCAGGGAGAATAATTAAAAATTTGGAGGAATGCTAATGTGCTGAACTAAGAAAAAGAGAAAATGTAAAGATTAGGAAAAAAAATGTAGGTCAAGGGAGTAGAAAAGGCAGTGAAACCTGACGACTGCAAATGTGCTTTCCTGCCCTCCTGGCATCCTCAAAATTGATAAGGAGAGATTGGCAGAAAGCAGGCAGTGCATCCAGCATATCAAAGTGCAACTAGCAGACACTTTTAATGAAAAACAGTAATTGAAAAATGTTCTCTTTAAAACTACTTTTGCCAGAGGTGTTTTGTCGGGTTTCTTTCCTGTTCTATTTTGTGTTTCTAGAACTTAATTGCTGGGGAGAGTTGCTGTTGGTTTGGTGGGGGTTTTTTTGGCAAGAGGTTTGGTTTTAATGTGGCCATTCTGTCATCTTTGCATTGCTGTATTTCAGTTTTGATTTGCTGCTTTGAAAGTGTAATAGAACTTTAGTTAAATCTGGAAGTTTATCAGACATTCAATGTGCAATTTTTAAAGTTAGGGAAAATCTTGTCAAGAAATCAATACATGAGTTCAGGAAGTGTAAAAAACCACTTAACAAAAGGAAAATTAAGATGTTTTTCTAAAGTTACAAACATCTTTCTTACGCCATTTTATTTTTACTGTGTTTAATAATAAGTCTCCACAAAGGGTCCAAGGGTCCATCTTTTTTTAGTTCAAGTCCTGAAGCAGAAGCAGTAAATAACAACTTCCTTAATGTTCATTATCTGATTAAAGAAATTGAGGCATGTAACAGTGCAGAGGTTAAAAGACAGGGAGGATTAAAGGATGAGTGTAGCTAATTAAGGAAACAGCCCTGCAAGCAATTACATACATGGTTAACTTTAAGCACTTCAGCATTAATAGGACTACTCACATGCTTAAGTTAAGCACATGTGTTTGTGAACTGGAGCTTGAAGACCACATCCTGTGAGATGTTGAGGACGTGTTAAACATTGAAGGCAACAGGATTGCCCTATTCCAGCAGGAGCTGTGGATATTGTGCACTTCCCAGTACCAGGCTTCAGGACAGGGTAGCACAGGCTAATTGGGAAGAGGTTGCTCACAGAGGTTTCCTAGGTAAAGGGTTCCTAGGTAAACACTGGAGAGCATTTCTTTTCAGAAACATTTTGAATCAAGCCTTCATTGATAAGCATTTATTTTTAATTAGCTCCCTAAGACTGATACTGGAATTAAGAACTTTTTCTAATCTATCAGTCAGCAAGATAGGGTAAAAAAAACAAGCTGAAAGGGATCCATTCCACCGGGGTAAGTTGGTACAAACTATGGTGCCTGCAAGAAGTGGGTTGTGACAAGGTGAAATTTTATTTCTCAAGCTCCGTTTTAAGCAGCAGCATGAAGTGAACCACCTCATTCACACACTGGGGCTCTTGTCAGGGTCACAGTACAGCCCTACACAACCAAAACCTTGTGCCCAAAGGACATATAGCAAGTGAGTCTACATGTGATCCAGACATCTGTTGTTCCGAGATTAAACTGAGTACCCCTTGCCTCTCCTGATCTTTTTTTGAGTCAGAAAAGGCACAGAAGCATTGATATAGCAGGGTTTCTTGAGTTCACCAGTTTAAATTTTAGAAGTACAAGTATCTGTAACTCAAGCAAAGGAATCAAATGTAATTTGGTCACACCTTCTGATGGTCTTAACTGCCCATGCTAGCTGGGAAAATATTTCTTGCACTGTGTTTAGTTTGCTCTTTCCAAGAAGAAGAAATGGCTGTGGATATCTTTTCTTTCTTTTCTTGCATTTTTTTTTTTTCTTCTCTTGGTGTGCCAAAAGAAAAGGGCTTGTTTGGCATCACACTCCGTGTCATTTATGGTCTTTCTGTATCATTTCCAGAGAAAGAAATAGTTGTTGACACTGATTTGGAAATTAGGATTAAACTGTCAGCATCATAACTGCCAACCAGTTGAGCAGAGAGTAAAATGATGAAAAGTGAGAAGACAGCCTTATCTTAGACAGAGTATATCTCAGTGTCCTATAGTTTCCTCAGCTGGAATCCATTAAAATGTCTGATTTGTATTTATTTATTTGTTTTTCTATTCAAAGGAGATGACCTTTTTTGAACTAGGCACTGTAAAACTTTAGTACTGGTGTTTTCTCAGCTGCTGTCTTCACCAGTGAGACTCCATTAATAGTGGCAATTGTGCAAATTCAAAGGTAGGGAGGGGAAGGCATGGAGGAGAGGAGGAAATGATTGACTGGGCTATCAGAGAAAATGTCCTTTGACATGAAACTCTTCATTATTGTTGATTTGACTGTCTGAGGCAGTCTCTGAAGAGAGACTCAGAGGGACGGGACTTAAAGGGATGGTCCCTTTTCTTCTCCTGGTTGTTGTTCCACTTTGGGCTGCAAATTCTGGAGCAAACGAACTGGGAGATTTTAGATGCCAGCAGCAATACATGGCTGCTTGGCATTAAATTCCTACTCACTACAAAGATCTGTCATTTTACAGAAACACCACTCTCCTCACTGTTACCAAGTTTTCCATACCCTGCACAAGTAAATAGCCTCGCCCTAAGAACTCCTCCCAGAAGAAGGTGAGATTGTCCTACCCTTCCTCCTCAGCTCTCACGTTAGCCAGATAATGCTGGCAATTATTTCTTTTCTGCCTTTTTTGAGAGCGTGTCCATTAGCAAGTCAGGTTCCCCCCATTGTGCTCTGTCACCCCACTTGCATGATCCCATATACATTTTGAAAATAAATAGGTTTTCTTAAAAAGTAAAAATCACATTTAACATTTTCAGTAGGATCTTTATGCACTGGTAAGTCTTACATTGCTAGTGTGGATGCCCCTGTTAATATGAGAAGGGCCAGAAGACATCCTTCTTTTCTGCAGGCATCTTGTCATGGTTCTTCTTCTGTGAGCATCATACCCATGTACTGCTTTTTGGCAATTTTTAGTTAAATTTGAAAGACTACTGCAACAACTCTAGTGCCCCTGCAAACAGGAGCAGATCATTTCCCTAGCCTATGCAGAGGGCTGGCAGCTTACCTATCACTCTGTTATCAGTACCCGTGCATCTTTCCCTCAGCACTCACCCTCACACTTGTCTCTGAAGGGCTCTGGCTGGCAGGCAGCCTGTGTGCAAGGCTCAGCA
>NW_008238358.1:3228828-3240815 GCF_000691975.1 Corvus brachyrhynchos
GAAAACCTCAGGGGTGTTTTCTGTCCACCTGAGGCCATTGCTGGTTCCTTCACCTCTGTGGCTCCCTTCATTCCAGCCCCTCAGAGTGGGTGCCTCCAGGAAGCCGTGAGCATCTGCATGGTGACGTGTGCCAGGCTCACCCAGCCAGGCCTCTACCACAGCAACCTGCCAGCAGCAGCTGTGGCCTGTGGAGCAGAGAGGAAAATTTGGCCTTTGCTCTGCCCTGGAGTTACCCCTTAGAATTTCCAATGACAGTAACTTCTAAAGGCCCTAATTCTTCTTAAACCTTGTGTAATTCAACATCAAAGATCATACCCAGCTGTGCTCACTATAGCTTTTTCCCTCTTCAGATCCAAATCTGTCGCTAACTGCATTTTCAACTTTTTCAGGTTCCTGTGTCTTTTGAAGTGTCACTATGCCTGTGTTCCCCACAGCCTATTCCCCAACCTGCTTTGCACTGTTATCAAGGACTGAGTGATCCTTTGTCCCAAATCCTCAAAGGAATATTCCAGTTCTTTCTTTATCTGTTTCTGAGACAGCTCTGTCCCTTGGCCTGTGCACTTCTTAATTTACTCTTAACATTCAATGCAATTTTCTATGGGCACTTAAAATTCACTCTTAACTTTCCTTATTTCAATCAACATTCACACAGGGACACTTACATGTGTCTTGAATTGTCATTTTATTAAAACCCTTTGCTCCTTTACCATTTCAATTACCATTCTGTATAATATCATTTGCATTTGCATGGTACCTTCACCCATAAAAGACAAAAGTTTTTATTCTCCCTAACAGATGAGTAAAATGGAATCAGAGAGATTAGAAAGATGTCTTTGCAGCTCAGTACATCTATATGGTCTCCAATTCGAGAGATTAATTACATTAGAGGAAAATACTGTAAGCGCAATGGATTGACGTGTAAATCAAAGGGATATAAATTACAGGTCTGAATCATGGAATCTTGATTTGAATAACTACTTTTAATCTTGGTTTGCATTTGCACTTTTTCTTGCTATTCTAAAAATGTTTGCTCTTAATGGTGTGCATAATCATTCAAAATTGCAACTGCATATAGCCTTTACTTCAGGTGGGGATTTCTTACTACATACTGTTCATATATATTTATTTAAGCAGAAAACTTAACATATACTTATTCAAATTCTATTGTAGAAACCTTAACTTACTTTAGTTCACTATGTCTTCAGTTTTAGTAGACAAGCTGTTTTTTAATTTGTATCAAGCTGAGTGTACAATTACAGCACAAAAAAAGTGCAAATTGAGATTTCGAAAATATGCTGTTAGTAACCCCTTTTTTCCCTTAAGTATCAACAGCACCATTTATTAAAACATATATTAGCATTACATTTGTATTAACTACACTTAGTGAATGGAAGCTTGTTTCTTGTCACTCTAAGCAACATATTAGGACTCCAAACCTGCAGTAGAAGTGTAATGAGATTTTCAAAACTGCACTGACAGTCAGGCTCCTGCTCCCAAAGGAATCGATGGATACAAGGTGACCTGTATGCAGTCTCAAAAATTCCCAGAGGCATCTATTTGCAAATGTTCTCAAAAACCTGTGCTGGCGACCTTCAGTTTTCTGAAATTAGTTGAGTTCATCCTCACTTGCTGTGCCTATTCATGGATTTTGAAATAAGAAAATAGGCTGTTCTTTTCAACTCAAAATTGATCCCATTACTGTGTGTGACTTATTTGGAAAAGAAGCACATATCCTCTCTGCTCCTGTGGAACTGCAGTACAAATTCATTTGGCCAAAAGCTTTTCTGCAGTCCTGAAAATACTTGCACCTACAAAAGTAAACAGAACCTATCCTCTGTGCTGTTTCAAAGATAAATATAAAAGACATCAGTAGAACATTATATATGTTGTTAATACAGTGTTTGAGATAAAGTAAAAATAAAATAATGTTTTGGTGATATTGCATAATTATATGAAGTCCAAGTCTTAACACTTGCTTGGTGGACACATAATTTCACATTAAATGTTAAATAGTTTCAAAATGAATTTTTTTAAATATATATTTTGTATGACTTCAGCAAAGAAATATTTTTGTCATCTGTTCTTCCCTTGAGCTAGCAATGGACTTCAGGAAACTTTTCAGATTTTCTCAGAACCCAGGTTTCTGTTCATGGTCATCAAAACCCTCTTGAAGTCCCTGAGAGCTGCAGTCTTGCCTCAGCCCTCTCCTGTGCAGGGAGTTCCGCTATTGCTTATCCTCTATGTGGTTTTTATTAGAAAATGATGAGCAAGTCTTTCAGAGTGTGAGATCTTTCCCCAACTAACACAAGGAAAAGAAACAATCAGAAAAAAAAAATGAGTCATTTTCTCTGCCATCTGCATGCACAAAGTGTATACCAAGAGATGTGAGAGGAGACAGAAATGGCAAAGGGATGCCTGAGGGAGATGGGATGGGTCAGCCTGGGCACAAGGGGAAGATGGGCCTGTGGCATTAAGGAATCAGACCCACACAGGCCTTTGTGGCTGCCCATCTGGGGGCCTCAGTGCTGCAAAATTGGTTTGTGCCTAGGACTGGCTGGGTCTGTGTGCCAAAAGATCCGCCTGCCCCGCCCCAGCACAGACACCACCACAAAACATTCCCCACCAAAGGACATTTTTTATGATGTGACAATTGTCATGCTGTGTACAAAGAAAATTAGACATTTCAGTTTGACATACTCAGAATTACAATTTCATTTCTAACTGGTAATTTTAAATAATTTTCGTTTTATTCTGAAGAATGACATTTTAAGAGCTTTAAGGAAGAAATGTTTCATATTTTAATCAAAGGAAATATTTCATTATGGGGTTTTTTTCCCCTTTCCTTCTGCTTTCCTTTTCCTTGCAGCTTGCTGCAAATTTGAACACTGTTTTGTTTTGTTTCAGGTTAATCTCATACAATTTTCATTTTGACAGATCTTTAGGCAAAGCACAGTATCTGTTATTTATACAGCTCTGTCTGTTAAAGCAGTGATACTCACTGCGCACCACTTTAAGGACAATTTGAGGACCTAATCCTATAAAGACCTACCTATTTTTATGGGCAGAACTGCTTACTGAGCATAAAGTTAATCACATTAAGCTTGTAAAGCACTAGAGATCCTAGAATGGAAAACATTAGAGATGTGCAAAGTAGTATTTTGACTTTCAAACATTTCTCCCTTTCTCTGCCTTCTCCTGTGGAAGGATGGGGGACTCATTCAAATGGATTTTAAAAAATTAGTTAGAATCTCAGTTTTGCATATTTTCACTCATTTTTTGCAAAGAATATTCTTTATACTAGTTGTATGTCCGTTTAAAATAATGTCTGTCTGCTCAATTCAGCTTCAAATATTTTATTTCAATCCTTAAAAATACCCTATAAGCAGAGTGAGTAAGAGCTGTGCAGACATGTAGAAAATTACTGCTCACCTTAGTTCAGAAGGTGCTCTCAAGTAAATCTTTTTACAGCTGGGATAATGCTCTATTTGCTCTCCTTTCGCTCCTCCCTGTTCTCTTCAAAACTCATATCCCAGACCTACTGACTGACCAAAGGACATGGTACTCTTTGCTGAACCTTCTTTGCCCCCTCTCCCACGCAGAGTGCCTGGGAGCCTGCCTCTATGTGGACTTCACTCAGTGTCACAGGTGACACTTTTCAATCTCCTTTTTTTTTATGTGGGGGGAAAACAATCCTACATCAGTCTGAGAATGCTTTGCATTCAAACAAGTGAGACACAACAAGGAATCATCTCAGGTTTTTGCCTCGACCAGAGTTTGAAATGGACTTTTCTCAACATGTATTCTGAAAGAGTACAGGAGATGTTGATTTTGGCATCCTCTGGGCCATACTCCTCCTAATTTCTTTCTTTTGCTCTAATTTGCATTCTCTTTGCTGTAATTTTGCTGCACTTTCTCATCACTCAAACAGGGACAGCCTCTGAGACCTACACACACAGTACCTGACAGATACAGGTTGGAAACAAAATGTATTGTTCCCATGCTGGGCAAGAGAGAAGTAGAAGTTAAGAGATAAAGCTTTTGCTAGGGCTGGGAAGTCTGAGAACAACTGAAAGCTGTAAGACACGCAGGTTAAATCCACACATTCTCGCTGTGGAAACGGCTGGACTTTGGCGTGGGTGGCGTCAGGCAGGCTCTGCAGTGCCAGAGCGTCCCTTGTGCACGGCTGGCATTGCAGGGAAGCTGTAACAAACCTCAGGACAAAATGGAGATTTTATTCTTGGGGCAAGAGTTCAGGTTTAAGCACACACGGAGCTGCTGATCACTGTTTATCACTCGGGGTTCAAAGGTTTCCCGGAGCTCTGGCAGTGCAGGTCTCCATGCGCACGTGGCTCTCAGGGCTGGCCTTTATGGCCTCTGCGGCACTGCCAGAGCAGCTCGGCTGCCAGAGGCCCTCGCGCAGACCCAAGACATGCTGACAGAGGGAATTTTTTGGCTGGTGGAGCTGCACCACATTCCTGACTGACATAAGTGAAGACAGCATTTTTCTGCTGACATAGCTGAGCACACAGAAGAGGTCTGCCAGTGTAGCTAGGAGAACTAGAAGTGTGGATTAATTTTTATATCTAGAAAATAATGATCTATCATGATTGTTCTGGAAATCTTGAAAATATGAGACCAAAAGGCCCTAGAACTATTTAAAAAAATTTAAATCAAGTATTATAATTAAAAAACCTCACTATTTGCAGTAATGGGGAAGCGCAGGTCATGATTTATTTTTTTCTTGCAACAAGAAACGTTGCTCTTTGATTCATGAGAGCCCTTCCCTTGTGCCCTGAAACCATTTCAGCCAGTGGAGTCATATGTTGACACAAGTCTCCATTACTTGGGCAGAGTCAGGGTGTAAACAGAACATAACATTTGCTTAAACGTCCTTTCTTTTAATCTTCCTGGAACTTTCCAGGAAATAAGCTAGTATTGGTACTTCATTTCTTAAGTACCCTAAGTATTGAATCATCAAACAACAAGGATTTTTTTTTCCTTAAAATTGAATTTTCATAAAAATTTTTATAGAAAATAGCATGTCATTGGTTGGAAAACACAGAATAAAAATCTCCATGTAAATCCTCATAGCATGTCATTAGTGACAATACTCATAAAAGTTATCTCAAACCAGAAGATTAAGGGATTTTTAACATGTAAATACAGAAGCAAAGAAGAAATCTAGACATTCAGGTCAGGCTTCCATATGAGTAAATATATTCTTTAATTTATTAATGAAGTTCAGAATCTTGTTAAATTGTTTATTAAACAGAGCTTCAGTATCTTTTATGTCTGTAGCTGAATGTATTTTAAAGAGTTAGAAAGTCAATACATGAAAGATTAAAATCGTGTGATTCACTAGTCTCTCACAGCAGGGTGGCCAAGTCTGCTCCCATTAAAGCTGTCATTGCCATGGTCCCTAAAATACCAACATTCACAGACTGAGAGAAATGTACACTTGAAGGTTTTTAACATTATCGACCAATGAATAGAAAAGTAACAATTAATAATCTTGCACATCAATGTTCTCCTGCAAACGCCCATCTTCTAATTTTGTGCACATTCCAAACATACTATTCTAGGATTTGGAAGAATTTTCATCAGTCAGGCTTGCCACTGATGCAAATACAAGGAATCTTCAAATAAGTTGTCACTGTAATTGTGTTGTGTGCCCACTTCTCTTAAATCCCAAAGTTTTTCCACACAGCTTGAACAACACATTCTGTTGCTGATAAAGCACTCAGAGGGAACTATAGGTTAGAATACATGAAATATTTTTAATCCCAGCACTGTTCTCTTAGAATAGCAACCTTTCTGGTTGAAATTTTGCTAGGTTGTTTTTCCTTTTTTCTTTTGCATATTGTGTTTTGACAATAAGCATTTCAACCATTTTAAATCAAAAAGATTGAAATGTCTTTTTTTTTTTAGAATAGATGATACAAAACATAAACAATTACAGCATTGAAGTGTAATTATACATAATTGGCACTCCAGCTGCTCAAGTTTTCCAGTGTAGTTTCAAAACTTTGTCTTACATCTTTTATAAAGAAACAGTGCAGATGGAATACACTTAACAAGGAAGGCATTGACATGACAGTGATTCCTTTATGTTACTTTATTTTATGTAAAGATGTCTGTGAGGGAGGTGTCAGGAAAATACACAGTTATTTAATAGCACTTATCTGTTAATTCTAGTTGGTAAATATGTGTGTGTGCATGCTTCTATATAATCTATCTATGTAATACATGGTGTATTTTAATACTAGGTAGCTATTCAAATTACTACACCTTACGGGAGTGGAACATAGTAAATTTTGGCATTTAACCACACTAGGGTAAGATTCAAGCAAGTAAGAAAAAAATGCTGTTAGTAAGTGTATCGTAGCACAAGTGACCAAAACAATTAATACTGAAGTTAAATGATGTACTACTGCCATAGACATACCAGGGGAAATATCCCGTGCCAAACTTTTGAATAGAAGAACCACCGTTTTCCCAGGTTTTCAGAGGCCACTGTGCCTCCATATCATCAGTCTTTATAAGCACATAAGAGCAGTAAATTAACGAACACGTAATGTGTTTAAGCAACTCACACATAAATTTATGAACATGCTGAAGTTTGTGTTTTTGTACTTAGAGCGTCATCTAGTGGAAAGTCGGGATTATGGAACATCCCTCCCTTTCTTCAACTCCAAGTAGACTGTTTCGTAAAAAGGAAAATAATCCAGCAGAGATAGCTATGAAGTGACAAATAAAGCTTTCTTCATGATTAAGCTTTATATTGTTATATAAAATAAAAGGCAAACTAGAGTATTGGAGTAAAATTAACTTTTTGTAGACATTTGAAAAATTGTTATCTATAAACAGGTATCAATAAAAATATATCAGATACAGGCAAACTTGCATATCTCATAACAAATCTTTGCACATATAGTTTTCAAGTATTTTATTAATATTATAGTAGCCATCGAGTGGCAGAACTGTTGCTCCTCAAATTAAAATCAAAGCTTTATTCTTGTCTGATCTTTTTACAATATATGGTGAAATAATAACTCAAAAGTTAGGATGTAACAAATCTATTTTTAATATTTAGAGATAGAACATAGTATTGCATGAGGAAACCTTCAGAAAAATAATCTGGTGGGTGTTTCCTACAAAATCATGCCTGGACACTATTTCTTGTCTGACACGGGGACTCAGGCAGGTCAGCTTCTCCAAAGTCAGCTTTGCTTTAAACCTTAAAATTAAATAGCTTCCTTAATGGAATAACATTCACTTTAAACAGTTACAATACAGCAGAGTTATAGAAATTCAGCAGCCAGTCCAGATTTCTGCTGTTTTCAGCAACGTGATGCTACTTCAGACGTCTTGAAGCATAGTTCCTTATATCATTAATTTATAAGGGATACAATACTGAATTGCTGAGTCTCAATAAAAATCTCTGTGGGGTGCTACTTTATCATTTTTTTTCTTCCTGAAAAGAAAATTGGAAGTAACCTGAACCACTGACTAAACTTTAAAAGGATTAAAATACATGCTGTAAAATTTGGAATAGCTCAAAGTTTTCGTGGAGGGTTCTTTTGTGTTTTTAAAAACTTCTTAAGTGGTTCTTCGAGAGGCAGTTATTGAAGTGTTGTAAAAAAGCCAATCTTTGAGGAAGTTTTGACCAGATAGAAATGGATTGGCGTTCACGTGTGTGAGATACCTGACCTGGAAATACGTCTTTTCAAGCTTACGTGTTCTTTGTGGATCCAAGTTCTGTGCAAACACCTTCCTTCTCTACCAAAGACCTCAAGACTTTTTAAGACTCTTTAGTAGCAGGGCCTGTAGCAATAGACAAGGGGGTAATGATTTTAGACTGAAAGAGGTTAGATTCAGTCTGGACATAAGGAGGAAATTTTTCATGGTGAGGGTGACAGAACACTGGAACAGGCTGTCCAGAGAGGGGGCAGATACCCCATCCCCGGCAGCATTCAAGGCCAGGCTGAATGGGGCGCTAAGAAACCTGCTCTCTGTGTCCCCGTCCACGGAGGTTGGACTACAGGACCTGTAAAGGTCCTTTCCATACCAAACCATTCTATGACTCTGTGATTCTGTGATTTGTCACCATTTTCTTAATGGGGATGGGAGAAGGTTCAGTTGAATTTGAGGCTGTACTGAAAGATCCAGGACTGCCTGTACAGCTTGGGACTAGAAATCAATGGTTTCTCTCTCTGGAGGACCATCTTAAAGGAAAGCTGTCTTACTGTAATGAAGAAGACATATAGAAAGACATCAGCAAGGGAAGAGGTAGCAAGAGAAACAGAAACACAAAGGAAGAGTCTGATAAATAGAAAATGTCATGAAAATTAATAGACAGTAGGAGAGAAAAAGGAGACTGTACAACGGAAGAAAGCAGGGACTGACAAAAGTTCAAAGAAAATACTAGCTTAACCTCAGTAACCCACTCATACTGTAAGGGCAGGGAATCTCATTTAACATTTCTTAGGTTTCAGAATTCATTGTACGCTGAAAGAATACTTGATAAATTATTTAGACAGTTTCAACTGAGATTGGAAAAATCCCAGCCTGTCAGAAGCTAGGTTAAAAAAGGTTGATGCTGTATTAATAATTTACTTCTTTGGGGAGGAAAAAAACATACAAATGCTATGTCTAGAGCACAGAAGTGCTAAACCTGCTGAAGCTCACTAGCCATACAGTGAGTTTAAGACAGCACTACAAACTGAGTGCTCTCATTTAAAAGCAGAGGCTATGCCAAAGTTAAGTTATCAAAAGAAGGTCAGCATTAAAGATTCTGCAATCCGGTTCTTTCATACATGCACACTTTTAACACCATGAGCATAGTCCAATTTCAAAAAGAAATTATAAAAGCCTCTTTTTTCAGTGATTTCTCATGGCAACTAATTTAAGTAATGCAAACTTATCAAATCAGTGTTGAGTTTTCTTAATTCATTACTTTCATTTCTATAAAGCAGACAGCCTCCAGCTTCACCCTAACAATTCACTGTTCTTAGCAGATAGTTCGTGTTTCAGTCAGAATTGCTTAACATTTCAAGGGAACCAGGTCACAGGGTTTGTTTGTTTCTATATGAAGTAATTATTATGACTTATTGTGTTTATTATAGTATCTTTTAAGACAAATCACCATAGTAATAGAGGAAAGGAATTTTTACATATATATTCTATTATGGTTTTTATTTCAGTAAGCAGAGGTGCAGAATTTGGCAACAGCAGTGACCTTCTATTGCAACACATAGCACTATGTAATACTCTGAGTAAAGTCATTTGAGTAATATCAGATGCATAGTGAGCACAGAAGCTGTCCCCACTGCCAGCTTAGCTTTGCTGGCTGTCACAACACTCCTTCCCAAAGACACCATTCCATAAGGAGCTTTTGTCCCCTGTTCCTCACTAAAGTCTACAGAAATTGAGGAGACTCAGCAGCCTAGGAGGGATAAGGCCCTAAATTTTGTCCTTACTTCTGACCACTACAATCCCCCTCAGATAAATAAAAAACAGCCTATCACTTAATTTTGTGTATGGTCAATGCACTCAGTGTATTGAATGATATAAATAAATGGAAATATTGTTCTGGCTGACATGTACCAGAGCCACCTCAGATTTGTGGCTAGCAAAAGAAAATAAATTCTATAGATCTGGAAGGTGATTGATGGATTAAAGCTCTGCAGACAGTAGTTAGACAGAACACAATACCTCAAAACTCCTTAGTGTGTGCCCATATATAAAACTGGAATTCCACTTGTCTGCCTCCTACACAGCCCTGCCAGGTCACCAGGCTCAGCCAGGATTTCTGCACATCAAAGCTGCTGTGCAGAGTCTGCCTGGATACTTGTCAGTAGAATTATTATGTGTTCCCTGTGCAAAGGAGATGAATTTAGATTTTCAAAGTATCGCCTGTGAGAGCACACCAGAGCAGCACACCCCATAATTTGGCTGACCTGTGGGGGAGGCTGGGAGAAGCAAAGTCATGACTTTATTAATTCCTGAGAAACTTAAAAGCATATGGCCCCCAGCATGACAACATCTACTGCAGGCATGGCCATGACCCAGCCATGTGCACCCCGTAACTAGAAATTGAACACTTTCTGTCTCTCTTCAGTGCCCTCAGAATGCTTTTTTAGCTAATTCATGTAATTTCCTTCTGTAATACTGATGTGAAGAAGATTCCTTTGTTTTGACCTAAAAGCCCCAGTCACCTTACAGCTCTGAGATGCTCTAATATGACACTTTCTTCTGTCTGGGGCTTTAGACAAGGAGAATGGCAAATCCCTGCCCTCCTCAGCCTTTGCCCAGGGACCCCTCTGGATGTTTCACAGACTTTGGGATGGATCAGAGGCAATCGTTGCTATCCTGATTCTTGTCAGCTCTGTGGTCTGTATTCAGTAAAGGTGCATCAACTCTCATCACAACAGGATGTACCTGAAACACTGATTTTAATTTGGTATCCATATTTTTTTTTCATATTTTTTTTTCCATATTAAATCTTTTTTCCATATTAAATCTTTTACCTACAAGAGCTTAATGAAGAGAGGTGATAATAAACGAGTTGGAAACTTTCTCTTTTGCATTTACAATGGACATTTTTACACAGCTAGTGCTCAAAGCAGAGATATATGTTCCAGGTTGTCTAAAAGTGCTGTGGATGAAGAAAATTACCATTCTCAGGTTTAGTAGCAGAGTATTTATATGTAGGTACTACAACAGTTTGGAAAGTCATATAGACTTTGCAGTAGGAAGTAAAGTGGGGAGCAAGAGTTTCCCTTTTAGAACTATCTTTCAAAATAAAGTGCCAAATCTGCTGTCTACAATGGAATTCTCCCATTTTCAAAGACTAAGGTCAGCTAGTTCAAACTTACTGTAAAATTAAGTTAATATTTTGTATTCCTGAATTTTTTTAAAAAAGCAAACTTCTGAAAAATCAAGCAATTCCTTACTATTTATCGCTTTCAAATAAGGCTTTATTCTCTGCTTGTCATAGATCAAGGGGTTTATCAAGTTTTTATGTATTTACTATTTTTCCCAGAGTTGTCAATTTGAGCATAACAAATGGAGAAAGGTAAACAGCATTAAATAATTATAATAAAAACTAAACAAAAAGAAATGGAGAATTAATTTCCTTGTTAAATTCGATGTCATCCTTTGCTTACAGAATTAGCTGCCTATTCAGTATTTATTTTCTTCACATTTATTTACATGTGCTACCAAAGGGAAAAAATCACTAGTGGGTAAATATGACACAGGATTTAAGAGGTCTGTTGCAGTGTTATTTTTTTCTTATATAGACTCCTCATCACTATACGGGAAAATACTGACATGGCAAAAGAAACAAAACTCGTAATCCCCTCTGCCTTTTATTAAAGCTAATGCGAGCCGGAGAATGGGCTCCCTGGGGAAGGGTTTAAAGAGTGCAGATCCCTACCCCCAAAACATCCCACTGTACTACTGGGGTTCCTCTGTGAGAACAACTGAGACTCAGCCACTGACATATGTGCTACTTCGGGTTAAATTCTCTGTGTAAAAAATCGTGTAATGGCACACATCAGGTGGGAAGTGTAATTTTTAAACTGATACAGGTTAAGACTACATGTTCTTAATTGCTTGGTCGCTGGTGTAGGAGGTAAGACACAGGAAGGAGATGGAAAGGAACTTTGTGGTGCGTGTGTTTGCAGCCTATTCCTACAGGGTGGCTTACACAGGGAGGGTGTCAGGAAGCATCATTTTGTCTAAACTGATGTAGCCCATCACTAACCTGGCACAGCACTGCCTTCCAGGCATCCCACTGGGCCCTGCTTCAGTGCCAGTGCCCACAGATGCCAGGGACCGAAATGGAAATATGGACACCACAGCTACCACTGCGGTCATTGGAAGCATAATCGCGGGGGCTGGCTCGGGGGAGGAGTATTTAAGCTGCATTTTGTTTCTATTCTTGCATGGCTGCATAACAATGACCCCCTTCCATTGAGCCT
>NW_008238358.1:3241170-3254274 GCF_000691975.1 Corvus brachyrhynchos
GGGTGCCGCGCGGGGTTCCCTCCCCCCCGCCGTGCCCATTTGCATCTCAATGCCAGAACTGGGCCGAGGAGCCGGGCTCCATCTCGCTCACACCAGAGCAATAATTGATTTCAGGCCTGAGTAAGTCTATTGAGCTCAGCCGAGTTTCTCCAGATTTACACTGAAGTAACCAAGATCGGTTTGTGACCTCTCTGTAACATGGAACATTATTGCAAAGTATTTGTCCTTCTGCATTCACGAAGAGCCAAGGACACAATGCTGTGTCATATGCTAATAAGATACGGGAGCAAAAGCAAACGTAGAAGGATGAAGTAGATTTGAGTGTAAATATTCTATGGTTCTGAAGCAAAGTTGAACGGTATTTAGGTAGAGATGGATCTCACAAACGTAGTATATATAGAGCTAAACTTTCATTTTTGTGATTTCATGATTTTTTTTCCAAAAAGTAAAAAAAAAAAAAAAAAATTTAGACAAATACTAACTTTTCTCTTTCTCTCATTGAACTTTATGCCTTCATGTGAAGGTTCTTACCTTATTTCATAGTAATGCTGTGCTTTTTCATACTAAGAAATAATTCTTTGAATATCGTATTATAACCTTGACAATTAAATACAGCACTTTGGTAATTATTCATTCAGCTGTAGTTCTATTTTCTGTTGAAAAAACATGCCTGAATTCCTTGTAATTTGGGATAAACCCAAAACTCTAGAGTTCCTGTATGAAAGAAAAATGTGGTCCCACATGCTGGCACAGGCTTATCCTTTCTGTGGCCATAGCTAGGTCCATCCTGTACAGATTTTCTCCTGTGTTGCATTGCCTTCAACCACAATGGGATGGAAGAGATCCCTGAGTCTTCCTGACAATGGTACAGCACATCCACCTGAAACTCCAGAGCTTGTTAGGTTATTACTTGCCTATGCAGAAATAGCAGGAAGAATATCCGAAAACCTAAGTCTATAATTTGTTTTGGAAAGACTGACCGTAGTAGCCCAGTTCAGCACCAATGACAGTAAGATCCAGCACCTTTAGCCTTCCACCAGGGAAAAGAGGCAAAGTCCTGTATGACATTACTCCAGTCCCAGCTGTTGAGAATGCCTGAAATGGGAGATGGGTGGATGAACCACGTGGAATTGCTTGTCTGCTGGCCAACACACAGGCTGCCCTCCCTTTCACAGATTGTCAGCTTTTCTCGTTTCTGTTCTCTGTCCTGCCATTACTCACTTCCGTAACAACCTCTTCTACAGATGCTGGCAAATGACAAACATGGCAAGGAAATACAACTGGAAACATTTACACATTCTACATGCATAGCTGCATCATCACTAAGAAGAAAACAAATTTCTTGGCAGAATGGGTTTAAAGAAAGACCCACAAAGTTAAAGCCAGTTCTATGAAGTTCTGTCTTTCTGCTGCCTTTCACTCTCTCTTTTCCTGTATTCGATATTTCATTATTTTACTTTCTCATAGAGCAATAAGGCCAAGACAGTGAGCCCAGCTGCTGGCTACTAGCTGAGGCTGAGCCTTTGAGCTGATTGGATCTGACATTACTGTATATTTTACTGAAGACTTTTTAAGGTACCAAGTTTTTTTAGCTAGTAAATAAAAAGAGATGATTCATACTTTTCAAGAATGGACAATTTCCACACTCTCAGTGGTTCATACTAGCTGACTGAAGTATAATTCAGATGGCACTTGAGAAGAATTGACTTCCTAAAATCCTCACCATCCCTGCAGAGGTGCTTTGGTCCAATTTTAAATAGATATTTCGTTCCCTGTTTTTGTTCAGCTTTAAGATGCTACTCATTTTAGCGCATCTTCCTTTGCAAATCCCAGAATAAAATGTTGCAACTGCACAAGTCAAAGCCGTTTGAAGAGAATGTATTGTAAAGTTATGTCCGTGTTCTTTTTATACTATAAAAGTGCTGACAACACTTTGATGTGGAAAGGATGAGCTACAGTAATCTGAGGGGCTGCTATGAAAGGAACGACACGCTTTAAGCTGGAACATACAGAGAAACACACAGTAATGACAGCTTCACACAAAATCTAATTTGATTCCTTCTTTGCACCACAGTGACTCTTTAAACCACATCCACCTGCTAATGAGCAGGGAGGCTTCTGAGCAGAGGTCACCTTTCTCCCACTTTTGTAAAAGTGACTCCACCCCACTTGTAAAACCATCCATTCTGACCTTCTCTTCCACAACATTTTGTCTTTGGTGAGTTTGCTGCCACAGAAATCAAATCAAGAAAGGGAAAATTTAGTGTCTGCTTTTGCAATTGAAATTACTTCTAATTTTTAAGTAGGAATTACTTCTACAGATGGGGAAATCAGTTACAAATATTCCTAAAAAAGGAGACCTCTTCCTCTCTGATCTCTGCCCCAAATCCAAGTAATTAACAAATGCAAAGCTGGAATCCTGGAGTTTCAAGCAGGAGTAACATTAGACACATACTTGCAGATCATTGCTGAACCAGAAGTGATTTGCTGTGTGGGATCACGTTTTGGTATTGCCAACTCAGGTTGGGTAAGGCTGACTAAAATTGGTGAGAGCAAGAAATTTCAAGAGCAGAATTTTTTTCTGTACAGAGAAATGTCATACTCACTCTAACACCTATTCAAGGTTCATATTTGTCTGGGTTAAAGCTAAAAAGAGCAAACTTCCAGATTTAAGGCAAATGCTGAATTTTGAATGCTAGAAAATGAATGCCTCGAGTTATTTTTATATTTCTAAATGTTAGTGAAATATTTCCTAAAGCTCAGAAATTTGTCAGATTATTAATCAGAACAAAACAAATCCACTGAATTGCAAATAGTGCCCTGAATCCCTAGTGAAAGGCCATGCTGATTAGCTGTACCACAACTTCCCTGTGTTTATATTAAGCACAAAACACAAAGGACTCACCCCAAAGTGTCTGCAACTACCACAAGGCACCTAAAAACTATTTTTTTTATTTTCCCATGGGACAGTTTATTCTCCCACCCCTAAAGTATGTGCTGTGATGCTAACAGACTGGAAAAATAGACTCATGGAGTCAATGCTATGAAGATCCATAAAATAATTATTAAGAGAGTAGATCTTTATTTATTTGGGAGGCCAGTACAGCCTTTAAAATATTTGTACATGGATGCATTTGACAGATAAATTACAGCACGTTTCTTTTATTATTAGTAATTGGTTCCTAATTAGTTGTAATTCTAATATAAGGAGGAATAATTAAGTTTCTAAACTCAGTGAGCTAAAGAATGGACACATTCTGTGATCCAAAATGAGTTTATAATGTCCACGTAAAAATATTTAGTGAGTATGTAATGAAGCTGTGGGAAGCTGCAGGATGTAGACATCTCCTATGGAGAGAACAAAGTCACATGTCACAGAGTTAAGCTTCATTCTGGTGCTCTCCCACAACCAAGAGCACAGTTTTATTCTTTGGAACTTGGGAGTACCTAGGAATGCTATGATTTATTTCTTCTTTGTGTGTTTTATAGCACTTCCTCTTTCTCATACTCATCTCTATTCAGGCAAATCTGTGCAAGTCAGAAATAACCACATTTGGCAGACTGCACACTTGATCTGAACAACATCATCTTGTTACTGCATTCATGCCCTGGCACAGGTCTTATCACATCACAAGGCTTTCACACTTACCTACCAGTCTGAAAAGCTCTGCATACTGTCCAGGTAGAGTTCAAAGTGCTGACTTCCACCCCTAAATCTCTCAGGGGCCTAGGACCTCGCTGAAAATGGTCTGTAGAGATATTCCTGAGAAAGTGAGATCGCTCTGCTGAAGAGAGATATTAGCAAGACGTTCGGGGAGACCATGCCTACTATTTAAACTTCCTACTTCTGTTGTACATGAAGTCCTGAGCTGTTCCTGTGACAGTTTATTGAAAGTTATTTAAAGCAATGATTTGCTTACGTGTGATTTTTTAAATTTCATTTATGAGTTTCCACTTTTGGCAAACCCATGCGACGGGATTGAGAGAAAGACAACAAACTACCCAAATTTCTGTTTGTAGTAGATGTTTCTCGGTCAGGAAAAGTACTGATGACTCCTGACACTTAAAAAATGTTGAAAAGTTTTATCACTTCAGGATATCATAGTGTTAGAGGCTATTCATGATTATTTTTGTGTATATTTCATGTATTTTAGCAAAATACCTAATAGGCTTGGTATTTGTATTTTTACGACTGTGCTGTAACTAAAGCTGTTCCTTGTTTATTCTCTCTTTGTTCTTGTTCACTTCATGCTATCTATCTTCTAAGCAAACAAATAGTACTTCCTGCTGCCACCTGGACCACTGCCAGCTCTCCTGATGTCAACTGGCAAAGGACAAAAGCAGCCCTGCCATAAAGACCTTTGCTGAGAAGTGCCCTGCAGCCTCCTCCCTTTCTTCAGAGTGCCAGCAAAGATACCCTCTGCAAGCAGAGCTCTCCAAACTGGACCCATTAGAGGAATTCAGTCATTTAGTTACATTCTATTGTTGGGCATAAGATAAGAAAACCAAAATAAACTGTCTTTAAGCCATTCTTCAAACCAACATGTCTGGTTGCAATGCTGGGCAGAATTTTTATGTTTGGAGATTAATATACTGATGGATGGTTGACCTAATTTTCTTAAACTGCCCCTTCCTGAAAAAAAAGCTCTTGGGGGCACTGTTACACTACAAAAAGAAGGGAAAAAAGCTGAGACGAATGAGACGCTTCTGTTGTCAGAATTTAATTTCCCCCAATGATACACAGTGATACTATCAAGAATGGCACATAAGTGACATAACTACTGTTAGTAAATTTTGGTACTATGAAAACTCATCAGTGTCAAAATTAATCTCTACATTCAAGGTAATTTATAACTGGAGCTGAGAAGAAGTGTTACAATATCTTAGGGAACTTACAAAAGGATTTCCAGAAGTAACAGTTCATTAATGCTATAGGTAGGAGGTGGGAAAAAGTCCATATTACTGGTAAGAACTCACATGGTAGAAAACAGAGAAAGCTATTGAATTAGGTATGGAAAAAAAAATAGGAAAACATTTTAATTCCTAGAGAATCTGTGTCTGAAAGAAGAAATTCTAAAAATAATTAAGAACACACTATTTTTTCTAATAATTCTTACTCAAGCAACTTACCTACGGTCCAATGGTTGAAAAAAAACCACAACAAAATACCAAACCCTCTAATCCTTACTAAAATACACTGGCAGGAACATACACACAAAAAGAAAAAAAAATATTCAGGTTTTCAGTGTTCATATCCAAAAAAACAGACTACTTTCAAAGATTAAGATTATATCAAATGAGATTTTAAAATCATCATACAGTAAACCTAGTTTAAAGCTAAATCATCCAAGTAACAGTTAAGGAACATCTTTTATAAGTCTAAGTTACTTGATGCTTTTTGACCTGTGGTCTTTTTTAGAACTACTGAGTCTTACATGTATTGGATCAGGTGGGTGTTTATGCTTATTTTCAGCTCTGTTGATTGAGGAGGCTGTCTCTCCTTGCTTTAACCTACTTTCCCTGCTAAAGTCATTTTACCTTATAAGCCCCATGGAGATTTGAGAGGCAAAGCCAGTTTATTTCTACAGTGGTCCCACTTTGTACAGAAATATTGCCAAAGGCTCATTTGGAAACCCTTCTCATAGGAAATAGGAACATTTGGTACTCTGCAAAAACTGTAAGGACTCAACTCAAAATAGAAAGGTACAGTTAGCAACCATAAGAGAAGTGTACTGCTTTCCTTCAAATATAACATCTGAGGAGAAGGCTCCATAAAAACAAACCAAATAACTATTAATATTCATCAGGTATTCAAGCATGGGGTGACTCCAAGCATTAACTATTGGTTAATTGATAGTTATTATTTATAATATATTACAATATATTCTATTTCTGATGTGGAGTTTACCACACATTCTGTAGCAGAGTTAAAGAAAAATACTATTTTTGTGTGTACTTTTCATGTTGCATTTTATGTCTTAAAATGTAGAAGTCTTTTCTACATTTTCATAATGAAAAAGGATGGAACAGTTGCAATTACATATTTGGGAAAAAAAAACCCTTATTTTAAAAAAAAATTTGCACAAAATTGAAATATGTGTTGCTATGCTGGAATACCTCCTGTGCAGCAGGACAGAGAGGTGACAGTTGGAGGTGCCACCTATATCCAGACAGGGTTTTTATGAGCACTCTTCACAATCACTTTGTACCTTCACAAGGGAACAGCATCATTATTTTATGTGATCCCCCCAGCAAAGATAAAATATCTCATCCAGAAGGACTTCTGGGAAGAAGAGCATTTTTTGATAGTGTTCAACTGCACTCACGGTGTCCCCAGAAGTTTTGTGAAGTAAATACTTCACCAGAATTAGGACAACAAAGACGTATAACCATTCCAGTAACGGGGTGGCTGAATTTCCTACCCTGAATAGCTGTGAGGAATTGTGCATGGCCATGGTGGTGCAGGGAGGAAATTATCCTTGGCATTAGAATTTACCCTTAAAATAAAAAAATAAGTAATTTCTCTCTTGAGTGCAGTGGGGTCTTCAGATCACCTATGTCATCATACAGTCTGTTTTTATTTAGACCATACAGCAAATCTGTTCTGGTGTTTCTATTAATAGTTTGTTTCTTTCTTTATTTATATATTACTTACAGGAGTTCTTCATCAAAACAATAGTGCAATTAATTTGGCATTACTCCATTACCTGTGCCTCGGTGTTTGCAGATCTTCTGTTCTGCAGACCATAATGATAACAAAATCATCAAACAACAGTAAAGTAATCTTGCTCCTCAAGTTGCAGTATCCCAGCCCTTTGGAGAAATACAGCCATATGCCACAGGAAAAACAGTGCCCATTTTTAGCACAAGCAACACCAAGATACAAATCACATCACACGCAGTCAGAGTTAATTAAGTCAGACACCTACTGTTTGCCTATAGTTTGCAGTAGCTATTAATTTGAAGGTCTGCTGTAGTGCTAGGAAGAGATAATTAATTAATGCAGCATTTTGTGACATGATGAACACATTCCTAAAGGGGCTTGTTATGGTGACTTTTTCTGGATAGCACTGCTGCCAGTAAAATTTTAGACAATATACCACAGCGTTTAAAGGGGAAAAAATGCTAACAGGTCCATCTTAGACAAAGTAAAAAAGGTCAGGGGCTCTTACCATTGATTATACAGCGTGCAAAACCACACAACTGGTAAAACTATCAAAGGAGCATCAACACTTTGGCATTTGTTTTTGTTATTTTGAACAAGAAATTTTGGCAATTGCTGTGATTTTTTTTTTTTAATTTATAGTATGTACTTTTTTAAACATCACAGAAATTCTGTATTTTGTTTAAAATCATGTTGCATTATAACATGGTGTCACTGTCACTCCAAAGTAATTGCTTTTATCTGTTTAATGCATCTGTCTTATTGACTGCCGTATCTTCTTTTCTTGATTGAAGTGCTAACTCTTCCATTACACACCACTAGAAGACTCTTTGACCTAGGAAAAAGAGACATTCTTCTGAGTAGGCTAAGGAACAGTTCCTATGATACGAAATAGGATTGAAAAGATTAAAAGGAGAGTCAGGAGACATTGTGCAGGCTCTGTCAGTATTTAGACCAGCTCCATTAACAAATCAGGTAAGATCCTTGGATCACTTCACCTTGAACAGAAATGTTGATCTCACATAGTGAAGAGCTGCCCTTTGATAGAACTAAAATGCATCACTTCCAAGAAGATAATAGTGGCATCAGGTTTTGTACAATACCCAACAGTTACTGCAACACTCAAGTTTATAACTTGTTACTTTTCTTGTTAGTATACTCCCTCACCTTTATTGTTTCAAATATGTTATTGTTCTGTATATAGTAAAGCTCCCTGTGAAATATTTCAGGGGGTCTTCCCAGGGTTGTTATTCTGTTTCAATGCTGAAAAAAATGTTTTCAACCAACATTCTGCATTTTTTAATCTGCTGTAATTAATTCACATAGCTGGATATGCTGCAAGATCCAGGAACTCCAAAGGGTGCTCAATGTCCTGCCAACATCTAGATGTTCTGTCATGACATCACGACCATAAGAATAATCAAGAAACCAAACAAATTCAGAAGAATTAATGAATACACTGGTTTTGTAACTAAAATAAGGCAACTTATAAATAGTCAGGTCCTTTCCATGCATTATGACATACCATCTACCCACCATGTGTTTGTGCTTTAATCTCACCTGAGATCCATTGGGAGCAGCCAACAGCTCTGGTCAGACAGCTCTGGTCAGACAGCACCTTTCCCTCAGCACTGTTAAAGAGATAAAAGGTGAGAACAACATCCAAATGTCAGCTCAGCAGTGGGAAGCAGCTATGCTAACTTGTCCTTTAGTTCAAGGCATGAGTGGCTGCATCTGCTCAATGACATCATCACAAAAATGCAGGAGGAACATGACAGAAGGAACAGGACACTGTATTTTTTTTCTTTCACCTTTTGTGCAGGATAAACTACAGGAAGAACACATTTTTCATTTCTAGCTTGGAAAAGCAAAGCTGTGGAATGGCCTAGCCATTTAGCCACATTTTTAGAAGCTTGTAACAGTTAATTCATTGGTCCTTGATACAAGACAAAATTTAGGTACAGTTTCCAGTATGGATAGAATATTCCTGTTTCTGATATCTTTATCTGTTTCCTTTCTATTTCAAGAGTAAAGTTTGAATAAAATTATATTTTAAGATTTCAGTAGAGAAGGATTACATCACACAAGTTGTGCAGGCTTAGCAAAGAATGTGGAAACAATTCCCAAACCACTAACCCATGCATTACATGATACAATCACCAGCTTAGTGCAGGAAGGCAAAGAAATAGTGCATTTATTAGCCTGTCCTCTGGTTTCTGGGCACAAACACACCTTCTAGCACTCATCATCATGATCCCACCACAGAGCTCTACTGTCCTAGCTCTGCACTGCAGAACAGCAGAGATTTTTTTTTTTTTCAAGGTCAGGAGATATAAAACTACTTCATAGAGGGTAAAAAAACAAAATCAGTACAAAGGAGCAAAAACAAAAATGAAAGGGATTTAGTTGCTAGAAAAGGATTTCAGTTGCTAAATAAGCTAGAGTTGCCAAATGATGACACAGCTCAATTCATGGTATAACACCGAAATTTTAGGCAGATATTCTAACTTCGGAGGGCTGGCTGTAGAGTGACACCTTGGTTTGATGAACCCTTGGAACTTTGGAAAAGAACCAGCACTCTTCTGCAGCATATAAGGACAAAGTGAAACTACGGCCGTGAAAACACCAGTTCACAGACCAGAGTGACCTGTACCTGCAGCATTACTTCTGGCTCACTCCATACCACTACGTAGGAATGGCTTCAAACAAACAAACAAAAACCCATTAACAACATTAGCAAGCAAAAACTCATTGTAAAAACAATTACTCTTTTTTGCCAATCTGCATTCACAGTGCCTTCCTTTTTCTAAATAATTGCTTAGTCTGTATACTAATTTAAGGTTAGAAGATGCCTGAAGGGACAAGAATTGTTTTCAGTCCCAGAAGTGGCTGGAGAAGAGCATTGCCACAAAAGTGAAAGAAGGGAGATTTTAGCACACAGACTAGGAAGTGCTTTAAACAGTAGCTGGGTGGATTTTTTTACTACTATGAGAAGCAACTGGAAGACAGTCATTAAAAATAATAGCAAACATATGCGATGTGTTCTCACAGAGGAAATTGTGTGGAAGTTCCACATATGATCATCCCTGCCACTGGAACAGCTTCACTTTGACAAGGTTTCAAAACAAACTAGGAGTCTGCTGGTGTCTCCTTGGGAATAACAAATTTTGTGATGGAATGCGATGAGTGTCACCCATTTGAGGAACAAAAAAGAGATATTTCTCAGTATTGTAAACCCATAATATTCCAGCATTTACTAAAATGTAACGGTGAGGGGACTGCACAGCACGGATATTATATTCCTCTGAAACAATGGTATTTACGTGATGCAAGAGCTTTCTTCTTTCTCTGTCTCCCCCACATGTTGCTTCTTAACACAAGGCATCAGAGATAACTCCTGACACACAAAAGGTAGCAGTAGGGATTGCACATCCATGACCCACTCTGCTACTGAACAAGTTCAGCTGTGTTGTCTCCAGCCCCCTTTGCTGGCTCAGCTCACTTATCTGACCTTAAACCACAGAGGATGCAATTGCACATCTCAGCTGATGTGTGGAGTAATATTCCACAGCTGGCACATTCCAACAACTATCTGGAAACAAATTTTGAGCCCTGGACAACATTTTAATTCTACAGCATGCTAAAGGTCACACTGATTAACTTGGATGGGAATTAGCTGTGTATAAATTCCTTACTCCTAATAAAGCAGGCAGGGAAACCAGTCTCCAATCCATCATTCTGAGTTTAATTAATATAGCAATACTAACTGCAAAGACAGCTACCAGAATAAGGTATTGGAGCAGCTATCACTGCTTTTCCAGGAGTATTAGGCACTTTCAGTGAGCTTCTACAGCAAGCCTTTATTGCTCACTTGTGGAAGACTGGGAGTTGATGGAGCTACAGCTGCTTATGCCCGGAGAAACGCCAGCCCAGGGAGTGCAGCGTGTGGATGATTTTTAAGTCATATAATTTCAAGCACAATGACAAAAACTGCCATGGGAAAACAACATGACTAAAACTATGTTTCCTGTGGCTTACTAATGGACTATTCATGCACAACATTAAGCTGATGAATGTGAATTTGTTGGATGCATTACCCTTTCTCCCTTTGTGCAGGTTTCAAAGATTATAATTACGCTTGGTTTAATTACTATTAGTCTCAGTTGAATTTTCAGTTCTTTCAGCATTTTCCGTGTGTAAAAATTTATATTTAAAATTTGCCTTATCTGAAGGCAAACTTCTCATGTTGGTTCAATTTTGTATGAATTGGGCGTTACTGTATTTCAAAGTCTGATCATCATGCTTACTTAAGGAGAAATATTCTTTGTTGATAATTGCTGTTCTAAATACACATAAAGCCACTCAACATGGGTTAACTCTTGTGTGGTTTTGTCTTTGGATTTTTTTTTTCCAGACTCCATAATCATGCTCCATGCCAATTATAATTTACTTAAGACTGAGACAGAGGTAAGAGATCCTCACCATCTCTTACACTTACGGAGTAGCATATGGCTCCTGCAGGGTGATTAGGATTGCTTCAGTTGGATGCTTCACCTGAGTGCCTCCCAGGCAATTAAGGAGCCCCACATGCTGAGCAAGAAGCTGTGGAAGACACACCAGGCAAGAGAATGTGCCTGAATCCCTCCCTCTAGAAGTCAGAACCCACAGTCATAAATCTGCTTCAGACTTTGTACATTTGGGATTTTGAGTGCAGTAGATTCAAAAAAGCTGATCTGGGATATTCAACCTGCACTGCATCCTACCCCCTATAACTGCTCATTTAGGAAGTGCGGGCTTTGTCTTTTCACCCTCACAGAAATAAAACTTGAATCTCTTAAAGAATTTTGCCAAGCCACAAGACTAGACCCACTATAAAACTGAAAGCATTCTCCCTTCAACCTGATGAAGAATAAAATCTAAGTGTGACCCACTGCAGAAAAGGGACTGTAAGATGAGCAGAGGAAAAATGAGCCGAAGGGAGCTTCACTTTAGGGCTTTGTCTTTTCACCCTCACAGAAATAAAACTTGAATCTCTTAAAGAATTTTGCCAAGCCACAAGACTAGACCCACTATAAAACTGAAAGCATTCTCCCTTCAACCTGATGAAGAATAAAATCTAAGTGTGACCCACTGCAGAAAAGGGACTGTAAGATGAGCAGAGGAAAAATGAGCCGAAGGGAGCTTCACTCCATAATCCAATAGTAAAAGCATTAACTTAGGAAAGGAGAAAAGGGAAACCTCACTTCACTGCTTCTAGTCAGCATTAAAATGCCCTTTCCCTTGTTCAGTGAATCCCATTGCCCCAGCCCCTCCTCTGCTTTCCACATCCCATCCAGGAAGAGAACTAAAGAATGCAGTTGAAGTCATCCCATGTTATTTAGCCACTTTTAAATCACAAACATGTTTCTCAGAGGTTATCAGTTGTCTCCTGATGGGGGCACCTCAAAACAGAACTTTTTATTTCCCATCCCTGTCCTCAGGCTCCCTCTGAGGGAAAGCTCAGCTGTCCATGTTCTCTCTCTCCCAGGGCATCTGGAGGGACAGGCTGAGGGATGGTACGTGTGCCATCAGCCACAGGATGTCCATCTCAGGAGATGCTGCTGCCACATTGATGCCATATGCCTTTTTATTTCGTGACACCTGTTTGCACAGTGTGAGGCAGGAAAAAGATTACTTTCACAGCAGAATGGGAAATCATAGAATGTTCGCAGGCAGACAGTGGGTTCAGGGAATACTTTGTGAAATCATTTAACAATTCATATTGTCAGAACGTGTACAACCGTCCAAATACATGCTGTTCCCAGTCTCCTGTGTAAGCACCACATTTGCAAATCATTAAGGCAAAGAAATCAAATTCTGTAGCTAAAAGTTATAAGCAGGAAAAAAATCATGCACTTTTTCTGATTATTATTACTTAACATATCCTATCTCTGTGTTGGTTTTGAGCAGGGTGTGTTTTGCTTCATTGATTACTCTTCTTACTCTTGGAAGATAAATGAGAAAGCTGACTTTTATGAATTTGTAAATAAAAATAGCTATTCCCTCCTGAGGTGCAGAATATTTATATCTGTTACGATACACAACGTTACAATGGCATTTCTGGTCTTTGGAAAAGTTTGAGAACAGGTTTTTTCTCGTTCTGTGAACACTTTGTTGGGGTTTTAGTTTAGTCTTAGTTTTTTCCTGTTAAAGGAATTTTCTCCCATATGCATGTTGCTAGGGGACAAATAGCTGTACTTAAGAAAGACAAAAAAGGGAGTGGGGCGGGCCTGGCTACTCCTTTGTCTACACCTGGGTGTGGGGTCAGTTCGCTCTGAGCGTCCGGAGAGAGAAGCTGCAGAGAAAGGAGCTGCTGCTTCTTTCTTTTTGGCCGTTCTTTCTTCCTGCTGGAAACAACGCCGGGACCCCAAAAGCCGCTTTCCCTGCCCTGCTGGAGACCG
>NW_008238358.1:3254378-3256058 GCF_000691975.1 Corvus brachyrhynchos
GGTTTGTGAAGCCTTTGTCCCATCCCTTCCCGGGATCCCAGGGCACTGGTGCCGCGTGCTCCCCGAGCTCGCTCCGGAGCGCCCCCTGCAGCCGCGGGGGAACCATCGCACCTGCCCTGCTCACCGGGAGCCGCCAGCGCCCCTGCCGGCTGCGAGCGGAACTGCACCCGAGGGGAAAGGGCCCGACAGCCGAGAAGGCTGGCACTGGGTTTGTGTTTGCTGTTACTGCCATAGTTGTTGTTTTGTTTGACTGGTTATATATATATACATATATATAGAGAGAGAGAGTAAAGAACTGTTATTCCTATTTCCCACATCTTTGCCTAAAGGCCCTTGATTTCAAAATATAATAACTTGGAGGGAAAAGGGGTTATATCTGCCACTTCAAGGGGGGCCTCTGCCTTCCTTAGGAGACACCTGTCTTTCAAAACCGAGACACACTTCAAGGGCTGGGGAGCATGAACTGGTACATTAGTTTAAACCGAAGCGGTTCTCAGTTGAAGTGCTGCATAGCACAATCTCAGTCATGGCCTGATGCTCCTTTTCTCCCACTCTTCTCTGAGATCATAGTGACAGAAGAGCAAGATAGTCAGTTTAAATCTTGGGGACTAAGTCTTCAATTGCTGCACCAGATTGACCAGATCTGTCCAATCATGAATGTCCACTCCTCACTATGCTGTGATGTTTTTTGGACAGCGAGGGTTTGAGCCTGTGCTAACTGTTGCAATGAAAGTAGTGTTACAGGTGTGTTACACGATGTGACAAAGCATAAGTACTCATGTTCAGTACAGAATAAATAAGCTGATTTAACAACCTACAAAAGGAAAGAAAAAAAATTGTAGCATTTTCCAACTTTGGGAAAGTTTCATTGCCATCTTCTTCACCTCAACAACTGCCATGTCCCAGTAGCTGAGGAGGCACAGGACCTGCAGAGGGACACAGGTGGGCACAGCACAGCCGCACAGCTCCATTACAGATGGCCCTGCAGGAGCCATCTGCCTCTCAGCTGAGTTAATGCCTTCCTGACTCTGATCTGCTGTGTCCTACAAGAGTTTATTTTCATTTTCATTTATCTCACAAGAACTGAAAATGAACCGTAACCATTTTAAGACCTTATGTAGTATTTTTTCTTTATCCTCTCCCTATCCATTTAATTACTTTCCAAAATCCAAACACATTTGTGCCTACAAGCCAAAGGCTCTCTGTTAGCCTGGATCCATGGTGCTGAATTACGTCAAACTTTTCGATGTCAGAAAGACCCCTCTACCACACAGGTGTCTAAACAGCATCGTAGCCCTCAATAGGGCGCAGTGGCTGGTGTCTGCCCTGCACAGATCTGCACCTCTGTTTAACCCACAGCGCAAGCGGCAGCCATGTGTGCTCAGCTGCTATTGAAGGGGCAGGAGTATTTCATTCACTCCACTTTCCAGCGGCGCTTTGGGCAGATCTCCACCCCTCAGGGAGGCCGGCTGACTGCTCGCGGGCTGCTACATGTCCTCCTGACGGGAAACTTGTGCGCTTGGTCCCAGCGGGGTGTTTTTCCCGGGAAGCTGGGCCCCAGGAGCAGCGGTCCCACAGCAGCGGAGGCGAAGCTGCGACGCCTCCGGGCCCGCGGCGCTCGCGCTCCCTTGGAGCAGGAGGCGGCCCGGGCTCAGCGCGCGCTCCCGCTCCCAACATGGC
>NW_008238358.1:3256346-3270906 GCF_000691975.1 Corvus brachyrhynchos
GCTGTGCCGCTGAGCTCCCGGCCGCTGCTGAGCAGCCGCTGTGTCACCGCAGGAAATCGGAATAGACCCGGGGCAGCCGTGCGCTTTGATTTAAGCACTTGTGTAAGCTTAGCCTTCAAGAACGAAGTAAAGGTGCGTGCTCCGGCACCGTGTGCAGTCGAAAGGTTTTGATTGTCTTTTATGTATTGCAGGTGAAATGGTTTTCATACGTTGAACTCCAGCTTGGATTGCCTCACTGCTGCACGTTGAGAACTTTGTAAAAAGCAGGAAGTCAAGATGAAGAGCAGGGTGACACAAGTAAATGTAAGTGTTCTTAAACCTAAATTGTAGGATTTGACCACTCCCATGTTACTGGTACCTAAGTTTGTAGCTGATATTATGTTAAATAAAATTTTCTGAATGCAAAGTGAGTAACACTTGTAGCTGTCAAGAGCTTACAAGTTTACAAGATAAATACTACTAGGAGTCAGTAAATTACAGCTGTTTCTAGCTCCTGTTGTCTTAACAATGAAAGTCCTGAATGTTATTAGCATATAACGTTACAATAATTGGTCAAAATTTCCTGAATGATGATGGCTCAAAAACAAATGTAAGCATGTAGAGGAATGGAGAAAGATTATGAAACATTTAACAGCGAACTTAAAAGATACAGAGACACAATAATTAGCAGTTAATTTGACAACTGTATGTGATACTGTGCATGTTAAAGCTTTTGCTTTTAAAAGCTATGTGGCCCATTCCTGAGTGGATGGGAGTGATTTTTTGGGAATGCAAGAAGAAAAAATTGAGAAGTGCTGTATTTGTAAAGTAGCTCACGTTTGAGACACGTTGGCAGAGCAATATTGTTATGATACACTGCCTCAGATCTGTGGTATTTCTATGCCTGTTTGGAGCTGGGCCCTGCATAGGCTTCTTCACTCTTTTAGATCCAGCTTTTCTGACTTAAGTGGCTTTTAGTGGGGATGCTTGAGGGGTGGTTTAATACCTTCTCCTATTTTCCCAATCTGGTAGTGCTCCCTCATCTGTCAAAATAAGCCAGTTAGCAAAAGCACACTGTTTGGACACTCTCGGTTAATCATTTTGATGAAAATGGACAAGGAAGGGAACTAGCTTGTGGCAGAAATCCTGTCACAAAGAGCTGAGGGTGACAAGTTCTTGAGCAAACATAGCTGCTTTTGCAAGGAGACATAATAGGTGGCAAACACAGAAACAGCCATAATATTGTTTTATTTCTGTGAACACTTGTCTTTTTGGTTCTGCCTGGGCAGAGACAGATGATAAAGAACCCATGAGAATGGATCATCCTAAAAAGACCCACTACCTTCTTCCCATCTGCTAGATAGGATTTAAATACAGTAACTCTTCTGTGTTATTCAAAGATTTTTATTACTGCTTGCTTGGAAGCTTAGGATACAGACTGGCATTATATTACTGAGCTGGGGAAAAAAACCAACTTAAGTACTTTTCTTGGCCTTGAATGAATTCAGTGATCTGTGGTGTAATGAGTATTGAAAGGGTAAGAAAACCTTGGTGAATATGTGAATTTCTTGTACTATCTCTGCTGTCAAAGATAATGTGGCTCTAAAATTAAACAGTCAGGTGGATGTAACTTTCATAGTGAGGCATGCTCCCAGTGGACAGTGCAATGCCCTTGGTTCGTATCGTTGTCTTAATGCAGGCAAGAGAATGCTGGGTGTTTGAAGTGCACCCTTAGAAAGGCAATATTCTAGGGTGTGTTATAGTGGCCTCAAAAATAAAATTATTTATTTGCATGTATACACTCCCCCCAGTTAAGTTTTTGAAGATAACAGTCTGCCCTGCTCTTTATGGAGGAGGTGTCATTATATTCTAGTCACCCAGAGTTTTAACTGCTTCTTTAGTGGTTCTTCAGAACTGGTGTGCCAGCATGTTGGTGGAGAGGGTGCCACTTCCGTGAATGAGCTGAGGGTTGCTGCTGGGAGTTCCATCAAGGTGCATAAGGAAATACTTGTGATGAGTTTCTGCATCAAGTGAGGTGCTCCCTATTTCACAGTTAATCACTGTGTGACAACATGAGATCATGGTTCTGAAAAATCATAAGTATTTTAAAGGAAGAGATGACCCTTGCAATGAAAGTACTGAGGTTACAAATGCTGCTGTTTGGCTCTACCAAAGTTGTTTAGAACCATCTTAATGAATATCTTTCTATGTTTGTTGTAGATGCTGTCACGTTCTGATTTTTGTATGACTCCATACTTCTATATGTCCTGGTTCAGCCCATGGAATTTGGTGTGAACTATTTAAGTGTGTATCACTTAAACAATCCTGCAAATCTGCCAAGTAGAACAGTGCAGCTTAGATGTTTATAATGTATGCAGCTAGGAATGACTCATGAGGAAATAAATTGTGGTTAGTAAAAAGGGGGAACATAAGGAAAAATTAATAAAGGGGACTTCTAGGAGAGAGGAAAGACACTCTTTAAACAAGAAGTGGTGGAATTGTGTTCATGGTATTGCATGTGATACAACAAAGTGGAATAGCATCAGGAAGCAGGAAAGGCAGGTCAGTGGTGCATCTACTCTCATCTTCAGCAGCAATTAACAGCAGATGCCTTGAAAAGTTTAGTATTAGGGTAACTGTAAAAGTACTTGCTGACATACACTCCCTCTCTCTACCTGTTTGCAGCTTCCCGAGCCCGATAAAGTTTTTTGGTAGTCTGTGCAGATTTTTCTTCAGTGTTTGTTCAGTGCCTTGAACCTGAATAGGCATTTTGCATCTCCAGCATCCTGTAGCAGGATGTCCAGCTGCTTAACTGTTTGTTCCTAGAGAACCAGCTCTCCTTGTCATACCTGACTGCCATTAGCTTTATTTGATGGCCCTCCATGTAAAGGAGTGGGAACTGAAGGCATGGTGTGCTTTGATCTGAAGATGGGTGCTCACAGTCATGTTGGGGCTTGATTTTTTTTCTTTCTTTCCTTAAAGCATGGTTCCAGTCACGAAAGGAAGGAAAACTATGGTTCCCGACATGAAAGTTTGTCTCCAGAGGACAGGTAGAATGAATGATTTTTATATCCTTCAATTTGGTATAATTACCTCACATAATGAGTTAGAGAAGTTAAAAAAATCATCAGGTTGTGTTTGTTTTTATATATTACCATAACTAAGTGGTAAAATCCAAGTGTAGATTTAATAAAATACTTGAATGTCAGTATAACAGTAATTAAATTGATTTATTACTAAAACTCCACACTTAGTTAAATTATCATGAGACTTGAAAGTGGAAATTACATGCCAGCTTTTTGCACAAAGTCACATATTGCTGATACCACAATTATCATTTTTGTGCAAGACTGCTTTGTGCTGTACAGGCCAAAGTAGATGGAACCAAATGAATACATGTGTTCCAAGGAATGCAAGCTGCTGAATTTACCTTTGGTGTTTGATATTATTGCTAATTATTTAATTTTAAATTCTAGGAGCTTTCTTTTACAGTCAAGCTTCTTTGATTTTTCATAATTTTTTCCTGACAACAAATTATTGTTAAAGTAGACCCTTTTGTTGGAGTGACATATTTTGAAACTCATATTGCAGAATTAAAACACTTCTGCATTGTAAGTTTATATTGCAAGTAAATATTAATACCATTGCTTTTCTCAGCCTCTTACTAAGAATTTTTGTGTCTTGGGTTGCAAATAGGGATATGGAGCGTGATAGGTCTCGGTCTCCATCTCCCAGGAAGAGGAGATACTCTGATGACAGCAGATATGATGAGGAATATTCAAGACGGGAATACTATGATGATAGAACTTCAGATGGAAGGTATGAAGCCCTTTCTTAAGCAGTAATAAAATACTTATTTTAAAGAATAAAATGTGAAACTTTCCATGTCCACTTGGGTGTTTAGTGGGTGTTTTTTTTTCTTTTTAGAAGGATGGAAAGGGGGAGAGATAGACATGAGAGATGGGAGGACAGAGAATATGATCGAAGGAAGCAGAGAAGGTACTCCTCACCTGACCGTAGGAGTCCAGAGAGGTCGACAGGCCAGAGCTCACTTGCTCATGATGAGACTGCCTCAAAGAAGAAGAAAGAAGAAGTGGATCCAATCCTCACTCGCACAGGTGGTGCATATATTCCACCTGCCAAGCTCAGGATGATGCAGGAGCAAATCACTGATAAAAATAGGTGAGTTCAAAGTTACATACTAGTGGTTTTGCTGCAAGCAAAACAGTTATGGTGTTTAGAGAATTTTGGGAAAAATGGGATCCATTAAGGGTTGTGATCATTGTTTTGAAGGTATATTTTTATCAGAAGAGAGATAAGAGAATCAGATTAAAACTGTGCCTGCTTCTGCTGCAAAGTGTAAATGATAAGGTAGGATATAGAATGTAGCTAGGAATTTTTTGGAACATCTTAGAAAACAGAACATACTGGGTTATACCATATCTGCAGAGAATTACACTTTGGTTTATCATATTGGTTCAGTGATTTTTCTAGTGGTTGAATGTATAATTGTGAACAAGTCTTCACATTTCTGTAGTGAATATTTTTTATCTATTTTACTGATTAAATGAAAATGTGAATGTATGCTATATATATGAAAATTTAGTGCAACTTCAGATTTATACATTGATAATTTTTGATGCTTTGTGATAGCTTGGCATATCAGAGGATGAGTTGGGAAGCCTTGAAGAAGTCAATCAATGGTCTTGTCAATAAAGTGAATGTATCTAATATAGAAAACATCATTCATGAGCTCCTTCAGGAGAATATTGTTCGGGGAAGGTAAGTCTTAGTATTATAAAATAATTATTTTGCTTTTCTGGTAACATATGCGCTGTTCATGTGTACACTATTGTGTGTGCTATGTGTAGTGTACAGGTGTTAGTCAGATTTTAGTATTAACCTTAGGCCATATTGTCCTATTCAGAATGTTCCCTTCCTTGGGAAAGGGTTTGTATGTTGGGTGGAATAAAACAGTGCAGCAGATGGTGTATATTTCCTTTTCTTAAGGTTTGCCCGTGCATTTTACTTGAATGACTTGTAGTTTGCAGGTGCCACTGTCTATCTACTTTTTATAGTGCTGGATTTTTTTTTTTTTCCTGGGACAAATAATATTTGTGGCCAAGATTTAGCAAAACAAGCTTTACTACAGTTACCTGTCAGAGTTGTTTATTGTTGTAGTGTAGAGAAAAGACCATTATGCTATTGGAGCTTGGTAGATCCAGAAATAATTCCATTACATTTCAAACAGATAGCAACACTTTTTCTGTCACAGATTTATTTGAGGAGGAATGCATTACTTTTTGTGGATGTTATACCAGATGGAAAGATCAGAATCATGCAGCTAGCATAAAAATAAGAGAATTAAGTAAATTAAATAAAATAGAGAGTGTGCAAATAATTCCTGAATGTGTTTTCTGTTAAGTAATAGTAATAATGCAGTTATTATTAAGTTTATTAAGTAAAAGTTATAATGAAGTTTCAGACTTTTGTAGGGCTGCTTTTTACTTGCCTGCATTTCATGTCCTTGAAATTTAATTTTCGTACTAGCAATTAATTTAAAAATGAGCTTATTGAATATTTTTAGAATATACTTGTCTGTGAAAGTTTTTGTGTGTGGTTTATAAATGTCAAAATAATGTAGATGGGAAATGACACCATTTTCCTCCTTCTTACAGTTAGTTCTGTACTTCCAAACTTGCTCAAAGGTACATAGAAAAGTAAGGAGATGAACTTTTATCTGTCAGGTCCTTTCCTGAGGTTTTAAGTAGAGGATAAAAAACGGCTGAAACAAACCAGTTCTGGTTTGTAAGCAAGAAGTAACTAATTTCAAAATGGGAATATTCTGGTTCTGTGCACTAGTATGAAATGAGTTCTATTCCGTTTGTCAATGCCAAAGTAAGTAGGAATAAAGTCCCTATGTACTATGTATTTAGTACTCTGTAGGAGGGTTTTTTTAGGATTTCAGTAGACAACAAGGAAGATAGATGTGGATATCAGTGTGTACTTTGAAGATTCGCATTTGGAGGTTTGTTTTGTTTTTATCCTCACCCACATGTATTCGAGTAACACAGCAAAAGTCAAATTCTGTGTGCTCCTAAGTATTACAAAAAGCAAAATTGAGAGGGGGGGAAGCAAGTCACAGATTCTTTTCAGACTTTCTTGATAATAAATGTGAAAGAGATCATTTAAACAATAAAAGAACTATTATCTCATGAGTCCTTTGTTTACATTTATTTAGGCTCTAAGTAGTATTTTGCAATCAGACTAAGTTCAGATTAAAAAAGAAATAATTTCAGGATACAAGATGGGTTTTTGCATGCTTAGCATTTTTAAGTGTAGTTCTAATATGAACAATATTTAGTGAAAGATATTGTAACAGTTTAAGAACTTTTCAGTTTAGACAGATTTGTGCAACATATTTTGCAAAATTCCATTTGTGGCATGATAAATCAGCGGTTTGAAAATGATCATCTGGTTTCTTCCAGCTATTCCAACTGCTCAACACTATTTTGTGTGGTAAGTACTGAATAAAAACATTACATGCTTTATTACCAGAAAAGTCTTTAAAACTTACATGTCTTTACAGGGGATTGCTGTCTAGATCCATTTTGCAAGCTCAGAGTGCCTCTCCGATTTTTACTCATGTTTATGCAGCTCTTGTGGCAATTATCAATTCAAAGTTTCCAAATATTGGTGAATTGATCCTCAAGAGGCTGATACTGAATTTTCGCAAAGGATATCGCAGAAATGACAAGGTATGTAAAATGTGAAGAAGCAACGTGCTGAAATGTGGAATTCTGCTTTGTAACTGTGTCAGGTGTGTTCAAAGGAGCACAGCCAAGACATAGGTCAAGACCAGTTTCTGGGACATTTAGTAGTATTAGAGTATCATGAAAAATGATACTCCAATACTACTACAGTGACAGCCTATTCTGAATGGGTACTGTGATAGTTTGGGTTTTTTTTTGTTTTGGTCAGAGGTGTTTAATCTTAATTGTCTGTTTTTGAAAGTGGACAGGGCTAATTGTGAACAGCTACCAGTATCCCAAAATAGTTTCATGACTCTAATTTGATTGTGAGATATGCAAATCTATTGTATGAGTTACAAATTTTTTCTTCCCTATGTTAAAATTTCCTGGTTTATTTCTTTTGCAGCAACTCTGTCTAACATCTTCAAAATTTGTTGCACATTTGATGAATCAGAATGTGGTATGTTACTTTGTTTCTACTCAATCCAAACTGTATATGGCTACATTTTAGTTTTAACAGCAGTACACTAAGTGAAGATGCTCTGTCTGTTCTGAAGGTTGCTGAAAGATAATCTGATTGTGGTGCCTGCTTTAAGTTGATAGAATCTCTTTAGAAAATATATTGGTAATTGCTTATGCAGTTATCATCACTTATTCCACTTATGCTCCAGACCTTCCCCAGATTTCATATGTATGTTTGGGCTGGTATTCGGGCATGTCTTGATGCAAAGCAAGGATCATTTGAGGCTGTGTCCCACAGATCTTAAACAGTTTTCTTGCAAGATGTCTGTTAGCAGAACTAGACTTAGTTGTATCTGAATCAAATTTTTATCCAGCTCTATGCCACTTGCTTATGTGTTAGAAATCAGGATGCTCTGATTTAAATAATGACAAGAAGCAGTGTTTCAGGAATCTATCAGGAATATTCAGCATTTTGGTAAAGAGGAAACTAATCTGAGATGTGCTATTTACTTACATGCATGGCCCTGGAAGATCTGATTTAATTATGGATACAATGCACTTAGAACTAGGTTCTGTAATGCAAGTGCTGGTTTATTTTCTTCTTGGCAATGCATTCTATTATTTTCTTAGTGGCAAAATATTTTTTATTGCTTGCTTGTTCGCTTCAATAGCACAGTCACATTCACTACAAAATTGGTGTAAATACTGGTGGTGAAACTGGATTTGAAATTTTGACTTCCTCTTAATCAGCTTTGCCCCACTACTGCTGCCTTGTGTGTGTGATTAACCTACTGTTTTGTGGCATCCTCAAAGGCTGGACAGGTCTGTCCAGTAAATCACTGTGATGATAGTGTAACATTGTGCATTCTGATTCTTTGCTGATACTCTTTCCACAGGCTCATGAGGTTTTATGTTTGGAAATGCTCACTTTGCTTCTTGAAAGGCCTACTGATGACAGTATTGAAGTAGCAATTGGATTTATTAAAGAGAGTGGGCTCAAATTAACAGAAGTTTCTCCTAGAGGTATTAATGGTAAGTACAGTTAGCCAAAACCTATCTTGGCATTTGTATTAGTAAGTACCTTTCATATTTACATTTCTCTCTTTTCCAAAGCAATCTTTGATCGCCTTCGACACATTCTGCATGAATCTAAAATCGATATGCGTGTTCAGTACATGATAGAAGTCATGTTTGCTGTACGAAAGGATGGCTTCAAGGATCATCCAATCATTCCAGAGGGATTAGATCTAGTGGAAGAGGAGGATCAGTTTACTCATATGTTGCCATTGGAAGATGACTACAACCCAGAGGATGTTCTTAGTAAGTTAGAAATGGAAGACAATTCCTTAATTGTATTCCCCAAGAAAATAAAGTCAAGATTAAATATTAATAGTTTTTCTTCAATTTGTGTTTTAAATAAAGATTCTCTTTTATTCTAAAGATGTTTTCAAGATGGATCCAAACTTTATGGAAAATGAGGAGAAATACAAAATGCTGAAGAAAGGTAGGAATATCTGTGTGTATACACAACAGTTACCTATGGCATTTGCTTATTCAGCTGTTGCTGCCAACGTTTACTTAACAGTGGGTGATATTTCTGTCCTGTGTAGCTGTCATTCAGTTCATAGACCTTTCCTTTGTGTTGCTGCTACTCAGTGTTGTTTCTCCAACTATGTTTCCATTCAGTTATGATATACCTGCTTTTTGGCCTCTTCCACATTCTGCACCTGAGACATCCTTTCACTCTTCAGGTGTTGGATCAGGGGTTTTTTTGTAATGAAAGTACTGTGGTCTGTATTCCATTAATCTGGGATACTGCTCTTTCAGAAATTCTTGACGAAGGTGACACTGAATCTGAAGGAAATCAAGAAGCTGGAAGTAGTGAGGAAGAGGAAGAAGATGATGAAGAGGAGGATGAAGATGGTAAGTGTATGACTGGCATCTTACAAGCAATCAATTGACTGTAGATGAAAAAGGAAAGAAAAGCTTAACTTCTTAGATGGTTTGCAAAGCTGAGATGTTCAAATGTTAAGGAAAGTTTTCCTCTTCAATTATTCTCAGATCTAAGTGTTTACTAGCAACTAGTATAAAAGTAATGGTCTGGAAGGAAGCATTCAGCACATGCAGAAAAGGAAAAGCAACTTTGCCACATTTTTCTTGACAGCATCAGTTTGCAGTCACCTGCAAACATGAGACATGAAAAAGAGCAAAATGAAAACACTTGCTTAAACTTTTTCATGCTCTATCATATTTTTAAGTCACTTCCAAAATTAGAATGGATTTTATTACAGCTGTATCTACATCCTCCATATCTCCCTTCAGTACAGCCCTCTTTCTTGATCGGTAGTGGAGACAAGGCTTACTCATTTTTAAAGAATGTATTCAACTCCCAGGAGAAAAAGGTTGATGGATAAGCATAACTGAGATTTTTGTGCAGACTGAGTAATTGAAAAGCCAGTCAAGTATTGTTCTTGTGGAATACCAGGAATGGATTTCCTTATTAGTTTGGTGAGTATTTCACAGAAGAGCCAAGCTCCTAGGCTGATGAAAAGTATGAGCATTCACATAATTTTTCGTTTTCAGGTAAGGTAATGGACCAGTTTATACTGAGTGTTGTCATGCAGCACTTACAGGATGGCCAGGGCATCAGACCCAGCCAGCATGGGTTTACGAGGGGTAGGTCTGCCTGACCAGCCTGATCTCCTTTTATCACCAGGTGACTTGCCTGGTGGATGCGGGAAAGGCTGTGGATGTTGTCTATTTGGAGTTCAGCAAGGCCTTTGACACTGTCTCCCACAGCATACTCCTGGAAAAGCTGGTAGCCCCCAGCTTGGACAGGTGCACTCTTTGCTGGGTCAGGAACTGGCTGGATGGTCAGGCCCAGAGAGTGATGCTGAATGGTGCTGCATCCAGCTGGCAGTCACCAGCGGTGTCCTTCAGGGGTCTGTACTGGGACCAGTTCTGTTCAGTATTTTTATTGATGACATGGATGAGGGTATTGAGTCCTTCATTAGTAAATTTGCAGATGACACTAAGCTGGGAGCTTGTGTCGATCTATTGGAAGGAAGGAGGGCTCTGCAGAGAGACTTGGATTGATTGGATGGGTGGGCAGAGTCCAACAGGATGAAGTTTAGTAAGTCTAAGTGCCGAGTTCTGCATTTTGGCCACAAAAATCCCCAACTACTTTACAAGCTGGGGATGGTGTGGCTGGACAGCGTCCGGGCAGAAAGGGACCTGGGGGTGCTGGTCAACAGCCGACCAAATATGAGCCAGCAGTGTGCCTTGGTGGCCAAGAAGGCCAGTAGCATCCTGGCCTGCATTAGGAACTGTGTGGCCAGCAGGAGCAGGGAGGTCATTCTTTCCCTGTACTCGGCACTGGTAAGGCCACATCTTGATTGCTGTGTCCAGTTCTGGGCCCCCCAGTTTAGGAAGGACGTTGAGATGCTTGAGCATGTCCAGAGGAGGGCAGCAAGGTTCGTGAGGGGCTTGGAACACAAGCCCTGTGAGGAACGACTGAGGGAACTAGGGTTGTTTAGCCTGGAGAAAAGGAGACTCAGAGGTGACCTTATCACTCTCTACAACCCCTGAAAGGAGGTTGTAGACAGGCGGGGGTTGGTCTCTTCTACCAGGCAGCAACTGACAGAACAAGAGGATGCTGTCTCAAACTATGTCAGGGAAGGTATAGGTTGGATATTAGGAAAAAGTTTTTCACAGAAGGAATAATAAAGTACTGGAATGGTCTACCCGGGGAGGTGGTAGAGTCACCATCTCTGGATGTGTTTAAAAAAAGACTGGACATGGCACTTGGTGCCATAGTCTAGTTGAGGTGTCAGGACATGGGTTGGACTCGAAGATCTTGGAGGACTCTTCCAACCTCGTGATTCTGTGATTATTTACGATTTTACCGAACTTCAAAAGACTGAAGGAATAGTGAATATTTTAGAAATGACAGTGTTCCCAGAATGGTTTGGTTCAGAATGGATTTTTCTATGCTTGCTCCAGGACTTTGCAGAATGCTCTAATGTAGATCCTACACGTAACAGGAACTAAGAATTACCTGTTCGAATCAGAGATGCCACATAAAGCATAGTATAGCTGAATTATGCAGAAAATAGATTACTAGTAATGTTGACAAGAAATGTTAAACCTAGAGGTTGCAGTGACTAAGAAACTTAGTCTTTAAAAGAATTGCCCTTTTAAAACTGTCTCTAAATGTTTACCTTTGTTACAGATGAAGCAAATACTGATTTTTATATTTTTTCCTTATCTATAAAAATAAACATAAAAAAATACATAAACCTGCAAACAGGCCTAAGTACTTGTAGAAAAATAATGTGCTACAGACTCAGTAAATGGTAAATAGAGCTGTCCTAAAAAATTACTACATGTGTCTTCCTTAATGTTTTGCTCTTTACGAACCCATGTTTTTCTTTTCCAGGTCAGAAAGTTACTGTCCATGACAAAACAGAAATTAACCTGGTCTCTTTCCGTCGTACAATTTATCTTGCTATTCAGTCAAGGTAAATATAAATTATACACCTATGAGAGTAGTTCTTTTGAAATCAGTGAACTGTAATTCTCTTTCTTTTAAAGTTCTTTGTTAATGTGTAATTTTAAAAAAAAGAAGTAGGGAAGTGTTCTTTATGGACCCTGACCTGACTGTGTAAAGCAGACTGTTTTCCCAAATTCTCATTCTAAGATGAATCTTGTTTGTTTCAAAATGTTTGGGTAGTGGACTGGGACTACTGCTGTAATGAGAATTTTCTGAGTGAACAGAAAGTTGGTGATCTTCAGATTTTACAGCATCTTGAGAATTCATGAAAAAAATTTGAGACTGCACTTAGTACAGTCCATCTCCACATCTGAGATGGAGTTCTGCAGTGTGGTTCTCCTTAGGCCTGTTGCCATCTTCATTGTTTGGAAAATAAGTATGCAGATACCAGCCCTGAAGTACAGTCTTGTGGTCGTCTTGGGAATGAACTGCCCTTGCAGTACGTGGCACGAATACTCCAAACCTGCTGGATGTAGCTCCTGTGTCACCAGGGTGAGAGGAGGGATTTATCCCTTGCGGCCCATAATGCTCTGCAGGTCCGATCCTGCATGAGGAGTGCAATAATAATTTGTGGTGTTGATCATTAGACACAGGAATTAATACCATACTGAGGGGTATCAAAGGCTTTCACATTGCTCAAAGTTACTGTTAAATACTTTCTTGCCACACTCGAATTTCATCTTGTACTTGAGGGGCAAGATGTACCCAGTGGTAGCTAAAGGCTTTCAGAACAGGAGTGCCAGGAGGAGACTGTGGTATAATACTGCTTTTGGAGCTTGTGTGTAGTGCTTGTGTTTCAGTGAGTTTCAAAATATGCAAAACAAGCTCCCACTTTTCTGCTTTTTAAGTTTTATAAGATGACTTAATAGTAATAACGACTAGAATCATCTTGGTTTTAGATTGCCTGCAAATGTAATCACTTTGGATTAATTTTCAGATAGAAACTCATGAAATACAAAATATTTATTAAAAAAACTCACAACAACAATAAAATATCAGCAAATCAAACAGCTGAGATACTTTACTTCAAAACAGTTGAGATTTCAGCACCAATGATCAATCTTTATAATAGAGTTCTGGAATGTTTTTAGCATAGCATATATTGCACTGATAATAAGTATCTTTTCTGTTCAGCTTAGACTTTGAAGAATGTGCTCACAAACTGCTGAAGATGGACTTCCCTGAAAGTCAGACTGTAAGCCTTTATTCTTACTCTATTTGTTACTGACATTATTAAGACACAATACTGTGGTAATACCTAAAAGCCTTGCTTATGTTCCACAACCTAGTTTGCATAGCAAGCAGGTGAATGAGAGTCATTCCTTACAGCTATTGTTCCTCAAAATTAATTTCACAACCTTTAGAGCAAATAGACTGACACGTTTCATAAACAATTTGTCTTATCACGTGCTCCTTTCTGTCAAGCAACACAAATGTTTGCTCACAGCCTGTTTAAAAAGGTCTTTTGTTTGGACTGGTGAAACTTCTATCCTATGACAAGAGTGCAGCAGCATGGCAATCATTCTCAGAGTTCTGTCTCTGAAAGAACTCGGGCTTGAAGGTAATATTTGCAGGCAGCTGTAGGCTTTATCAGTAGGGCTTGAAATTTAGCACAGTGTTAAGGGTGTGTGGTTTTGGTGCTTTCACAGTCTTTGAATAACAGTGTATTGAATTAAAGCAGTTTTAAGTATGATTGCTTTACTGTAATTTTGGAGATCATAAGACCAAAGCTCTTTTGTCCTCAGACTCTGTAAGACCAATGCAATTGCTGTGTTTCCAAGAATGTAAACTGTTCTTCATCCAATACTTCTATTCAATACTGGTATACTTCTATTCAGTACTGGTAGAATGTAAATACCCATCTAATTTTCCAAGCAGCTTTTCAGTCAGCTGTAAGCTGTCATCATGGGCGAGCTCTTGACTTCTTGTGGCTTTAATTATCCGTTTTATTTGAAACTGTGTGCGTGATCAGTAACTTTAGTATAATACTAACTAGTAAGGGGATACCTGGACTGCACTTAGGTGTTCTTTGAGAACTTGTTTACCTAACGTTTTTTCAATTCTTGTACTATTTTGTTTCTAAGCCATTTGCATGGAAGTAAGCGAAGAATTGAGATTGTGTATTTTTTATCTAGTTCTCTAATTCTGTGCATGAAATGCAATATTAAGCATGTATCAGATTAAAATTCTCAGTGAAGTATACATAACCTGAAGAATTCTAAAGAGAAAAAAAAAAATGTTTCCCAGCAAATCAATTCAGGTATAAAGAATAGAGCAAATAATCTAGAATATCTGTACTAGAGCATACAACAGTTATAATACGTAACACTTCTTGCTTGTTGGATAACTGCACATAGAACTACTTAACTCTTGGGATTCAATACCATGGCAGTCTCTGTCAGCTTCTAACTTCTGTGGGCAAAAGCTGCTCAGAAAAAATAGATTTCACAAGGGAAGGGAAAAAAAACCCCAACAATTAGTATCAAGCTACAATTCAATACTAGGAGTAGGAATTATTACAATTCAAGGTTCAAAACTGTTGTAAAACTGCATCCTCTTACCACATGAGGCTGCTTCTTTGCGCTGATTTTTTTTCCCTTCAGAATCATAATTACTCTTCACCTCATTTAATCAAAGATATGAGAGCTTTGACTTGCTTATTGTATAGAATTAACCTCCTTTATGGGGACAAAAATTGAAAAAAAAAAAGTGCTTCCTGATCAGTGTGAGAGCAGAAAGAACAAGCAGATGTAGGCAGTAAAATTACTCAGGGATTTCTAGGACTCGAGTCTGTACGTGTGGATAAAAAAACCTG
>NW_008238358.1:3271022-3272717 GCF_000691975.1 Corvus brachyrhynchos
CTGCCAGTTTTTAAGCTAGAAGCTACTGTCTTCAAATTGAAGCCTTTATTGAGTTAATTCCCACTGCCTTCATTAAAAAACAAGCCATTATTAAGTTTGCAGGTGACACCAAGTTGGGCAGGAGTGTTGATCTGCAGGAGAGCAGGAAGGCAGAGGGATCTGGATGGGCTGGGTCAATGGGCTGAGGCCAACAGTGTGAGGTTCAATGAGGCAAAGTGCTGAGTCTTTCCCTTGGGTCTCAACAGCCTCAGGCAGCACCACAGGCTGGGGCAGGGTGGCTGGAAAGCTGCCCAGCAGAAAGGGACCTGGGGGTGCTGGTTGACAGCGGAGGAACATGAGCCAGCAGTGCCCAGGTGGCCAAGAAGGCCACTGGCATCCTGGCCTGGATGAGGAATAGTGTGGCCAGCAGGACCAGGGCAGTGATTGGCCCTTTGTGCTGGGGACTGTAAGGCAACACCTCGAGTGCTGTGTGTGGCTGAGGGAGCTGGGCCTGTTCAGTCTGGAGAAGAAGAGGCTCAAACGGGACCTTATCACTCTCTGCAGGTACCCGAAAGGAGGGTATAGCCATGTGGGGGTTGGTCTCTTCTCCCAGGTAACAAGTGACAGGGCCAGAGGAAATGGCCTCAAGCTGCACCAGGTGAGATATAAATTAAATACTAGGAACAATTTCTTCTCTGAAAGGGTGGTCAGTCATTGAAACAGGCTGCCCAGGGAAGTGGTGGAATCACCATCCGTGGAAGGGTTCAAAAAAGACTTGTGGATATGGTTTAGTGGTAAGCACGGTGGCACTGGGTTTACAGTAGGACTTGGTCTTATCATTCTCTACTATTATTCTTTTAGCTGTAAAGCACTTCTTTCTTTTTTTGGTCTCTTTTACTGAAAGCTTCAACAATCTGTACTGCAGGATCTGGTGTCTTTTATCTATAATGTCTTTGCATGTTCTGATTCAAAGCTTTAAACAGTCTTGAGAAATTCCCAAAATGTTTGCTGAACTCTAAGGTGACCCAGTAAACTTTGTTTATGCTCATTCTCTCTTCCAACCCCTACTATGAATGGCAGTCATCACGAGAGGCAGGAACTAGAGCATTTAGCTGAAATAATCCTTAAAAATCAGGTGAAACTTAAGATTCTAATTGCAAAATTTTTGTGCAAATCAAGTCTGATTTTACAGTAACTTTGTGCTTTTCTTCCGAAAGGCTTTACTTAATAAAATAATATTTATTTAATTCTGTTATTAAGACTTTTCCACAGGTTTTGAGTAGTAAACTGTCAAGTATAATCAAAAAACTAGTAAGAATATCTGAAACGTGAAGACAGATGCGAACAACAGGTTGGAGACTAATACAGTCTTACTGACTATCTTTCTGGTTAACTCTTCCAGAAATCTTCACGTATAGAAATTTTTGGTGTGATTTATCAGGGCTGAGTTCAGAAATACATTAGCAGTTTTTATCAGTGGTTGAATTATCAGGTTATCGTGTCACATTAATTGCTGTGCAACACAAGTTGTTTGTCTGCTTAATACCAGTAATGGATCTGTCGCACAGCTCTGACTCGCAGAAAGAGGATTAAGGTTCAGATGGATAATCTGTGGACTGGAACAACATAATACTGCTTTTTGGCATTGCAGTTTGGGACCAGCTGCTGAGGGGGGATGTCAGCATTCCTCTGATTTCCCTCCCCCTTCCCCCCCCC
>NW_008238358.1:3272821-3305157 GCF_000691975.1 Corvus brachyrhynchos
CCCTCCCCCCAAGGAAAGACATTCAGAGTGTTGAAGTTCTTTCATTTCTAAGTAAATTTACTAGGAGGTGGGTTTGCTTTTATTCATGTTATTTAAACCCAACTGCAGATGAAGCCTGCAGATGAAAAGTCTGTACTACAGTCTGTGAGAAGCTGTTCTAAACAAGCCTTGCAATTGCTTCTTTGGGCAATTCAGTCTTGGCAGAGCTCAATATTTTACTTTTTTTAAAAAGTACTGTTATTATCTCTGTTAAAGCTGCATTAATCCCATGCATTACTAAAGAAGAAAATTTAAATAATTTAAAACTGTAGTTAGAGGAGTGTGGTATTACCAGTTGTACTGGCTTCTGAACTGTGAGAAAGCAGGCAAACAAGCCCAGCTGAAATGCAGACAACTAAAAAAATTAAACCAACCATACACTGTTCTTGCTCTTTGAAAGTGTGCCTAAAATTGATTGGCTTTTAGGCTTTTTTTCTTTCTTGGCTTGTGATAAGAACTAAATTTGTATTCAGAAATGTTGCTAAATTAAATTAGAGCCTCTTCTAACACCATGCCTATTCCAGATAAAGGTAATGCGTCACCAGATATTTCTTTTTTGTTTTTTGTTTACTTAAAATGAGAAAAATTCTTGCAGGCACAGCCTTCTTGAAAGAATTATGCATGCATCTGACACATCTTCATTTTTACAGGGTGGTGTCACTTGCTCAAAGCAGTCCTAGTTGGTGGTGTGGGAGTGTCAGTGTCTCGTGTTATTTATGCCTTGAGTCTTGAAGATAACACAAGTACTTATGTTGACTTGACTATTTTCACTTTAAGTGAAAATATAGTTCAGGAAACTGATGTAGAGTGGGATGGTCTAAGGCTGATAATTATGCTGGTCAAATTGATGATTTCTTAGATTCATTGGTTTCCTCTCTAATTGGAGGGCATTACATCTGGTAGGTTTAGCAAGTGCACCATGATTAGGTCACAGCCTTGCTACTGGCTGTAAAAGGTAATCATCCAAGTAGCTTTCCTGTCTTTTGAAGCAGGAGTTTTTGTGGGCCTGAGATGCAGAGTCATTCTAATTTTCTGTGATTTATCAATTAAAAAATAAGTATATATCATACACATGTAATGTACATACCATGTTGTGGTATTTGTTGATGTCTGCAAAATGAAGGTACAGAATCCACACAGAATTAGGCTGTTGTGTTACTGACAGCAGGCATTAACTAGAATTTTGACTAGCTTTTGATCTTCCACGAATGTGTGTATGCATTTAACCTAATGAGATGGAATTGTTCAGATTACTCCAGTGAAATCACTTAAAGTGAAGTTTGCTTGTGCAGCCTTCAGGTGGAAGGAAAGAGATACTGTGGGACTTGGATGTATTATTTCACTCTTCTGTGTGTGTTTGTGTGTTGCAGGCTTGTAGCAGCATGATTAAAAATATATTTCTCATTATATCCAGTTAATGATTCCAGTGTAAAATATTGTCTGATTTATGCAAGATTTGTGATAAGCATATTCAGCTTTAAGCATATGTTGCTTTAAACATAAAAGAGGTTGAGCAAAAAAAGGGACAAAAGTTGAGGAAAACCATTAGCTGAGCACAGGACAGACCTGGAGACTTTGTAGTAGCTGCTAAAAGCACTGCACATAGTTTGACAAGAGGCTGCCTGCCACTGAAACGCCTTCCATGGCTTTGCCAGCTTTGGATATAAGTGGTAACATGACAAAAAAAGAAGAGAAAGCAGAGATGCTGGGAAAAGTAGTCTCTGTGATGGTTACACCCATTAAAATATGCAGCAGTAAGGAAGGCTTTGAGGTAGTCAGTGGAAGTAAAATACGCTTCAGTGAAATAAAAGAGGAAAAGAAAAAGTGTGGCATTTGTAAAAGCAGTAAAAATACATAAAATGCAAGGCACTCGTTTCACATAATTCCAATTTCACGTTGATTTAAATGAACCTAAGGCCTTCACTAGGTTTGCTCCCAGCAAATAATTTCCTTTAGTTCTGTGAAGAAACTTCTAGAAATGAAGTGTTGACATTGAAAGTTTTATATTTTAAGAATAGCGTACAGGTTGGGGATGTCTCATGATGGCTTCAGCTTGTGTAGGCAGTGGATGGAGCTGTGGGGCTGGTAGGGGAATGGAGGTGGAAGTGGCATCACTTCCAGCTAGGGAGGGCAGAAGCGATGTCCACATGGAGGCTGCCTGTGGGGCAGCTCTGAAATTGCAGTCTTGGCTGAATGCAAATCTTAAAGAAATTGTGAAAAATGAGGGCAGAAGGGGCTGGGGGGAGGTACTAGCCGTGGAAAGGAACCTGTGATCAGAAGGGGGTGAGCTACTTTAGCTCTTCTGTCTGCAGTGAGCACGGCATTTGTGTGAAGCTGAGAGAATATAGATTGGGCAGGGTGTGCCTGTGTTTTAAAATGGTAAAACTGGGAGAAAAAAACCAAGTCTGATTTTTCTGTCTTTGCTTTAGCATCTTTAAATGTATGATGACACTTGCCATGTTAGGTTGAGTCACGGTTCATCTAAACCATTTTTCTGTTTGAGTAAGAGAAACAGGGAATGTTTAGGGAGAACTGTGAGAAATGCACTGTATTTAGAGGTAGCTTTCTCCTTATTTTAGCAGTTTTGGAAAGTCCTATTGTTTTCCATGATACAGTAATAAATTCAAGATCTTCACAAAAGATGATTCACCATCTGTGTGAGATGTCAGGTATTTTTGAAGTGTTTTAGTTCATGATTGGACAGCTATGTATACTTTCTAACTAAGCTGGTTAGTTACTTGTTGAGCATTGTATGGAAACAGTTAACACAATATAGAAATTGCCTGTAAAATTGGGGAACAAATTCTTTGTGTTCTTCAGAGCAAGTGGTGGGCTAAATAACAGGCTCTTCATGCCGTAAACATCATTGGGAGTACAGAAATGAGTTAACTAACCTTTGAAGCTGTAAATTAAGCTAGAATTGCCATCTGAGCTTGTTGCATCTCTCAAAAAGTAATTAAATAATTGTAAAGTTTGTTAATTTTAAATCTGGAAGACAGTTACTCTAGACCTAACCTCAAATTGTTTAGATAACACCAGCAAGAATGTCTTTATGGGCAAACCTATTTTCATGCATGTGGTTATTTGAGATACCCTCCTAGAAATAATTGTAATATTTAATTAAAATGTTAAAATATTTAATTACTGTAAACCACAGGGGATACCAAGGCTATAATTGCATTTAAGATGAGGAAGAAAAGTAATTTGTTTTTCAAGTCTTCCTGACATTATTAACAGTGGCATCAGCACTTTACCCTTTTTATTGTTTAAAAACTGATTAACTGCAGCATTACTGTAAAATGGGATAATAAAAAAAGTTAATATGCATTTTAATACATCACATTAACACAGTGTGACAGTGTTAAAAGGAATGCCTTTAAACACATCTGTAAGTTTATTTGATACATTACTGCCTTGTTATTTGGAGGGGTGGTTTCTTTTCTTTTCCAGCACGGTTGGCTTTTTATTTGTTTTGAGTTTTTATGATGGGCAAAAATGTTTCTTGTGAATACATGCTTGGAAGAATGACACAAGTGGGAGAATATGAAATCCAGTATATGCTACAGTAATTTGGTGAAAGATACAAAGAGAACAAAATGCTTGAAATCATCCAGTAGTTTTTATAGGAACGTTACCATTAGTTTAAAGAGAAATTGAACTAATAATGAAACATACATGACTGACAGCCAGAAACCTATTTGGGAGTGTCATAAATTGGATTATGCTATGGAATTTATCTTATAAGAAAACAGTAATAAAAAAAGTGAATGGGCAAAAACTGCAGGGCTGTTTTAAGCATTGTGTATTTCATGGCTTTTAATTTATATAAAAATGTTTGTTCACTTGTCTTAATGTTGCAAAATGTGCCCTGATCCAATTCATAGCTGCATTACAATGTGTAACTCAGGTAGGTCAGGGAAGTAAGTTTGGTTTTAAACCTGCATGGTCTCAGTGGCCGGGACCTCTGCTCTCAGCCAGTGAAGGGCTCTGGCCTGAGAGGTGAGGTACAAAGTGTTTCCCTCTGGTTGCTGGTTTGCCGTGTGTGAAAGCAGAGGAAGAGGCAGCCACCAGAGGTTGATCTCATAATAATCTTGGGGTTATGATGTTGGAAGACGAGGAAGGGAGACAGAGAGCCTGCATTCAAGAAAGACTGGACTAACTGTCCTGCATAGTTTGCATCATGGAACAGGAGAGCATCTTCCGTTAGTCAGTCCATGTTCACCAAGGAGACAGGGAAAAATGGAAGGCAGGCTGTCGATGTTAGGGGATACACAAACATTCTGGGAGACTAATCGAGTTAGGCTTCCTCAGTTCATTCCTAGCCAAGAAGGAGAGATGCTCTTCTGTAAAGGGTGATTCAGAATATGAGCCTAAACCAGCTGCTTTAGAAAAGCTCCTCTTGTTCTCTTGCTTATAGAGGAAGTCCAGGCATATTGGCTTCCCAAGTCTGAGTTTAGTCTTTGTGACCGTCTCCTTCAGGGCTGAAGCCATTGCAGTGAAACTCAGCCTTCTGCTTGCTTATGGTAAGCAGGGCTCGTCAGTCAAATTATGGCTGAAGAGTTAAAGGTATTAGTATATACCAAAATTTTGGAAATAGCTGCTAAGGAATGCACATTGTGTTTCCAAATGGTTTGTCTGTAAGCCATTTTGACACTTGGAAGTTGTAAAGAATTTTCATTTTCTGTAAATGCAGGGATTGGTACTACTTCAAACAAACCAAAACAATCCCCAAAAAGAAATAAAAAAAAAACCTGACAAACAAAAAACCATGAAAAAAGCCCTCAAAACCTTCACTTTGGATCTTGTAGCTCCTTTATTTGCTGTGGTAAAGTCAGTTTGTAAATGAGTTCTGACTTCTTTTGGTTAGATGTACAGTGTGTTAACACATAAATCTTAGTTTAAGCAGAAGAGAAAATTTGAAGGGCAAAAGTTCATATTCATATCCCAGAGAAATTCAGAAAACTACTGGTGTTGCCAATGAAGTTTGATGTAAATGCTCACTTCAAGGCTTGCATCCATGTAAGGCTTCCTTCAGTTACTTGGTATGTACTGATGGGATTTTTTGCTGCTACAGTGAATTTACCTAGAGAAATGTTCTTTTCTTAACCCAGAAAGAACTCTGCAATATGATACTTGACTGCTGTGCTCAGCAAAGAACATACGAAAAATTCTTTGGGTTACTGGCAGGGGTGAGTTCTGTTTTCAAATTTTACACTATGTGATAGAAAATTTCATTGTTTACTCTATTTTTTGTGTGTCAAACTTAAGTTTTAATGGATAAATAAAACTAATAGTCTTTTTATCATCCTGAAAATGCTTATGTTAGTTGATTGTTTTAGTGGATTGAATTAGCACTTTGATTGTAAAAAGCATAGTGAATGCATAATGAGAGAACTTGCTTTCCCTTTATATTGTTGCTTGTTTTGCCTCTCTTTTTTTTCTCATTAAGGTAGAACAATAAATCAGTGGTAAAGAAATGGTACTAAAAAGACATAATAGTATTATGAGTTACCAGAAAATAGCCTTTTTACAGTGCTGAAGATTAGTCTTGGAGACTCTTGTCGTTTACCACCTTGTTCAAAGCTGCTTAGTAGGTTTAATTTAGAGCACAAGATGAATACTTACTGTCCTGGGCTTGTGGGTGTTTCGTTTGCTTCTCAATTAACAGCTCACTCTCTGGTTTTGTGTAACTAACTGCTATTTTAGCTGCAATTGTTTCTTACTTAAGGTTTCCCTATCGATAATATTGACATGTCTGAAGAGTTAAGATGAAGTACTTGTCTTCTCAAGGGAGCAAGTTGTGCTGAAAGGGAATGTTTCTTCTCATTTGTATTTTTCATCCATTATTTCAGGAAATCCTTTTGCTGACAGTTACAAAGCACTAGCCATATGAATCTGCATGTTCAGATGAATATAAATGTTGATTTCCATATTCTTTGGAATGTTTATGTTCAAAATGTCTAACCTCTGTGTTTCCTGCTGCCTCTCTAAATTGAAATAGTCGTTCAGTGATGTCCTGAAAAAATGGGGTTGTATCAGGTGAAAATACTGGATGTGTAGAAGTAAAGCAAAATGCTGGATAATTTGCTGTAGTTCAGAATTGATAATTACTACTTTGCAATGCAAATGAGTTTCTTGTCCTGACAAACTGCTCAAAGCTATAAAACATATCCATTTGAGTGTTTGCTCTTTCTCCAAGGGTTATTTAAAAAGGAAGTCTTGCAGTAAATATTGACACCATCGGGTCACTTAGTTGTAGGTTATTTGCATGTTTAGTGTTCTGTTCAAACTGGTTGTTTAAATTGTACTGTGTTGTCTCAGCGCTTCTGCATGTTAAAGAAAGAATATATGGAATCCTTTGAAGCCATTTTCAAGGAACAGTATGATACCATTCATCGTTTGGAAACGAACAAACTGCGAAACGTGGCCAAAATGTTTGCTCATCTCCTGTACACTGATTCAATTCCCTGGAGTGTAAGTTAAAACAAAAAGCCACTGTCCTCGATCTCTTGTTCAACAGTTAATCTCCAGTACTCTGCAACAACACATAATGCATTAATTCTAGTATTTATTCTACAATTTTTAATGACTTGTGGCAAACTGGATTATCTGAAGTAATTTCTCAGATACTGTTGAAGAATTCTGGTTTGCTCTATCTCCTCTTTCTCCCTGCTACGCATCATCATCCTCTCTCCCCATTTTTCAGTAGTTGATTTAAGCTATTATTTTATGGAGTTCAGCTGGAATTGGTTGATTAAAAGTACTTCTTTTAGAGAAGAGTTTTGGACTTCTAAATTTTGATAAATTAGAAGTTCTATTGAATTATAAGACAAAATACTGCAATTTTATTATTTAAATACCTAATAAATAAAAGCAATCTCGCATTCTGAGATATAACAATACAACACTAAGAATGAAGAAATAAATATCAAGGTAACTTCTCTTTTCATATTGTTTTGTTTTTGTTTTATAGCCTAGTCTAATTATCATTCTTCAAGCGCACATAAGTCAGTCCAAATATTTTACCTCTTTGGTATTTAAGTCCCAAATCTCTTAATTTTCCAGAAGTTCACACACCTGATTTTGTCTTGTGGAGCTTTCCTAGATAAAAAAAATCCTTAAAAAATTGCTAGCATAAATATGATCAGCAGCTGCTCCCATGTGGTAGAAAAGAATTTTTGAGAAAGACCGTCTTGACTAGAATTTATGAACCTTGGGGAAAAGAATAAGTCTCTATTAGTTATTTCAGGAGGACCAAAGTTTTTAAGATAAAGAAAAGAATGTATGTTTAAACTTAAGGCTTTATGTTTTTCTGAATATCTTCAGGTCCTTGAATGTATAATACTGAGTGAAGAAACTACCACATCCTCCAGTAGAATTTTTGTCAAAATATTCTTTCAGGAACTCAGTGAATATATGGGACTTCCTAATTTAAATGCAAGATTAAAAGATGAGTAAGTTCAAATTTTATTTTCAAAACTGTAAATTTAATTAGATTCTTTATCTGAAAACATACAGATAAGAACTCTGTGTTCAAGTTCAAGTAAGACTGCCCTTCTGTAGCTGCAGTACTTCAAGAATAAGTTCATGTATAGATTTAGTCATTGTAAAGAGTCACTTTTGAAGCTGAGTGCGTTGCTGTAATTTTGGGTTCAAGTACGTGCATGACTCTTTGCAAGATGTATCTGTTCCCCCTCCACCCCCCAGTGACACTCGGCTACACTGAGAATTTTCCAAGTGTGAGTTTATTTTAATATATTGTCAGCTATGTAGCCGCATAATAGGTGTTACTGGGGCTTGTCTTTCTGACAAAACTGTAGAAAAAGCACACAACTATTAGTAACAGTTTCTCTAGGACTGGTTACTAATCCTTAAATGTAGTATAAATAACGTTCTTTTAAATCTGTATGGGATTTAACGCATTGCATTCTGGCAACGTTACTCGCAGTTGCTTGAGCTTTTTCCTCTAAGTTGGGATTTCTTCTGTGTATGATAAAGAATCTGGTAGATGCTTTAGTTCCTGTAAAATATGAAACTATCCCTAAGGCCCTCTGTGATGGGATTTCATCATGGATCCCTACATCATTGAACTTGGTCAGCACCGGCTATCCATTGCTATCCCAGGCTACTGCAGTTTCACTAGTCACTTCAGGGCTTCACAAAGCTGGAGTTTCTGTTGTCGTTATCTGTCAGTATGTATGCAGCTCTCCATGTTTTTATGCTTTCTTAAAAGAGCAAGTTTTTAAATAGCATTTGATTAGATGCATCACAGGTACGAACAATGAAAGTATTGAAAAATGCATGAAGAGAGAACTTTTGTTTTCCTGTGGAGATCCATACGGTTTCTTTTTCAGTTTCTTTGTCAAGTGAGAGTGCTGAGCTGGCATGGTGTTTAATTTAGACGTTTGTTTCCATCAGGACACTGCAGCCTTATTTTGAGGGATTATTGCCTCGGGATAACCCAAGAAACACTCGCTTTGCCATCAATTTCTTCACTTCTATTGGCCTTGGAGGACTAACGTGAGGAACACTTTTCTGATTTGATATTTCCTTATCTTCCTTCTCCCTGTGAATAAAAAAATAAAACTGAAGAACAAATTTCTTTTTTTTTTTTTTTTTTGCTTATTAGGGATGAATTACGAGAACATCTTAAAAATGCACCAAAGTTGATTATGACACAGAAGCAAAATGTTGAGTCATCAGATTCCTCTTCCTCTTCAGACACAGACTCTTCCTCAGATTCTGATTCTGACAGCAGCAGTAGTAGCTCAGAGTCATCCAGCAGCAGTGACTCCTCATCTAGCAGTGACAGCAGCAGTGACTCAGGTATTTAAACACCAGCAGTACAATTATTTGCTTCTCTTTTATTTATTCTTCTAGATATATTTATTACTGTTTCTGTAATACTTGTTTTGAGGAAAATCTGGCTATAGACAGTGGTAATTTCTCTGTTTTAAAAACTAGTCAATTTTTTAATTTTTTTTTTTGCTCATGGAAATTTATTTTTGAATTTAGAAAAACTGAGTTCCATTTTTGGAAACTTAAATATCTGAGAAACATTGGTTTGAAGATTACTTTTTTTACACAGTTGCTATCTGTTGCACACTATTATGACTTCAATTTTTTGGAGGATCGGGGGATTAGAGTCATTCCCAATTATTATCTCTGTGTTTACTGGTGAACCATAGAGACTCACGTCTACAACTCTTTTCTTGGCTTAGAGTGAGCTTGATACTCCTTGTGTCTTTCCCTGGAAATACATTGTTCTTCATGAGTCAGAAATCAGTTCTTCAGTTCTAGCAATGTGTTTAAATATTGTTCTCCATCTGAGTTCCTATTTCTAATTTCTCTGCTTCAGGAAGGGTTTGTGTGGTGATACAGTGAAGGTTCTGGTCTGTAGAAAAATTTCCAAGGAAGAATTAGCTTTTGCTGATGACTTATTTTGTATTTTTATGCATTATAATTAGTGTTTAATATCTTATACTGTTGTGCTGATGTAGAACCTTCTATTTGACATGAACTGTCATAAACATTGCTTAGTCTTTAAAGTAATTGCTATTATGAGTTAGTGTGTGCAGTCTGCCCCAATATATATATAGCAGGAGCAGATGATAGCACAGCATGACTTCCTGTAGTATGGAAGTTTGCTGATTCAAAGTTTATTTGATTTATTATATGTCTCTGAAATGAAAAGTATTAATAAAATAAAAGCAGTGTGAACTGCTCCTGCTTTGGAAATGCAGTTCTGGTCTCCAGCACAATCTCGTGGCAAGGTGGGAGCTGTGTGTCATGGCTAACAGCATTAGTGACAACAGCATGAGAGAGGGCACAGGCAAACAGGGTCAGAGGAGGCACTGGGTCCAGTGCAGAGCCAGATGGTCCGGCAGGGACAGCTGCAGATCTGCTGAGCTGCTTGATAGGAACCAGAGGGGTCAGTCCTTAGTGACAAACCAAGTGTGCAGGCTGCAAGACACTCGCTTGCCATCAATTTCTTCACTTCTATTGGCCTTGGAGGACTAACGTGAGGAACACTTTTCTGATTTGATATTTCCTCATCTTCCTTCTCCCTGTGAACAAAAAAATAAAACTGAAGAACAAATTTCTTTCTTTTTTTTTTTTTTGCTTATTAGGGATGAATTACGAGAACATCTTAAAAATGCACCAAAGTTGATTATGACACAGAAGCAAAATGTTGAGTCATCAGATTCCTCTTCCTCTTCAGACACAGACTCTTCCTCAGATTCTGATTCTGACAGCAGCAGTAGTAGCTCAGAGTCATCCAGCAGCAGTGACTCCTCATCTAGCAGTGACAGCAGCAGTGACTCAGGTATTTAAACACCAGCAGTACAATTATTTGCTTCTCTTTTATTTATTCTTCTAGATATATTTATTACTGTTTCTGTAATACTTGTTTTGTGGAAAATCTGGCTATAGACAGTGATAATTTCTCTGTTTTAAAAACGAGTCAATTTTTTAATTTTTTTTTTTGCTCATGGAAATTTATTTTTGAATTTAGAAAAACTGAGTTCCATTTTTGGAAACTTAAATATCTGAGAAACATTGGTTTGAAGATTACTTTTTTTACACAGTTGCTATCTGTTGCACACTATTATGACTTCAATTTTTTGGAGGATCGGGGGATTAGAGTCATTCCCAATTATTATCTCTGTGTTTACTGGTGAACCATAGAGACTCACGTCTACAACTCTTTTCTTGGCTTAGAGTGAGCTTGATACTCCTTGTGTCTTTCCCTGGAAATACGTTGTTCTTCATGAGTCAGAAATCAGTTCTTCAGTTCTAGCAATGTGTTTAAATATTGTTCTCCATCTGAGTTCCTATTTCTAATTTCTCTGCTTCAGGAAGGGTTTGTGTGGTGATACAGTGAAGGTTCTGGTCTGTAGAAAAATTTCCAAGGAAGAATTAGCTTTTGCTGATGACTTATTTTGTATTTTTATGCATTATAATTAGTGTTTAATATCTTATACTGTTGTGCTGATGTAGAACCTTCTATTTGACATGAACTGTCATAAACATTGCTTAGTCTTTAAAGTAATTGCTATTATGAGTTAGTGTGTGCAGTCTGCCCCAATATATATATAGCAGGAGCAGATGATAGCACAGCATGACTTCCTGTAGTATGGAAGTTTGCTGATTCAAAGTTTATTTGATTTATTATATGTCTCTGAAATGAAAAGTATTAATAAAATAAAAGCAGTGTGAACTGCTCCTGCTTTGGAAATGCAGTTCTGGTCTCCAGCACAATCTCGTGGCAAGGTGGGAGCTGTGTGTCATGGCTAACAGCATTAGTGACAACAGCATGAGAGAGGGCACAGGCAAACAGGGTCAGAGGAGGCACTGGGTCCAGTGCAGAGCCAGATGGTCCGGCAGGGACAGCTGCAGATCTGCTGAGCTGCTTGATAGGAACCAGAGGGGTCAGTCCTTAGTGACAAACCAAGTGTGCAGGCTGCAAGTAGAAACACAGGGTTTTTTCAAAGTTTAGGACCTTCTCTTTTACTGCTTGCCTTTTCTGCATTGAGGAACACATTCATTAAAATTTGCATCTTGATACCTTTGCAGCCTGGTTTCGCTTTTCAGTTTCTTGTGTACCTTACTACAGCAGTCAAAACACTAGTTGGAGATAACAGTATTCTTTAATAGTAAACTTAATTGAGGTTCCATTACTGGCTATAACTCCAAAGTCATCCCGTGTTTGCAGTTTGTTGAATCTATAAAATAACTTGGAAGAGCTGAAAGGTTTTTCAGAGGAACGTGCTGCAGTATTTCACTGTTTTAATGGTGCAGTGTATAAAAGAAAAACAGAAAAGCTGCTGATTAGAAATTGAACTGAGTTAGGGATTACTGTTGTACTGCCTGTTAATGCTTGGAACTTCCTTCATCAGCTTGCTCAGCTCAGCACTGCCCTGGAGAGGAAGTTCTAACCGAAACAGGTCCAGCAGGGGATAAAATTTAGCTGCCATCAAAGCAGCTGGTTCTTTTCTGTTTGCTTTCTCAAGTCTTTTCCTGCATACTGGTGAATGTAAAATAGTATGGAAAACACTGCTTAAAAAACTTAATGGATTAAAATGTGTCTGAATTGATCCATCATTGCATTTTAACAAAATGTCAGCAAGCCTTAGTTCAGACACGAGACTAGACAATTCATATAATGCATGTACTGATAAATCAGTTTATGGCTGTGATATTTTCAAAGGTGATGAGAAGCAGCTGATGTGATTCTATAGTTCATACAATAAGGTGAATTAATGGTTATTGTAAATTGCTGTTAGTGCCAAATACTGTCAAGTGGGATCTGAAGGTCCCTGATAAAGGGCAAACAAGAAGGGTACGGCCTGTTCCACTGAGACGAGACTACTGTGTATTTAGAAATACAGAAGTTAGTTTTAATCTTGTTGACAAAGCTGTCACTATTTCTCCTGAAAAATGAGCCTGAAGGCCATTGTTACATTGCTGCAATACCATGATGTCAAGCTATTTCATCCTACCTTTCTTCATGGGATAGTATTGGAGATTTTTCCTCACCTGTTGTTTTTCATCTCCATTGACTGGTAAGCTTTTCCAGGAAAAAGTAAATGATTTTGAGACTAGATAGTCTGGGAAAGGTCATCTTCCTAAAAAAAAGATTATTTGTGAGCGTGCTTTGATGCAAGACTTTTATAGCCTATGCTTGGTCCTTGGGCACAACTCAGCAGGAGGGTGACAACAGGTAGAGGTTTTCGAAAGACAGGCATCACTTGCAGATAGCAGAAGAATAAAAATCAGGAGTTCATTATCTTGGAACCTTTGTCCAGATATAGGTACACAAACATTTTCTGACAAAAAACGCGCTCTAGAACTCTTTCTGTAGTTTAATAAGTTTAACATACTGAATTAAAATGCAACCTTAGTTCCATAATGTGTTATAATTTCAGATGTTTCTAAAGCCAAAAGAAGGAGAACACAAAAGAAAAATAAAGAATCTGATAAAGTTTCCAGGAAAAAACAAGAAAGGAGAAGGAAATCGCTTGAAAAGAAAATGGGAAGGAGACATCAAGAGGAAAGAAGTGATACTGAGAGCAAACCAGAAAGAAATCACCGACATTTAAGAGAATCACACAGGAGAGGTGACGTATCAAAATACCATCACAGAGATGAGTCCAACGGCAGAGATGGTTACCACAGTGGGAAGGATAGGAACCGTGAAAGAAGTAAGGATCCAGAAAATAAACACAGTAATTCGAAACTGAAGAAAGCAGAAAGAAGAGCTTCTGTGTCCGATGATGAAAATTACAGACACTGGAGCAAAGACGATGGACATCGTAGTAGGAAAAGAGAGAGATCGAAATCCCGGGAGAGGGACCGTGGCCATTGCAGTCCGAGGGAGGAGGAGCAGGCAGAGCGCTCCCGCAACGGTTCGGAGAAGCACCGGGACAGGCCCAGCCACTACCCCGAGCAGCACAGGGAGTCCCGGAGGAACGACGACAGGCGCAGGGAGAGTTCCCCGCACAGGCGGAAATAGAGCCCAGCCGCCGTTTGCAATCAAGGTGCATTTCCGAGCTGTTCAAACTGTTTTTTAAAATCTATTACTGAAGTTTCTTTAAAAAAAAGATTTTGTACAAAGTGATAAGCTTGCATTTGTAAATTTTACCAGACTTTTTCAAATTTTCAGTACCACTTTTTTATAACTGTATCATTGAGTCTTTCTGTTATGTTCTTTGTTTGGAAAGACAAAGCTCTTTATTTTGTGAATAAAACAGTAAGATACCAGCAAAATGGGTGTTTTGTCACTTGGTTTCAAGTACTTGTCATTGTAATTTTGCAATCTAAAAAAGGTTGGTTATTAACTTTGCTTGTTAATTGAAAGCCAGATGCTGAGTCTGGGGTGATAATGTACGAATTTCAGATTACAGTGTGAATGTTACATGAGAAAACTATACAATTTTCAGATAAGCATTCTATAGCTGCACGTTCTTTCAACCATGCAAACATGAAAGCTGTTTGACCAAAATCTTCAGGAAATAGTCAGTTGTTTTTTTTTTTTCTTCAGGAGTTAAAAATTGAAAACACAATGTTGCTGTTTTAAATGTCACATATGAAAGTGTGTCAGCTTGTTCTGCTACTTTTCACAATGTTTTTTAATATTGTGACATCCTGAGCTAGTTACACTTGTGATCTTTTTGGAAAAAAGGTTGGTTTGAGTTTTTATTTTTTCAGTTGTGACTTTGATTTCCAAGTCATAGTCTTCAACTCTATCCCTACAACAGAAACATTTAAGGAACATCTTTTCCAGTGTATAAAAAACTAGAAAGCAAAACAGGAGATGTTTCAAATCTTTTTAGGTGTTTTGAAGTGCTCAACTTTATTGAAGCAGAGTTCAAAAAACCACCCTTCAGTTGCTGCAGCAGTTTACAATATAAAATTGTTCAATCTGGAGTCATGGGGAACAACTAAATCTTGATTTAATGAGAAATGAATCAAAATCATTGGTTAAGATTAGTTCTCAATGGTAAGTTACAGAAAAATTTGCCAAGTCTTCAGGGTTGAAATAGCAAATAGTGTGGGGACATGGTCAGTAGGAAAGAGGTGATTACACAGATGATGCAGTTACTGATGCTGTTACAGCATTTCTTTTTCATTTGTGAAATGAACACAATTGCTGGACAAAAGAGAACTTCCACATTTCATGTGTAAATCCTATTTCTTGTATAAAGCATAGGAAATACAGTTGAGCTGTTTTATAACAGAAAGTAGAACCATTCCTAAGGAAGTAGATCAGTTTTGCCTAAATCTTGTCTCAGCATTTTTCTAAGAAAAATGTCTATTTTATTTCTTTTCCTGTATTTGACAGAATTTATTTCTGCAACCTTTCATGTAATAAAATGTTTTCAGTCAAAAACATTTTCATAGAAAATAAATTCATATTTCAGAAAAAAGATTTCTATCTTGTTAAGGCACACAGCTAAAAATACTTTGGTGGCATCATGTGGTATATGTTTAAACTGTTGGATTTTTGCCCAACACACATCTCATTTTCAAAATGATTTGTGCATTTTGGCAGTGTGTTAAATCCACAAAAACTTAATTTGAAAGAATGTATTCTAAAAAGAATTCTGCTAATTCTTATGCTTTGGTATTCTTGAATTTTCTTTGATAGCTCTCTATGCACATTATTGAAAATAATCTATACTTCATAATGGTTTAATTGTACAAGCTTATTTAATTTATCTAGAGTAATACTTCCCTTAATATGTTATGGGTTTAGTAGCATATATTTTATTAACTCATAACGTGTGAGATTTTCTGGTCAAGTTAGAAAGTCTGATAATGGCATCTTTAATAAATGGAAATACATTAAAACAGTACATGTGAAAACATATAACATGTATTCTACAGCATCCTGTGCCAGCAGTCTTACTATAGAGTACCTGTAAAAGCATGTTTCTTTTATAGTCTCTGCCTGATCACTTTAATTTCCTACTTAGTGATGTGTTTTCCTTGCCATCTTGTGTGTGATTTTATAGACCTAAGCCTGTATATTTGCCATTTCTTTTCTAGAAGTTAAAATTCACCTGCAAGCTCACCTTATGCAGGTCTGCTCTCTAGGCTTGTCCTCCTGCTCTTTATTTATTTTACTGTATTTTTTACAAGGGAAAGAAGTCAAAATAATCTGTAGTATTCAAAATGAGGGTATTGCAGGAGATGCACAGTGCCATAAGAGTTTTGGGGGTGGTCAGTTCTCGGTTGCTGTAGAGCTGAGTGACACTGGGTGATCTGGGCTTGCTTTCCTCTGCAGTAACAGCTGATTGTAGACCCTGCACAGTGAAGGAGTGACTCATGCATCTTGTCTGTAATTAATACTGGAGCTCTAGGTTGTGATTTGAACAGCAATTTTGACTGAAAGACTTCAAGAAGTGGAGGTCCTGTGATTTTCTTCATTTTGTTCAGTTGTTAATCCTTGATAATTAAAACCAAGGTTGAAACACCTTGGCCTTGGTTTGGGGGCTGACTGATAAAGGAATCTTCCAGACTCAGCTGCGAACCAGAGATTTGTGGGAAGGAATTTGTGATGACCTGCTCTCATATTGCATGCTTAAAATTTAACTTTTGAATGTGGTTGTAATATCCACGTCCATAGATACAGGCAAGAGAGGCTGCATCCCTTCTGCTAGGAGTGCCTGGCTGAGTTCCTGAATTTCCTCACAGTGGTGGCGTGAGGTGTTAGGGAGATGAGCTGCTGACGCACCCAGTAAATTCATGTTGGTGTAGAAATAAATCTTGACTGAAGCATTTGTGGTATTGGTAAGAACTGTGATTCTGCTCTGTAACTATTTGGAGCAAGGTCTTCAAGCATGGCTGTTCATGTACTCAAGTCTAAAATGTGTTTCTTGGGGGGGGAAAAAAAGATTACCACTGTTTGGGCCACATTGTTACATAAATCATCAAAATACAACAGTATGAAAGCAGATAAATTCTGAGACAAAAACTTTCTGTTTACATTAAAATTGTCTTTAACAGATGATGCTTTCTAAAACAGTTTTAGTTGCTGTTTAAGCAACATTTCAGTCTTCAGATTGTAGAGAGATAGGTCAGTTCTGCATAGGAATGGGAGCCTGACTACAAAAATGTTTTTCTGCTTGTGTTAAGTTAAACGACTTTTATAGTGCAATCACGTCCATACTGAAAATCAAATTCAGTTTTGAATATTACTGGTAGTACTAACTAGATGTCGATGGTACATTATTTTAACCTAGGAGCATGGTGTCCTCTAATTTACTTGAGGCTCCAGTAACATAACTCTTCTTAACTTTTGAAAGAAAAATAAATGGTGAAATTGAAATGCAGACTATAAGGGGGTATTTTTATTAAAACTACACAAAAAATGAATTGTAGGTTAAAAGAGGCAGGAGCAAAATACAACCTTTATAAACTGGGAAAACTGTAGGTCAGTTCAGATATTTTTTGCTTTTTTTTAGGTTTTCCTCAAGTCTGTAATTTGGCTGAGACTAGTTAGGGATTTTCTTTTCTTGTCTACCCGTGAATGTCATCAAGCATTTTCTTTTAACTTCAAAAAAAAGGTGAGAGGGTGCAGCTTCAAACCTTAGTATTGTTGGAGAAAATGGTTTGTTAGCCCATCAAACAGACAAGGCCATTAAGAAAGTTAACTGCCACGTTTTGACTGTTAAAGCTATGTCCATTTTGAGTATTTTTTCCCATTATTTTGTGAAATAAAGGGGGCACCAAAATCTTTCCTGAGGGAGAAAATAAGGTGCAACATTCTTGAAGATGGTGATCCGTGAGATAATTTGTTTCCAGTGTCAGAGTGCCTGTGACAGGTAAGGAGTGAGGTCAGAGCTGTTCTTGCAGGGGCTGGTGGCACGAGTGTGTGGCTGCAGTGCTAATTGTTTTCACTTGGTGACTGGTATTGCTCCTTAATTACTTAACCAAAACCTTAACCAAATCGTTCTTAACCAAATCATTCTCCCTTGAAAATTGGCAGTCCCTTTGCTTTTTTTCAATGGCTTACCTATTGATTTTGGAGGCACTTTGTGCCTCAGCCACAGCTGTGAAATCTCTTGTGAAATTTCACATTCTGGGTTTTTTGTAGCATAAAAAGCTGCGTAAGAATTCCTTTGTTACTACCTTACCTAGAATTTGGTATAACTTGAAGAAGATTCCTTGTTTTTCCAAGACCCCATGAATAAGCTCACTCCATCCCATAAAGACTGGAAATTTTCAGCACCTTGTTTTGCTCTGGAGTAATACTTAAGCTAATTGGAGAAATATTCATTGATTTAAAAGGGAGAGGAGTAAGATATTTGATGTAGTCATGGATGCTGCTACTGTGTTGTCTGTATTTGTTTTGCTCAGTACTCCTACTCTCATTAGGCTTTTCTTCATTTTCTCCTGCTGTACTTAAGAGTTTTTTCATTTTTTCCCTGGCCCTTTTGAACTTCATTCTTCATCACATGCAGTGTTAGCCATTTAGAAAAGTATAAGGCCACAAATACATCAAAAATTTACTATATAGCACTTGCACAATGTATCAAAAAAAAAATCTTTAAAGGATAACTTGGCTGAAGGAACAGTGTGTTCGCAGCTACAGTAAAGAACAAGCGTGCAGCACACTGCTTGCCTTCTTGCTGCAGTATAATGAATTACAGGACAATTGCAAATTTCATAAGGTTAATCAGTCTTGCATTTGTTACCATTTCTTTCTGATTGCCTTCTTTTTGCACTGCCTTTGTTAGGAAGAAGTATCAGTAGAGTTTTACAGGTTTCTGAATTTAGAGGTCTTGTGTCTGCCAATGTGCCCTCAGAGGAGCCACAGTGGTATTAAGTTACTGCAGAAAAAGTAGAGGGGTCAACATGCAGCAGAGAATTGTATCCCATAGTCCTCTGTGTGCCTGTAGGGAATGCCAAGAGTTGGTATTTCAGCCTTTTGGCCATAAGGGCTCATGCAGATGTTCGTGGAGAGAGGTGTGCACTGCTCAGCCGGTTTATCCATCACTTCCACCTGGGCAGGGCTGTTACAAGAGAGATGCATCTTACTGTGCCCTGCCTTTCCCCCAGCTCTGCATGAGTGCAGAGCTGGGTGTGTTACGCTGCTGTGCATTTTGGTGATTGTTGCTCTACTAATGTTTCAAACAAGATAAGCAGGAGGTCTTGTCAGCTGTTGCTGCACACTGAGGGTTCACAATGGCTGCTGGAGCCCCGTGTCTCATCTGCCATGGCTGCTTTAGGGGGTGTAAGCAAAGAGAACCCTCAGCATAGAAAAAAGTGAAAGAGCCTCTCTTGGCTAAAGAGGGAGCCCAGAGGGAATAACTTCATTACACCAAAGCTAGCTTTTGCAAATACTTTCCTCCTTTCCTCCTTCATCTTCTTCCTGGTTTTCAGTTATAAGTGAATGTCTTTGTGGGAAATTGTGAGGTGTCCCAGTTTTTCATTTGATAGATTAGAGACACAATGAGAAGTGCTCAAATAGTCAACTTGGAAGTTCCTCTGGAAAAAATAGTGTAGTCCAGCAGTGTTGATGGAAGAAAGATTCCACTGACAGGTGGCTGACAACAATCTATTTTGCTCTTTCAGTCCTAGTGAGAATGCCCTCCTCCCTCTCACACCACCACCCCTGAGTGCTCAGAGCTTTAAACACACTTCTTCACAGAATTGCATGCCAACACATCTCTTTTAAACTGTCCTCCCCATCTCCCAAGTGCCCCTCCTAAAAGAAAAGATGGTCATGTCTTTCTGTTCCCTGTTAAAAATGGCATTTCATGCCCCTGTTCTGGTGTCTGTATATACACCTTGAGAAGCAGGCCTAAGTAACTGATAGGGTTCAGGTGGCCTTCTCGTGGTCCTGTCTTAACCTGTGTTCACAGACTTCAGTTTCAGGGGATGTTTATGGTGGACAGAAAGCTGTGTTTATTTGTGGGTTCAAATAGGCAATTGAAAAGTTGGTGTATTAGATCGTATTATGCTGGGGGTGCAGACAGCCTTTGTGGCCTCCCATGAGGAAGGAAGACTTAAGTGATGACTACCTGGAATAGAACGCTCACTTTTAATGAATATGCTTCCTTTGTTCAGGCCGTGAGGTTGGATGTCTGTTCGTAGGCTCTGTCTCTTTGATTAGATTCACAAGGTCCCTTCTTCTGCCGTACACTTCATTATGAGTCACCAGAAATGGGACACAAAAGTGCTTAAGAAAAAATTGGAGCCAAGTGACTTACTTGATCAGTGATTGAAATGAGAAACTGAAAATACACATTTGGAAAGAAAAAATCCCTTTGCAACTGTGTTCCTTCCTGTCCTCTCTTCTCTGTACAGAAAAAAACCCCGTTATGCTTCTTTGTAGAAGAGAGACGGTGCATCAGGCTGTTTTGATCACTGTACTTGTTTGAACTGTGAATTCTTTGAGTTGTCATCCACAAGTGCTTTGCAGCCCATCATTTTCTGCAGATTGTGTGCATTTTGTGATTGTGGCTGTGAGGAGAAAACTGTGAGGATGGGCTCCTTGCTACGGCCATGCCAGGGAAGGACATGCCCTTCGTGGAAGGAACCTCAGGCTAAGTTAATGCATGCAGAGTTGGTTTGTTTGTTTTATTTTGCAAAGAAATTCTTTCCTCCCACTTCATTTTTAGCTATTTACAGGGGTGCCGATGTGCTGGAGAAATGTATTTCAGTTTTCCACATGTGTATAAGCACACACACTTGCATGCAGTCTTCTATTTTCATTCTCTTGTTATGCAAGGGTTTAAAATTAGTTGTATTTGTGAATTAATATAGTTCATTGGAATACATTTCAGCTATTTTTACTCTGTAATGAGCTTTATCACCATGCTATCTGAATAGCTCACAAACACTATTTTTCCTCTATACCCTATTAACAGTATAAAATTTTCATCGTCTTGATGATGTGAAATGTGGCTGGGAGAAAAAACGGTGTGTGGTAAATTAACTAAGGTTCTCGGCTGATACATGGTGTAATATAATGCCACCAAAGAGGAAAAAAGTCTGGGTTTTGATGGTACCTTGTGACAGGCACTTCAAAAGGTGGGATTACAGAAAACAGCATTGCTGGTGTGTATTTTGGTGTCACATTCTGAGGTTTTCTACACACAATTCTACTTTCCTTTGCAGGAGTAAGTGAAGCAGAAGCTTCACTAGAACACTGCATGCCAAGATGAGGCTCTGCCTCGGGATGCCAGGAAGATGGGTGGAGCATCCTGTGATCTGTGTGCCTCTGATTACCACTGTGGTAAAGAGCAAGGCTGGATTTAGTGCATAGGATTTCTACCCAAGGCTCGAGGTCTGCCTCATTTTGGTTGCATATATAATCAAAAACTTTCTTTGTTTCACAGTATTTATAGGAAGGCTTTATTTCCTTAATTGCAGTTTCACTGTAGTTTATAAAGAAGCATGAAGACTCATTGTTTTTATGATCTGTACATCAAGCATTAGTCAAGGGAGAGTGAGCTTCAAGGTGAGTTGCATGGCAGTTGTCATCAGTCTGTGAAATTCTCGTTTTGAATGACAGCTCTAATTTGCACTTTAACCCTACTGTTGGCTTTAACTTAGTCTTATTCCTTGTTCCTAGTAAGTCCAGCCTCTTCTTTCTCATGGAAGACCATTATAATATCTTTTTATAATACTAATTTAAAGGGGGAGGAGGGCCCCTCTTACTTTCTTAAGAAGCTTTTGGCCTGTTCTGAATTACATGTGAAATATTTAGTTCCTTATCAATCAGTGTTTCAGAAGAAGATTCCACAAATCTTGTAGACTATTCTTGTGGAATTGTCAAAAAGAAAAAAGGCTGTAATATGTTTTAAATGTATTGTTTTCATTTTCATTGAATGTTTCTCCTGTTAAAAGATAGAAGTGCTCATTTTCTCTTCCATATAATATTCATTATTGCCCGTGTTCAGGGCTAAGTGCTTTTCTATTCATCTCTTCTGCAAACACTTCTTTAGAATTTCACTTCAGAAGAAAAGCCTTCACAGCCTATAATCATATTTATTGCCTCTCCTTTCTCTCTCACACTGTTCCCTGTGATTTTAAGCCGTTCTCTGGGGCCATCAAAGACAGCATCCCTCTTGATGGGACCATACCACTAATTTTCAAAATGTCATTGTATTTTCTGTTTTGTTTTGTGTTTGTTGCATTGTTTTTTGCTTTTCCTTATGCTTTGGAACAGTCTGTATGTTTGCTTCTTGACAGCCACTGAGCTGTCTACAGTGATGCTCTGGTCTTTCTTCCACAACTAGTATACCAAACATGCATGAATAATTCACAAGATTTCTTCTAATGCCCATTACTGTTCTTGTCAACAAAGACTTTCAGCTGTCAATGTTTTGTACTTTCAATTAATTCCAGTTCTTCAGTTTTCTGTTCACTTTTGTTTCAAGTAAGCCGAGTGACAGCTGGCTGCACTACACAGTGCTGGAACATGGGTTTGGGACTGTTTCACTGTTAACCTTTTGCCACACAGAATATTGACCACGTCTGTGTAAGCTGTCTAGCACCATGTCTCAAATAACTGATCTCTTGCCTCGCAACTGGCTGCTTTTTTAATAGCCTCTTGTGCAGGACTTATTAGAAGCTTTTTGAAAGTGCAGACAAATCAGATTATTCCAAGTAGGTTCCTATAATTTTAATTGCCTTTAAGTTAATACTTTTACTTTTTACTGAATATCTATCACATATCTAAAAATTAGGTTAATCATTTCCCTAAAGACCTTTGATATACAACTGACTATTTGAATTAAAGGATTAAATTGCTGAAGAAAAGATGAAAATCTTTCCAAGAGGATAATTCAATGACTTTAGTTCAAATACATTTTAAAAATGTACTTAAAGGGAGAGGAAATGAGTAAGATAAAGAGACTGGGTGTGAAAAATGTTGTGAGTCCAGGTGGTTGAGCAGCTTCATTTGAAATTACTTGAGGAACAGCTTGAGTTTAATTTGTTTCATGCCAAGGACCAAAAAAACCCAGTGAAATAAAATATTTTACTCATTGAAAACTATCTTAATCTCTTGAACTGCTTAGTTCAATCACAAGTAGACATTATAGAGCTGCTGTGTCCCCGACTTGCTACAGCAGGTGACAAAAGCAGGAGGAAGTGTGAAGACGGCATCACTCCCTGTGGATTTATTAATCCATTTGTTAGGCTGGACGCCAAGATGCAGTGCCTGGCACACAGCACAGGGAGAATGTCACATGCACAAAGGCTTGAGGGCAAGGCAGAGGACAGCCCGCCACGTCTCCTTTGCCTGCTCTCTGCCTTCTGTCACAAGCGCTTGAGCGGCCCCTCCCATGCCCTCCGGCCCGATGGAAGCAGTGGCAGGACCAGGGGCCCGGCCTGCAGGCGAGGGAAGCTGCTGGGAAGAAGGGCGATGCCCCAGAAAGAGCCTGATGCTGGAGCTGAGCGTCCTCCTCAGCTCCCACCTGGTGCAACCCTGAGGAGAGCATGCCGGGATCCCGGGAGGCTGACACAAGCTCAATAGAGGCACAGGAAACAATTTCCTGGGCTACAGACCTCCTTATTGGAGACAGCACTGCATAGAACATGCTCTCTTTGGGTTACACACACATTTTTCGAGCACACACTCTCTGCCAGAGGAGCTTAGAGCTGGACAGCCAGGGTTGGCTTCGTCTTCCCAATCGGTTCTGCAGAGCCCTCGCTCCCTTCTCCACACAGAATTGAAAGCAGCGAGTGACAAAGCTGCAGAAAGGTCTTGTGAAAACTGGGGTTTTTCTTGCCCATTTAGAGTCCCTCATTCTACTGCAAAGAAAGAATGAATGCAGGTTCTTAGGGGGAGCCCATCTCCCCATTACAGTTGCTGTCTTGAAGGCTTTAAGCTCCAAAGGGAATTGGTGGAGGTTGTACGGTTTTGCAGGATGATGACTGGCAGAGGAGACTGCCTTGTCATACATCATTTCCTTTGTGGAGACACAACAACCTGTCTGCCATGCAGTTGCCAGATTCCCACATATTTTCAAAAGAGGTGATTTTCTGTGTGTCTACTGGGAAAAAAATATGAAAATTTGTCCCTAATGAGCTAAAAACTGTGAGAGATAGGGACTTTGTGTAGGTGTAGATCTGAGCAGTGCATCACTTAGTCTTCCTCTCATTCTGATCCCAGAATTAATTCATGTGTTTCTGTGGTTCTTTCCAGCAGGGATTTCTTGTTCTAAAAAAGTGAGACTACCCATTGTCTTGATTCTTTCCTATTTGCCCATGCTGTGCAAATGTGAAAAAAATTCTAAAATCCTACTGTTTTAATATACCTGCATAGTTTAGTATATGGAAGGTTGTTTTTCATTTCTGCTGAATGCTGCTGTAGCCATGACTGCTGATGTCCTGGTCAACTTAGTCTTTCATTTCACCTTTACAATGAAGTTGGAGGGAAGAGGGAAAGATTGAATGCACACGAATCATTTGGTAAAAGATCCTGTAGGTTAATAGCTCATTACCTTAAGTCATTCAAGTTCCATCCAATCCATTTCTCAACATAATTACAGAGCAGACCAACTTTGATAAAACCTCCCTAATATATAAAATGCATTTGTTGTTGTGTAGATAAATGTACATCTGCACACTGAAGCATTTTCTCACACTGAAGCATTTTCTTATCTGTGTGGAGTGCAGTGTATTCATTAGTGTTCCCCTTGGAGCTTCCATCAAATGGACACGGTAGGAGCTCAGGGGGAATTTCCTTCCCCCTCCTGGCACAGGCAGTAAAATCTGCACATCCCCCAAAACCTGTACTAGACCTTGAACAGCCCCCAGAGATCCCTCTGCCGTACTGTTGTCTGTGGGACTGCTGCTGTGTTTCCTTACAGCCTGTCAGTGTCTCTCCCATGAGACAAAGGGGTTCTACAGCCAACAGAGGCTTCATGAAGTAGAGACCTCCCGCTGTATTTGTCACTAGTGCTGAGGAAGCACAGAGCCTGGCACTGTTAGAAAGCAGCGCCTCAGGCCTGCTTGCCCTGCAGAGATCCTGCCCACAAGGGTGGCTCAGCCCCATCTCCCACAGCCATGGGAAAGGTTTCACAGAGCCCACCTTCCCTCTGCTCCCAAGAAGCTGCTGCTCTCTGAGGAGCTTGGTGTGGTAACAAGCCCACCGGTATAAGACTAGGTGCAGATTGTTTTTGCAACTGTAGCCTAAGCAATTCTCTTCTGAGATCTGAGAGCTTCCTGTTCTGCTCTTTCTTTTGACAGTGCTGAAGCTACTCTTTTTCTGTACATGCTAAGAGGGAGAAGGCAGATCTTATGGCAGTGCAGTTTTTACATTGCACATGAGGTTTGATTTGCTTCTCTGTGGTTACACCAGATGCAATTTTGTTTGCAGGATACTATTTTAGTGGCTGTTCTTTTTCTGGGACTGTGTAATCATATGGAGGCAGCTTTTGATCTGTTTAGTGTATAATTAAGTTCTATCTATTGCTGTCTTTTTTTTGACAGAATGGCGAGTAAATGAATGAATGAAAATGTGCTGGGGAAAAAAACCAACTTTTTTCAGTTGAGTTATAAACCCTAAGAAAATAAGATGTAGAAATAAAGTTTTGATATAATTTCTATTATTCTTCTCCTAAAATCTTAATGTACGGTATCCATCCATACAATCTAAGGAAAGAGTAAATATTTTAAAATTGTTGTGGGTTTTAATGGCAAATATGGTAATTCTAGGGCTGTAATTTTGTAAGGCTGTGGAGTTGTATGTTTTATAAGCAGCTATTTAATTATACATTGTGCTGGGTCTTTTAAATACATAAAATATATATCACAGAGCTGCATATTAAAATTAATCTTTAAAATGAGTAAGCAGTTAAGTTGAGGAACTTAAGTTTCCCAAAGTTACTTTACCTGCCAATTCAGTAATCACAATATTACTCTTTAACCAGTAGAACAACTCAGTCTCAACACTATGCATGAAATCCATGTGTATTTTAAAAATGGTATATCCACATAATATATCCATCAGTCCTACTAGTTAAGCAGAAGTAACTTCCTGCAGCTCAAATGAATATATGTATGCAGGCATAAAACGCCACTGAAAGTAAGAAATCAGAATAATCTAAATCTTGTGTACTGTTTGTTTCTCTTCCTGTGCTGTTCCTATGGCACAAGCCTGCTCTAGAAGGTGTCCAATTACTGTGCCTGTAGACTGATTGATATGACTCATCCAGTGTGTCAAGAGGCATCCACCCTATTGATGCAATTTCTCACATCTCTGCTGAAATTAAGCAAGCACAGCTGCAGCTTGTCCTTTAAATATTCTTAACCTGGTTTCCATTCAGATTTTGTATGGATGTAACTATTTAAGTTGGTTCACATTTTGTTCCATATTTTTTCTGAGTTATCTTTTGACAGAAATAGGGGAAAAAAGTTTTAGTATGGAAAAGGAAATGTTTCCATATGAGAGGGAGAGGGAAGTTTTTATATGCTGTCTCTCTGCTGGTGGAGGGAAAAAATCAAACCAATAAACCTGTAGTCAAATACTTATAAATTTGCAGAACTGATAGTATGGCCCACACTGCCCAATAACACAGGTATAGTTGTACAAGCTTTTTCTGCAGAGCTGACATGTATACATTTATCCTTTTAAGTAAATGCTCTTGTGCTGCCTTCCTACACTGAAATATGCTGCAATACCAGCATAAAGCACCTAACAGATTTGTCTGCTTTCAGACTAGTTTACAGCATGCTGTGCCACCTCAGTGAAGTAGACAGCTTGTGTCACCTGTCTTGCCAAACTTGCACTGGTCTTATTTAAGACAGAGCTGCAGTTGGAGCCAAATCCTATTCTCGCTGTCACTAGGGTAATTCCCCTTGGGGATTAATTAGAAGGGCTATTATTTATTTTATAATTCTGGATGATGCATTGAGATTTCATACTGAATAGCATTAATTCAAGTACTTACAATTTTTATAATGCTTTGTTTGATTCTCATTGTTCAGAGAAGGTCTTGAGGCTGTTGTAAAGTGCCTTGCACCACCACCCTTTTTATTTTACTCCACACTAACTTTTACAAGGTAAGGTTTGGCTATGCAAAGAATAAGAGATTCTGGTTATCCTTGGTACCTTTTTCAATCCATAGCCCAAGATAGAAGATGACTAGTTTCCCATGTGATCTAAAGCACTAGCAGTTATATTGGATTTTGTATTTCATAGTTTTCCATCAGGGGAAAAGTGCCAAAATTATGCTGCATATGCTTGGCTTCTTGTCTGTCCTCGAAGTGGCAAATCTCTGGGAGAAGAGTCTGCCCTTAGCCAAAAAATGATCTTTTCAAATCAGATTTTCTTGGAATTGTAGTGTGTTGCACCATTTTTATATAAATACAAAAATGTTCAATATATAAACATTCTTGCTTTTTATTCAGTGACACCAAAATCACAAATGCATTAGTTCAAATGCCTTATACTACCCTTCTCACAGTTCCTCATCTCCTATGCTGTGCAGGTAGTATTATATTTAAAAACAGTTGGGAAATCAGGAGGTGACTCTGATCTTTCACCTGTACTTTAAAGAGATACTGCATAGTTCTTATCTGGAAACCCCTGGTGATTTTAATGGAGTCAGGTTTAGGAACACTGAATGAAGGAAATATTCTAATTGGTTTTGGTTTTGAGCTGAAGAACAGTTTGTTTCTATGTTAAATGAAGTAGTGAAAACAAATAGCATGCCATCTGGCTAGCCTACCTGGGTACTTTACCAGGAGGTTTTCAGATGTTCTCCCTGCCAGTTTTCAACTTCTTAAGTCCTATGTTACTGATGTACTTTCTTTACACAGTTGTTCTTTCCTGTTTAGGAATTATCTTGTTCCTTGAACTGAATTAGAATTTTTAAAATCTTACCCTCTTTCGCAAAGATTTCCCCTGTCTGTTGTTTGAATTATTTATCCTCTAAATTAAAAAATCTCTAGTGTTTCCAGAATTCACAGTAAACCAGTTATACAGAGAAATAGTCCTCCATGTTATCTGTGAAACTGATATTCTCAGGGGGCAGGATAACATTGATGTACCAGTGAGCTCTCATTCTTGGAACAGATTGTGACTGAAAGGAAGGGTTTAGCAGCTTTTCTAGTGCTTGGAAAGATGTCATATGTTTTTCTTTAGATCACTTTTTTTCCTGCTTCAGTTTCTCAAAGCAAGAACATCCTGCAAAAAATAAAAACATTTAACATAGCTGGGGAAGTAATGGAGTACAGACAAAAGTAATTTCATAAATCCAAAATATTTATTGCTGACTGCAACTTTAAATATTGTTTTTTCTTAGTATGAAACAAACATATGTTCACAAATATCTTTGAAAACAACTGTGAGTATATAAATGACAACAAATTTGTGAGGAAGGATTCATATGTGTTTTGGGTTTATCTATTTGTTTTTTATGATGAAGGTGCACATACAACTTTAATCACTACTTAGAGACATGGTTCTCTGAGCATGACGTAGATAATAAAGAGAATTCCTTGTGCCAAACAGCTTACAATCTAAATCCATGTAATTTTTCTCAACATGCAATCAGGAAATGGAAATGCTATCATGGGAATTAACTGATCTGTCACACAGTACAAATAGCATAGTTACGTAAGACTGAATGGTTGGCAGATATTTATATGAGCATACTTTATGAACTAACTTATCAAATAATTTGGAATAATGCAGATAATTTGTAGGCACCCTTCCCATCTGATACTGAGCATTCTAAATATAGCTAGCAGACACAAGTTTAAAAACCAGGGATAACTGAGCCATTAGAAGTCAAGTGGGACACTTAAACACACTTTAAAAACCCCAGAAAACTGGAAATCTATGGACAAAAGTAAAGAGCGGTGAAAGTTAATAGCAAATTTCAAAAAGCGTCTCAAGTAACTCCATCAAATATAGATGCAAGGTAAAAAAAAGAACGAAAACCCCAAATCACTGTCCTTTTTAAAAAATAAAGATAGATTGGTTAGCGACTAGCAGGTTGGCTAAGTAGTTGCTTTGTCTGTTTATACAGGGGAGGCAGATGGAGATCTGCTAAATCTGGGATTGTTTCCCCAGAGGCAATAACAGGGAAGCTGGAAAATGTACAAGCATATAAGATATCTGGTTATAAAATGTCAGATTTCCTTAGAGGAACCAAAACTCAAGACATACATACAGATGTGAATTTTAAATTGAGTAAGGGAATCAATGAAGTTTCTAAAGTCTTAAAAAAATACTTGATCCAGAAACAACTCTAAAGAATTCCTTTATGGTAAAAAACAAACCAAAATCCCTCAATGAACAGGTGATAAACAAGGAATTGCATGCCAGTGGGAAAAACTCTAACAAAGCCTTTTGAAGAAAAGTTGTGAGAAAATACCAAAATCTCTTGGTAAGGGTCTGGAACATGGATTCAGGCACAGAAGATCTTCATTCAGTCATCAGAGGGACTTTCTTCACCATACTTTTTCCATGCATAAAAGTTAGTGGTTAGATTTTTAGCTGTGTTTTATTAAAATTCTGTTTGTCAGGCCTTAATTTTGAAGACCACGGAAATAAGTGGATATCTTCAGGAAAAAAAAAAAAAAAAAAAAAAAAAAACCAACACAAAACCAAACACCTCTCAAGTTTCTTCTTCTCAGGAACATGGTGACAAGGCTATTACTGTCTTGGAACGGGTAGGGTGCAAAGCAAACACAGAGGTTGCCCATATTCACTTAAAGCCAGTATGACTTTAGAGACTGGGGCAGCTACTCTGGGAAAGAAGATGTGTCGAGGTAATCACTTAGAAACATCTCCCATTATAAAAAAATTGGTTCTTAATGGAGGGGAAATAATTGAAATTACTGTACCTGTAGTTTCTGTGTCTACATGTGGTCTCCCAATTTCTGAAGTGTCTTTTACTGAAACACTTCTCAGCAAAGCTAACAGTTAATAGGTTGCTACTGGAGAAGCCATTTAAGAAGTAGTCCTGGAAACACTTGGTTTATTTCCACAGACAGATACTTGTGTAATGTGCCTTGAGAGTATTTATTCTTGTTGTTATTCCTCGCATTATTTGCCATATGGGATCACCAGAAAGGCAAATCAACATTTGGAGCATTAGGATACTGTTTTCATATTTTGCATAGGCCACAAACAAACAAGAAGTCTGTAGTCATACCTCAGATGCCCTGTGGTGCTTAGAGACAGCTTATTTTTGAAATGGATTACAGTAAAACAATATTGAACCTTAATTCCCAAAAATGGTATAACAGTCAAATAGAGGAAGACTTCCTCGAAATAAATGGGAGGCTTTTCATATATATAAAAAATAGCTTAGTGTGGAGAACACAGCAGTTTCCTTGTTTGCTGGGGACAGAGAAAAATTTACTTACATTTCTGGCACTATGTCTCTTACAGCGTGAGTCACAAATGTGAGGGTTGCTTGAGGCTTCCCAGTGGTGACCTCTCCTCATGAAGTGATATCAAATGTCACCCAGATGTAATACTACTGTTCCCTTTTGTAGAAAATATTTCCCAGCTCTTGGGACATCCTGAATTGATGTTGGGTTGTAGGTATTCCTCAGAGGTTTGTTTGCATGCACCATTCTGCAAGGATCTAACTCTTTTCAGTGACAAACTTGTGTCGCATTAAACCTATGTTCAGTGACAGATGTTTTAGAAAAGCCATCTAAGTTTGTTTTGGTAGAGCCAAACTTAAAGTTCTGAAAAAACCGAAGTGATAAAATGCAATTCTAATTCATACTCAGCATGTTTTCTTCATACCCTGAATATTCTTACTTAGGATAAGATCCCACCTCTGTCTGGTTTTATATGTTGATTTATGCAGCTTTCCAGCAGAAATGCATCAAAAACCTCTCCTTTCCATGAGGTTCCTCTGAATTTACAGACCTCTTATCTCCTTCTAAGGTCTCCCTGGCTAAATGGTCTTCCTGTTGCTCAGACCACTTTTGAAGTTGTTTTGATATTCTACAACTATTCTGTAATTTCATAACTTCTAGTGTGTTTTCAGCATTTAATAGAGATGAAATGTGACACTTTGATAATACAGATCACAGGGCATTTTAAATTTCCAACCTTTCACACTTACACAATATTCTAGACCACAGGATTGGATAGGGAGCTGGAGTCAAGAATGGTGAGTTACACAGTGGAAGACAACTGTGAAATGCATCAAAAAGATGTGTACAACTGTGGGTTAAATGTTGCTGTTTCTGATGAGAACAGCCCTTTCAAAGACAGACCCAAGACATACTTTCGCATCAAGTGTTCGAAACCATATACAATTATCACCTGCCATTACATCTCTCTGTAGGAAGCTGATGGTTAGAACTCACTGAAATATCTTTTTTGTTTGGTTGTTTTGGTTTTTTTTGTTATCATGAGCCACTGAAATGTTCTTGTTCTGAAGAATGCTATAGCATTCACAGGGTTCTTACACATTTTCATATTAACAGCAAATATGGTGCATGGTCGTTTGCAGACCACCTTTCTATTTGAGATTGAATAACATCTCTGTGGCAACTACAACAGTTGCTTATGTAAGTAAAATAATACTGCCTGGATATAATATTCTTAGTTCTTTACAATAGGACTTGAAAGTTGGATATGAAGACAAAATTGGTGAGTTTTTGTCTAGTCAGAGATATTTTGAGATTTCCGAATATGTTTTGGAGACTGTTGTGCTAGGTTACTGCAAGTCTGTCTTGAAAAGGGCTAAAAGATAGACAAAAGATAATCAAATATGAAAATGTTTTCTATTGCTAATGTGCAGTCATACACGTATGTGCCTTTTCAAGATAATTAGTTTGATCAATTTATTGTCTGACTGATCCCAAACCCTGTCTGTGTATTTTTGGTGGTGGTGTTGTTTGTTGCTGAAGCAGTTGTATACACTCAAAATTCCTCTACCACTGGTCCAACACTCCCAGTCTCAGTAGTGGATTTGTCCTGCCATGCCATCTATTCTGCTGCTACAGATTCAGACAAGCTCAGGACTTCTGGGGGAAAAAAAGTATGTGTCCTGTTTTCAGCTTCTCTTTCTCTCTGTAGGAGACCAGCAAGTCTTTCAACAACACTTAGGTATGCTTTAGAGTTCAGATTTCTTCAGAGCAAGAAGTTTGTGGTAGGTAAAACACCAGAAGAAGGGTTATATTCATGTTTTTATGGGATGATTAATTCAAACTTTCATAATTTCCTGTCCTGAATGCTAAAAGAACTTACTGAACATAAAACTGTAAACAAGGTATGATGCAATTCTTCACAGTATTAAGTATCACTGTCTTCTCCAAAATATGAAATTTCTTGTTTTCCTTCCTGGAGAAGAATAGCAAAATAAATGCTGAAGGATTCCCCATGTTTGCATCACATTCTCCAGGAGCAGTGTTTTAAGTATAAAAGCTAACTCAAATTATAAAAATGCTGTAAAAATACTTATACTTAAATTTGCATAGATTTTGGTGTTTCTACCATTATTATTTTCTCTTAAGTACTTACAAAACCCGTCGTTTTCTAGTGTAATGTTTATCTTTAGGATACGGTTTTACGTTCTACAAAACAGAACTGCAGAATAGTGGCTATTGTTTTGAAGCCCTCACAGGTGGGCTGGCAAAGCCAGGGGGCTGGGAGGCTCGCTCGAGGTTTGTGTGAATTTAGGGAACAAAGCAAACCCTGACAACCTTTACTCCTTCCTGAAGGAGTAAGGAAAGCAGGAGATGCGGCGGTGTTCCAGCTGGGTGTTTGGGGATTGTTTCTCAATCAATGGGACGAGGCTCTGCTGCCTGTGGCACGCGAAGTCCCAGAGGCTCCGGGGAACACTGAGGTA